>NC_139683.1:40960031-41536755 GCF_964106915.1 Podarcis gaigeae
TTTAAAGATGCTAGCAAAGCACTGGAAACAAAGTTAAAACTGGAGAGAAACTTAAAACTCTAAATAGGGAACAGAGTTGAAAGCAAATGCTTTTTTTCTGTTGCAAGTTGACAATCTATTTCAGCAGGAACAGAATATATCCATTTATCTATCAAAACAATTGTTTTTTATTTGAAGCTCAGAGGAGCTGAACTTGTGTACATCTTTTGCATATTTTCGATGCAGAATTAAATAAACACAACTAGGCAGACCTATGCATGTTTTACCAACAAAATTAATGTCCCTGCATTGTCTCCATTATATGCTGTTTTCCTTAACATTTCCTTTAAAAAAACAATTATTATACATAATTGACTAATACTGCTATATTACCAACAGCTGGTAGTCCAGAATAGGCTCCAGTCTTTGCCTTCGTCTCCTCCTTGTGGTTATATTTATTACAACGTACAAAAGCTTACTTCCCCAGCTGGTGGCAAAATGCGGTTCGTTTGCGGCAGGAAAAGATAGCTGGGCTAGCTGCTGTGCACCTGGAATTGTAATCTGAAAGTGTCCAGGCTCTAATACGTAAATCAGGGGCAGCTAATGCTTTTTGGGCCGGGAATAATATTCACCCTTGACCCATTCCCTGGGGGCTGCATACCAGTTATGTGGCTACTTGCACACAGCATCCCCTTCAGATGACCCATGCACATCAGCTGAGGGGGGGGGGTTGTCTCTGTGCTCATCAAATGATCTAATTCTGATGACCAGGGAGGAAGTAATTTGCAGGACACTTGCCCACTTCCCACAATGGGGCTGGTGGTGATCTTTTGGGACCAGGTCAGGTTCCAAACTGGGGGTTAACCACCTGCTAGTATTGTATTGAACCTCTACATTTTGTCATTTCCAACTGTATTCCTTTTTTCATATAATGGTTGCCATTTAAGCACATTGCTATTATTATGCTTGCTCACTGTCAGGAACCCGACAGGATGTGTCGTGTGTTTTTAAAGATACCATGCACCTAGGTTGTTGTCCATCTATATATGACCTCCTTCCACACTCATCATGGCTCTCAATATATATTTCGGCTTTTCTATAGAGTGAACATACAGGCAAGGACACGTTCTACAACTACATGAAGAAATGCATGCCTGTACACTATGGCCAGCATATGCATGAATAGGACTTCCTAAATTAATAGGGTTCCTGTTTGTGTCAAGCCTTATTTAGATGCATGTTGCTGATGTACTTTAAAGCTTCTATGGCAGCAGGCAGAGCATGTACCAGCTTAATGCTTTCAAAGCTTTTCTTACTTAGGTACTATGGAAACTTCTTTCAGTGTTTCTCTTGCAGCCATGGCACTCCAGCTAAAGGGAGATTTCATAACTGGAATGATGATTAAATTTGTAGCCTACTTGTCCCTCTAAAATATGGTTTTGGTTACAGATAGGTAGCCGTGTTGGTCTGCCATAGTAAAAAAAAAATAAAAAATCTTCCCAGTAGCACCTTAAAGACCAACTAAGTTAGTTCTTGGTATGAGCTTTCGTGTGCATGCACACTTCTTCAGATACACTGAAACAGAAGTTACCAGACCCTTCTATATAGTGAGAAGGTGGGGAGGGGTATTACTCAGAAGGGTGGTGGGAATGGGTGATTGGCAGATAGCTGTGATGAGCCTGTTGACGACTCTTAACGACTGCAATAGGTCTTACAGGAAAAAGCAAGGGGTGAGAAGGTGAAAAATGGCTTTGTCATGTATAATGAGATAAGAATCCAATGTCTTTGTTCAGACCAGGTCTCTCCATGGTTTTAAGTTTGGTGATAAGTTGCAATTCAGCAGCTTCTCTTTCCAGTCTATTTCTGAAATTCCTTTGTAGTAAAACAGCTACTTTGAGATCTTGTATAGAATGTCCTGGGAGATTTAAGTGTTCTCCTACTGGTTTCTCTGTCTTGTGATTCCTGATGTCCGATTTATGTCCGTTTATTCTTTGGCATAAGGTCTGGCCTGTTTGTCCAATATAGAGAGCCGAAGGACACTGTTGGCATTTGATGGCATACACAATGTTAGACGATGAGCAATTAAATAATAATAATAATAATAATAATAATAATAATAATAATAATTTATTATTTTTACCCCGCCCATCTGGCTGGGCCTCCCCAGCCACTCTGGGCGGCTTCCATAAAAACCAAAAATACAGTAAAATATCACACGTTAAAAACTTCCCTGAACAGGGCTGCCTTAAGATGTCTTCTGAATGTCAGGTAGTTGTTTATCGCTTTGACATCTGCTGGAAGGGCGTTCCACAGGGTGGGCGCCACTACCAAGAAGGCCCTCTGCCTGGTTTCCTGTAGCTTTGCTTCTCACAATGAGGGAACCGCCAGAAGGCCCTCGGCGCTGGACCTCAGTGTCCGGGCAGAATGCTGGGGGTGGAGACGCTCCTTCAGGTATACTGGACCGAGGCCGTTTAGGGCTTTAAAGGTCAGCACCAACACTTTGAATTGTGCTCGGAAACATACTGGGAGCCAATGTAGGTCTTTCAAGACCGGTGTTATATGGTCTCGGCGGCCGCTCCCAGTCACCAGTCTAGCTGCCGCATTCTGGATTAGTTGTAGTTTCCGAGTCACCTTCAAAGGTAGCCCCACGTAGAGTGCATTGCAGTAGTCCAAGCGGGAGATAACCAGAGCACGCACCACTCTGGCAAGACAGTCCGCAGGCAGATAGGGTCTCAGCCTACGTACCAGATGGAGCTGGTAAACAGCTGCCCTGGTCACAGATTTGACCTGTGCCTCCATGGACAGCTGTGAGTCCAAAATGACTCCCAGGCTGCGCACCTGGTCCTTCAGGGGCACAGTTACCCCATTCAGGACCAGGGAATCCTCCACACCTGCCCGCCTCATGTCCCCCAGAAACAGTACTTCTGTCTTGTCAGGATTCAACCTCAATCTGTTAGCCGCCATCCATCCTCCAACCGCCTCCAGACACTCACACAGGACCTTCACTGCCCTCACTGGTTCTGATTTAAAAGAGAGGTAGAGCTGGGTAACATCCGCATACTGATGAACACCCAGCCCAAACCTCCTGATGATCTCTCCCAGCAGCTGCATATAAATGTTGAAAAGCATGGGGGAGAGGACAGAACCCTGAGGCACCCCACAAGTGAAAGCCCAGGGGTCTGAACACTCATCCCCCACCACCACCATCCCAAACATACCAAACAGTCCATTGTATATAGCCAGGCACTACGTTACAGCCGCATCTGTTCCAATTCTACAGACAGAGACTCTCACCTAAGAGATCTACAGCAAACCTTTTTAGAACTAAAATACCCAGCAGATGAAGTTAGACAACAGATCAACAGAGCCAGACTGATACCCAGAGAGAACTTGCTGCAAGACAGACCCAAAAAAGAAAATAACAGAACACCTCTAGTCATCACATACAGCCCCCAAGTTAAAACAGTACAACGCATCATCAGAGATCTACAACCTCTCCTGGACAATGACAATTCTCTTTCTCAAGCTCTGGGAGGAAGACCTTTCATTGCCTACAGCCACCCAATCTTAAACAACTCCTAACCCACAATAATACTACAACCATTTGGACCATTTGGATCCCTTCCAGTCGGGATTCAGGCCTCAAACTGCCTTGATCGATGATCTCCGGCGGGCTAGGGACAAAGGTGAGAGCTGTTTCCTAGTTCTGCTGGATCTCTCAGCGGCGTTTGATACCATCGACCATAACATCCTTCTGGACCATCTTGAGGAGCTGGGAGCTGGGGGCACTGTCCTACAGCGGTTCCGCTCCTTCCTCCTGGGCCGTGTTCAGAAAGTGGTGGTGGGGGATGAGTGTTCAGACCCCTGGGCTCTCACTTGTGGGGTGCCTCAGGGTTCTGTCCTCTCCCCCATGCTTTTCAACATTTACATGCAACTGCTGGGAGAGATCATCAGGAGGTTTGGGCTGGGTGTTCATCAGTATGCGGATGATACCCAGCTCTACCTCTCTTTTAAATCAGAACCAGTGAGGGCAGTGAAGGTCCTGTGTGAGGACCCTTGCTTTTTCCTGTAAGACCTATTGCAGTAGTTAAGAGTTGTCAACAGGCTCATCACAGCTATCTGCCAATCACCCATTCCCACCACCCTTCTGAGTAATATAGACCCCACCTTCTGATTCTGAGTAATCACCCCACCTTCTCACTATATAGAAGGGTCTGGTAACTTCTGTTTCAGTGTATCTGAAGAAGTGTGCATGCACACGAAAGCTCATACCAAGAACTAACTTAGTTGGTCTTTAAGGTGCTACTGGAAGGAATTTTTTTTATGGTTTTGGTTAGTTATCTTTTGTTTTCTCTGAAAAATGATTAATATTAAATCATGTGCTGTACATGAGTTTTCTATTTTTAAAAAGCTATAAACAGTATTTTTAAAAGGGTGTGCAACTAGTAATATGCAACATATGAAAATCAGCTACACGAAACTTTTTTGTTGATATAATGCTAATTCATAAGTAAGAAAACATGTCAAGGGATAGATTTAGGGTAACATAAATAATTAGTCAGACTTCTGAAGCCCCAGATCACCAGCTGATACTCTTGTACATTATTGCAAGTTAAATTCAAGTAAGCATAAACAGGATTACAGCTTTATTGTCAAGAACAAAAGTTTAGAAAGCTCAGGTTTTGTCCAATTTCATTTATTGCTATGTTGGAAGGTTCTTTGATTCAGTGAAATCTTCTGCTAGTACAACAAAAAGAAGGCATTTTTCTGACAATACAGTGGTACCTCGGTTTAAGAACAGTTCTGTTTACGAACGATTCGGTTTATGAACTATGCAAAACCGAAAGTAGTGTCCCAGTTTGCGAACTTTACCTTGGTCTAAGAATGGAATCCGAACGGTGGAAGGGCACCAGTGGCAGGAAGCCTCATTAGGGAAAACGCGCCTCGGTTTAAGAATGGATTGTTCATAAACCGAGGTACCACTGTACTCCCCTTACCATGCTGTTCCAAATGGTCCTCCATCCCTCTGAAACAGATTTTGATAGGCTTCAAATGGGAGAGGGAATTGGCAAAATTTGCCTTTCTTGTTGAAGAGAGCCTCCACAGAATCAAAGAGCTTTCCATTAGCATTTGAGTCCCCAATGCCTTCAGCCCCTCATTAAGAAATGTCAACCAATGTTGTGAGGTGCTGAGAAACCAAGCTTTTAGACTATGGTTAGGGCTGTTGCTTCATCGCAAGAGCTGCTGCTATATGCAAAACAGAATAAGCTTATGAAGCTTAGGTGTTGACAAGATGAAAAATGGGAGCAGAGAAGGCGCTCTAATCCATGGTTACCTTCTGTATATGTCTGGAAACGGAAACCACGTGTGAGTTTTTAAGTACAGTGGTACCTCAGGTTACATATGCTTCATGTTACATACGCTTCAGGTTACAGCTAACTCAGAAATAGTGCTTCAGGTTAAGAACTTTGCTTCAGGATGAGAACAGAAATCGGGCTCCGGCAGTGCGGCAGCAACAGGAGGCCCCATTAGCTAAAGTGGTACTTCAGGTTAAGAACAGTTTCAGGTTAAGTACGGACCTCCGGAATGAATTAAGTACTTAACCTGAGGTACCACTGTACTGATTAGCAAAAATCATGGCTTAGTATGATTTAATTTGAATTAAGCCTTACTGTTTTCTATATCAGAGACAGTGAACTATACACAAAGTATCAACTGACCAGGTTCAGCATAACAAACTTTTCAAATTTTCGAAATGCACAATGAAGTAGAATAAGTAATCTGCATTTTATTACAAACAAAATCTTCACAAGCATTATCTAATATGCAGAAATAGTGCCATAGGAGACATTCATATGAACCTGAATTCAAAAATTGTAACAATAAGTTTTTATAGTTTGAAATTTTATGTATAGAGCTTACTCTTTAAAAGATGCTGAGAAAAAATGTGCTAAAATTAATTGTGCTGAAAGAATTAACATTCCTTAATAAGCTAAATCTTAACAGTAATTTTCCATGCTGATAGTGATGACCTCCTGGTCCAATTCCAGTCTAACAAGTATGATGTAAGCATATTGTATTAAAGCAAAGTTACACCAAGAAGTTAGTTTTACAGTTCCATTCCTGTAAAGTTAGGGTGTATTTAGAGAAGTCTAACAGTCTTCCCAGTCACAGTCAAGAAGTCGTCATCAGCCAATGCATGCAGTGCTTCTTCAAACATTTCTTTAGTGACGGCCTTAAAAGAAAAAAGTAAATACTGACATTAAGATACAAATACTATGTACAACAACCCAGACTGTAGGGATTATATTATTTTTGCACACCTTGAAGCCATTATACTTCAACAATGAAATAAGAAATAAAATATTAAGTTCCAGTGTGAATCTAAAATCTATTAGTGGTTTTCAAACTGTGCTTGCGCATCCAGGAGTTTCTTGGGAGCTTATTAAGGGGCTCTCAGGGAGATGATGAGTAAAAGCAGCGAAACATCCTGGAAAGACAGAGTTTCTGTCACTACTGAGCCCCATCTGCAACATGCAGCTGAAGGGGAAACACTGAAGATGCTTTTGCCACATCCTCAGTTCATGCATGGCAACTGTGAGGCCTAATTGCTCATCAGTGCCATGCATGAACCAAGCATGAGCCCTCGAATAGGCCACTACGTTCTGCAACGTACTAGGGTTCTGTGGCAGATGAGCGAGATGATACTCCATGTTTTGGAACAATAGAGATTTTTCAATATTTTTAACAGTCAGTAACAACAAATCTAAATAAATGATTATGACAAAATGTGGAAAAGATCACCCCTTTAGGTGGTAGACAACCCTGAGGAAGAAAAGTACAGTAGGCCAATGACCATGGTTTAGTTTCAAATACCTTTAGGATTATTGCAAATCCAGTCCAGTTTTGAGTCAGATCAGTAGGAAGATAATGGGGAAAATAAGAGGTAGAAGGGAAGATTGTGCCTGTACGAAGTGCCATGTAACTAACTCTTTTAGAGGCTCAGGCTTGAGTGCAATAAGGCAGTGCTGCAATGACTAAAGAGCCTTCATCTTGTTCAATCCTGAAACTTCATCAATACACTTCCCTGCCTAATCACAACAAACAAAATTATACCTAATGAACAACTCATGGTACAGCGTTGGAAAACCCAGAGGAGGAATTCAGGGCGGGGAAGGAGACATTCCTTAGATATTTTGTACTTGTGAAAGTGAATAGAACAAACACAGCATGCAAGCCTTACAATAAACTTACTGTTTCAGATTGCGCACGAAGATCCTCAAAGAGCTGTTGATATCTTAGAGCTGGTGTTTTACCCTTAGACTGAATAACCTTCTTCAAAGCCTGAGCCAGTTCTTCTTTGCGTTTACGGGCAGTGGCACTCATCCCTTAAAAAAGAAACAAACAGAAAGAGTCACAATGTTTTCCCCACAATATAAGAAATCATTTGAATGACCTCTTTAAAAGAAGTCTTCCAAGGCTACAAATCAGATTCCTGCCCCCCCCCCCCCCATAGATTGTATCAGCAAGTTTCAGGCTGATCATGCTGCAGCATTATTCAAGCCAGAAATTAATGAGATTGATTCGTTTTTAGCTATAGACCTGTGGTAAGAATAGATATGTCCACAATTCCAGTCCTTGGATCCGTAGCAGACTGTTTCAGAGCTTCACGGTGAAGACGCTTTGCTTCTTCAACATCCACTGTCTCTACTTTCTTAGAAAACCGTACTTTAGCATGCGCTTCCGCCAGGCGAATCAAAGATTCCAGCTGCCGAGGATATGCAGAAACCATTCCTCTACCACTTCCAATCTTCCTCATATCCACATATGCCTAGCATGAGGAGAAAATGAAAAGTACACTACAAATATGTTTTCAAGGATTGTTAAATCTAAGTATGTTAATTAGGCAGGCAGATATGTGCAGCCATCACTGAGGGCATTTTGAGAAGGGAACTTTTTTTAAAAAAATGCAACCACTATTTGGGTTAAATGTTGGAACTTTTATTTTTTAAGTAGTCATATTTTTAGTTTTAACCTGTACTTACTTCAATGAGAGCTTGACTTGCTTCTTCGCTTAGTCTTGGGTTAACATAACTACGAGCATAAGCAATATAATCCCTTAAAACTGCCATATCCATGTGCTCTTCTTCCACCTGCTCTTCAGTTTGGTAGTATAATGCAACCAAGTGATGAGCCAGACGTCTGTCATACGCTTCATCTCGAGGGTCCAGCATTAGGAAAATGAGATCAAACCTATGTATAATAACAATAACAACAACAACAACAATAAGGCTGCTGCTACATGAACAACTGCTGCACCATTGAAACTGTTGCCTTGTGGATATAATTGTCAGAAATTGACACTGTTGTTAATATCAGTCATAGATGGTGGTATATTCAGGCTCTAACACAACTGTCATTTCTGGAAAGCAAACTATATGTTTTCTATTAAGTCTCTGCCCCACAATCTGTAAATTAATCGCACGGAACCCTGCTCATTCTGTGGACCAAGGGAAAAACCTCAGGTTGTCAGCTAACACTGGCAGCCTACATAGGCTTCCATGAATACATACACAAAGAGGCATCAGTGGATTTCAATGCCAATTCAATTAAAAAAAAAAAAGTCTTGCACTGCAGCACACAAAAAGCTATAAATATTTATGAGGCAGTGAAAAAGGTTCTGATATTTGTGTTCCAAAACCCACACAATATGGAAGTTGGCAGCTTCATAATAAGTTTCCAAATAGGACTATTTCAGGCACAGCTAACACACAGCAATAAAATGTCTCAAGGGATACCTAGATAGCAGTGTATGGGGAAGCTGGATGTTTTCGATAGTTGTTTTCTTTGGATTCCACTGGGATTCTATTGGATTTGCAGCAGCCAGAATAGAGGTACGAGCATTCAGTTGGCAAATAATTCCAGCCTGTCAGGAAGTAAAGATTTGAGATTCATTTACGACTCTAGTAGTGGGAAAGCTGAGCATCCATTTACGTGCAGGCTGTAGTCATGAGTGCAAATATTACACTGTGTTGTGAGATTCGATCCCTTTATGAGATTTTTCTGAACCTCACTAAGCCTGTTATAGCGCTCTCTCTCTCTCTCTCTGCATATGTGGTGCCATTTTGGCTACATAAACATAAGCGTTCACATATAAACATGAAATACAATTATGCAAATGCCAATATCAGAATCTCCCATAGATCAAAAGAAAAGGATTTATTTGGGGAAAAGTCTTTACCTTGGCAATTGACAATGTTTGTTGTTCCATGACTTCATGAAGCATCGACCTTGTACTTTCGTTCATTTTATCAAACTCATCAATACAGCAAATGCCATTGTCACTGAGGACCAAGGCTCCAGTCTGCAGAACCAGTTGTTTTGTTTCGGGATCCTTCATCACATAAGCCGTAAGGCCAACTGCACTGGAGCCTTTCCCAGATGTATACTGGCCTCTTGGAACCAGGTTATAGACATACTGAAGCAACTGAGACTTGCTGGTACCAGGATCTCCACAAAGGAGAATGTTGATCTCAGCACGAAAATTGCCTCGGCCAGTGTGGCTGAAATCTTTCCTTGATCCTCCAAACAGCTGAAGAAGAATGCCCTGCAAAAGGAGGAGTTTGAAGGATCACAGCTGCTTTTTTTAAAAAAGGGAAATCCAATTCTTGAATATACTGTATGCACAGGCCTGATTCAAGGACTACTCACGAGGAACTGGGTGCCTTTTAGGTAACGCCACTGATATGTGGAAGCAGCATTTCTGTCCGTGTTAGAAACTGAGATGTGAAAGCCAAGAGCTAAATGGCACCTTAAACTTAGGTTATGGGCGCAACAACAGAATGTCTAGGCTTTTTCTTTATAACAAGAATGAAAAGCTGAAAATGAATGAACTGCAGCTAAAATATCATGCTCATTTTTCACATGGTCTTGTCCTTCCCCTGCCCACCCCACCCCCCATATATTCTAAAGAGGGTCTCTGCTCCAGTCTTCAGAGAGTAGCTAGAAGTGGGGAGGCAGAAAAGAGTCCTCCTTTCCTTCCACTCTGCAGTTTTAATCTGAAATCTCAGGCGCAGTACTGTGGCCAGAGCTCAGAAACTGCTTGCGCTAATGAAATTCCCTGTCGCAAAAATGCAGCTAGAACAATGGGAGTTTTGAACACTGATTTCTGCGAGATGTTAGATACATGTCTATATGATGCAGCCACACAGGTGAACATGGTGATATGGATCTCTTGCACAAAACTGACAAAGCTTCACAGAAGCTCCCACAAAGCTGCAGACAAACACACATGTGCAGAAGAACCAGTCCAGATTTTCAGACCTAGCAAACTAAAACCTTATTTTTCCAATCAACACTGAAACACACTACAAATTGTAATTAATCTTCACAATGCAAGAAATCTTGTTCTTTTTAGTCAATTGCTCATTTCTGACCTGACAGCAAGATAGGCACAAGAGTTAAGGGATTATTCAAAGTATTACCCCGTTCTGCTTTAAAATTACCGTGTTCTACATTAGCTGCTTCAATTCATTTTTATTTAGCCACCAATTAAATTTCAGCTACAGTGGGAAGTTTTCAATTGGCAGTATAAAAAAGTAAGGATGTGTGCTTTATGGCAGGTGGGACAACATTACTATCTTTCTTTACAAATTATGGGTTCTATCCAACTAAGTTATATGCAGTGCAGAAATTAATGAACTGAAATTAATGGGCGAAAGTTAGTCATATCCATTAGCTCAATCTTAGTAGAGAAAAAAGGTGATGTCTATATAATTAAAGTATTTGTTTGCATCTATTTCACATATACCCACTGTGTATTCTAAACAATGATGTACTAAAATATACCAGCTTTAAGTACTTTATGAACTCAAAATAAGAGTAATATTTTCAGAATAAATTACTTTTATGTATTAGTACATATAGATTATATACCAAGACAGGTATGCAAAGTTTGATGTATCTAGTCAGTGAGGCAAATGTATAATTTTAAGTATTCTTTACCTTTTTAATATCTTCATGCTCATAAATACTTGGGGCAAGTGCAGAGGAAAGCCTGTCATAAATATCAGGTTTCCTCGAAAGCTCTTGAAGCATTGTCTCATGCTCCTCTGTAAACATTTTCTGTTCAGTTCCTTCTTCAATGCCATGCAAGCGTTTTGAATCAGTTTTGCAATAATGAATAACATCAATATGGGTCTTATAGACAGATCTCACACTGCTCATTCTTGGAATGACACGAACAGGGACTGCTCTGTAGATACCTGAACAAACATAAAGCCATTATTAGATCTCCCAGATTAAAAGGCAACATTCATCTCTTCCCCGTCTTCCCCAAGATACTAACCAGACAAGTTTAGATTTTGGCTTGGCTGTGCAGCCAGTGTTACCCAGTGCTAGATCGTATCATTTAACCCTGAACACATGCAAGCCCAATGTAACTCATAACACCTGGCGTGTAATTTATAGGACTTTAAAATTGAAAAGCTCAATACAATATTTATATGTACATTAATGCCGCTCTAGACAGCTTAGGGAGGAACGCCAGAATATAAATGGAAATAACCACAACATTAATGTTGATAGCTTGACAAGCAGAGCCAATGCTGCACGTTCTTCCAACTATGCCTGGATCAATAGCTGTCACAAAAAAGTATAGAAGCTGCTATAGTAAAATAAAACAGGAAATTCCTCCATAGATCCATAATTTCACTGCTTTCTCTCATCTTACTATTTTATCTATAGGAGCCAGTATTCTATACTAGGCTCATTTTTACTTAAGGACAAGAACTGATGCCGAAACATTTCTCTTACCTGTAACATTAACTCTGTCACCTGGCTGAACCTTATCCACTAGATCATTGTGAGCAAAGAGCACAATAGTATATGGTGTCTGACCAGCTGGCATGTCATCTGGAGACTCCTGCAGCTTGATCTGGTAAAAGAACAATCCTTAGTTAAAGTGCAACAATATTTTTAATCATACCGACTGTCTGTTGGAAATACTAGACATAAACTTTCCTAACTATGTATTTGTTCAGGCAATTGATGAGACAAAAACCAGTAAACTATATTGTTTGTCAAAACTACACGTCTCTTTAGAGAAGGGGTTGGCAACCAAAGGCCCATGGGCCGGTAGTGGCCCACAGGGCTTGTCTATCCGGCCCATGGAGACTCCTGCCGCGACTTCCGGGTTGACGGCGTCTGTGCGCATGCGCTCCTCCGACCTGGATGTGTGCCAGAAATAGCATGTGCGCACGTGTGCGGGACGGAGAAGCGCCTGTGCGCACGCTATTTCAGGCGCATATCTGAGTCAGAGGAGCACTGGAAATAGCATGTGTGCAAGCACACTCCTCCAACCCGGAAGAGCGCACGTGCGCACAAGTTCCAGCCCATCCTCCAACGGACAGAGCGTCGACCAGCCCATCGTTTGGTATAAGCTTGCCAACCCCTGCTTTAGAGGATGTACCAGAACACTGTCTAGTTAAGGCATGCAACTGTGCTTCCTTGGTCTGGGCAAGTAGCAACTGCCCAAAGGAACCTGTTGAATGGTAGACACAACTGTTTGCCCATCTGCCTTTCTGCTAGATTAAAAAGAACCAGAGCATCTCAGTCTTTCTCTCAGGACTCTTCTAGCAACACTATCTCCCCTCTAAGTAGGATGATGTGGTCCAGTTTCCCAAAGATTAGGGTAGTTAGGTTACAGGTGTGCCCTGCTCCAACATATTGAGACTAGTCTAATGGATTTTTGGGGTGCATTTGATGAGGTGTCCACAGGGGGTTTAAAGCTATCATACTCTTTGAGTCATAGTAGACTTTCCAACAAGTGACTCCTATCTCACCCTCCGTACTATTTTGTTGGAGGCAACACTTGTATACACATCTGTCATTAAGTTGCCGCAATATTCTTTGTGGTTTTTGCTGCTACTCTTTTTTAACATTTAGGTTCATCTCTGTGAATCTGGAGAAACAAACAGGGCCAAGCCATTTCTCAAATGGAGAACCAACCTTTGTTCCAGGTGTGGATATAGCTACATGTGACTTAATTCAGTGTTTCCCAACCTTGTGCCTCCAGCTGTTTTTGGACTACAATTCCCATCATCCCTTGCCACTGGTCTTGCTAGTCAGGGATGATGGGAGTTGTAGTTCAAAAACAGCTGGAGGCACAAGGTTGGGAAACACTGATATCAACTCCCACAAGGAGTTAAAGCAAGGTGGAAACAATTAGCCTTGAGAAATGAATCCAACAACTGATATCAGACAATTTTTAAAAAGCACAATCTGTAACAGCGAAAGCAACATAACATACTGTTATACACTAGATTTATTAGGAAAATCCATCCTGTAAAATTAACTTCTTATGTAACCATGCATTAATAGAAGGGGTTTAATATGCATGCAGCCTGAGGAAGTGTGGTGGGGAACTGCAAAATTTCTAGTTGTTTAGAAATGAAAACCATAGGGACTATTTTAATATTTTTTCAAAATATACATGTAACCATTTATTGCAGAAAATTTAACACATCAGAACGTTTCAACCTAATAATTTAATAAAAGAACATACCATCTGTTTATCCGAGAACATTGAGCGGTTGTGAACCAATGCCATACTATGTGTGGTGTTACAGTTCTTGCATGCTGATGGTTCGGCAATCCTACCGCGATCAATTTCTACTCTTGCTGTGAAAGCACACACCTGGCACTTGAAGAAAGCTTCTTGCATTTCTGGAATTAACTGGGAGCTCCTGATTACCATGCCGTTTATAGTGATAAGCTGGTCAATGTCTAATATTAAAAGAGAAGAAGAAAAACCAAATCATGTTTTATCAATATACCATAATTTTCGCTCCATAAGACGCACCTGGTTTTTAAGAGGGGGAATGCAAGGAAAAAAAATATTCTTTAAAGGGAGCGCTAAGCAGAGCTTCCCTCCTGCATTTGCTCCATAAGAGACACACACATTTCCCTTTACTTTTTAGGAGGGAAAAAGTGCGTCTTATGGAGCGAAAAATATGGTAGCTAAGGAATGCATAAATCTTTAAAGAGCTATTAGCATAAAATGGCTACCTGGCATCACATAAGTCAACAATTCTAAAGAGCAAAAAATGTGTGATATGCATTATGGAATTACATGTTTATGTGAGGAATGCAATTTCTTCCATTTCAGTCATTTGCTAGTAAATTAGGGTGGGCTGAGATGCATTTACTAGTTCTTGATTTTTTTCTGAAGCAGACGGAGGTATTGACCAGTATAAGACCACACAATATTGGGACTCAGGTGCAGTGCGACTCAAAGACGACCATCCTTCTAGCATTTATTTGCCCAAGACCAAGCAGTTTATGTAACAGTCAGTTAACTTATTAAAGATGCTGTACCTAAAGCACCTTACCTTCTGGGTTCAGGCTCCTCATGCTTCTGGTTTTTACAGCATTATATGGTCTCACTTGAATTTGATGCTCCAATACTGAATCAGGGTAGCGGTCAAAGAAAATTTCGTTAGCAGCCATATCAAATGTTGGAATAACTTCCTGTACAAAGGAGGCAAATATAAACTGTAAGTATACATCAATACTTGCTTCCACACCTGCACAAAACATTATGAAAACAAAGGGTGGAATCTAACACAGCACTAAGGCAATTGTTCCAGGATTTCTGCTTGTGCAATGGAATTTTCTCCTCTTCTTCTCCTCCTGTGTGTCCCCTAAATCTGTCCTAGGGGTTTCACTAACCCTCTGGGGCAGATTTGTGGAGGTCATGAATAGGTGGAAGACAGTGAGTGAAGTCCTGTTGCGCAAGTGTAAGTCCTTACACTGACAGAACTCATTAGCAGAATACAGCCCAGACTTTCTAAGCATATTGACTGCTAAATAACAACAGCACTGGCTTTACTAATGATTACAGTGTTTTTAATGTCTGTTAAGAATAGAAGCTTGTGTCCAAGGCCAGGGTCTTCTTTTTGTGTTGTGCCAAACTGTTGTCATTTTTTAAACATATAGATGCTTGAATCCAAAAAACAAAACAATTAGGTTTACCTATCCAAGAAAGCTTTGAATTTGTTTTTAAAACAGTAACACTTCATGTCGCATAGCTAATTTCTTTCAAAATAAGGAGAGTTACTTATTAGAATTGTGAACCAAGCAATTTTATATGACAGCGATATTCAAATTTCCTTAGCTCCTAATACCATTCTGCAGATGTGAAGTAACTAAATCAACTAATACAACATTAGGGACACTGAACTTTAACTTTTGGCTCTCACAGTTCTTTCACTGAAGAGCCTATTGAAAACATTTGCCTTACCTGAGGATAGCACATCAGTTGTCTGTAAAGATTTTCATCGAATGTTTTCAGATGGTCACAGTTTACATTCAGAAATGGCTCCCCAATCAAGCTTATCTGGAAGATATTTAACCACACGTTAATAAATAAGCATTTACATCTAAAAATGCAAGCCAGGTTTAAACAATACTGCCATAACATACCTCTTCCAGTCGCTGCAGATACAGAGGCTCATTAAGGTCCAAGCCAATATTTTCTTCTTCTTTGGCTGTTGGATCAATAAAACGCTGAAGAAATCTCTGAATGTTAAAAGAACAAGACAATATAATTTCAGTCTCCATTAGAACTGTGGCAGGCATAAATAAAATGCTATTAATTTTCACGCACAAGTTATTCCTCCATGAATAATATTGATTTTATGTTATCTCAATAGAGTATTACAATTTAACATCACTAGGTGGAAAAAATAGACAAATTGTCTCTTGAGAAAAAAAGATTTCCCCAAGAACTGCCAGATATTATTAATCTTGCTCCAGACCTCATCATCTCACACCAAAGTAGAAACATTTTAAAACAAACAAATATATACAAGTGTGTAAAGCACTGTCCACTCACCTGAAATTTTTCTTTGCATGAGGCCACATTGACATCTGTTCCCCATATCACTAGCTTTTGTCCCAGAGACTGTTCACTAGCCACTGCGTCTTCTGCTGTAGGCTAAGTACAAGAGTAACCTATCAATATTACATTTAAGGCCACAATCTATGCTTGGTTATCAGATAAAAAGTTCTACTGAATTCAATGAGTGAAACTTCCTTTGAGTAAATATACAGATGACTGAAATGTCACTTGCAAAATCTGAAATACCTACCACATCAGAATGCAGATCTACTTGCCTAGCCTTCCGGACAGAGCCAAGATCAGGCCTCTGTCGCACTGGAGTTCCTCGCACACCACTCCTTGGGGTTCCTTCTATTCTAGAACTGGGTGTGCCATAGGTAAGTGGTGAACTAATATCAAAGTCCATTGGAACTGTATCAAATAAAATGTGATTTTAGAAATATAAATGTTAATGCATTTGTGACAGAAGCTTGCCCTTTTGTTTTCCCCAGCAGAAGACAGGTGTTTACAGAATTATACGAAGCAGCTTTAAAACTAGTATACTGCAATACCTGGCACATTTGCTCCCAAAGTGGATGAATCTCATCCAACTCAACAAGACTATTTGTTAAGTGTTAATAAAATTACTTGGGTAGCTTGAATATTGCTAGAAGTGGGAAGAAACATCTCAAATGATCTCTTGGAATTAAATGTAAAAATACTACAGGATAATTTTTGGGGAGATACTGAACTGCAATATTATTTCATGTCTGTGAGGCATCAGAGATACCAAATGACAAATTATCACAATCTGTCCACAGAGGCTTAATAATACTGTCACATCTGAATCTACTCCAAGTCTGGTTACACATGGAAATTAAAATAGGCGCACTAGTTCAGTCGGGGCCAATGCTGTGACCTCCAGATACTTTGGACTCTACCTCCCATCAATGCTAGCCAGCATAGGCAATGATCACAGATGGGAGTTGTAGTCCACAACATCTGGAGGGCACCACATTGGGAACTTCTGCACTGGCTGATCAGCAGCATTGTAGACACTGTGTCTACAATTTACATACAATATTGATAAGATAAAAATGAGCAGTTTGATACTATTGCCAACTGCCCAGTCCAAAGTCAAAGATACCTGAATTTTGGAATTGTGGTGGACTGGAAAACAGAGCATCTTGAACATTTGGGCTTTGTGAGTCAATTGGTGGAGAAGTAGGCATTGGTTGCAAGTCTCCTGTAGAGTCTTCTGTGTGACGTCGTTGCGAAGGCGGAGACTGTACATCTTCAGAAAGAGCTGTAACAAAGTGAAAGTTTGAACTTTTGCCTACGCTGTTGTACGTATCTCACTTTTCAAACTAATAAGCAACAGATTCCCTTTCCCCACCCTCAAAACAAAAACAATGCACATGTTCAGATTCAATCTTGATTATCTTCACTATCACAACAGGGTCTTGGATTAAGTCCTTGTTCAAACACTCATTTGGCACCAGCTGCTCAAAACTGCACAAGGAAATTAAGAAAAGATGGGGCAATGAACAACAGGTCGTTCCAGGCATTACAACATTTCAAGCAGCAAACACAGAACTTGAAGATGTCACACAAGTGCATAGCAGTAGTGTGGAACCACTACACTTTGAAATGTTTTGGACTATAATTCCCATCTTCCCCAACAACTGGCCAGGCCAGAGTCCAATTGGGAGATGGAGTACAACAGTGCAGGAAGTGCCACAAGACTCCCATCCCTATGTGCAGGTCTCTTAGAAACAAAAATAAAAAACAGCGGGCTCCCCCCCCCCCGTGCAGCATCCTAACCAAGAGCATGTGAAGCTGTCCTATGGAGCCCTTTGTAAGATCTAGGAAGAGGAGAGGCGCGCACACGCAACCTCGAATTACAACGCCGGGCAAACATTATTGGACATTGTACTTTTGTTGGAAGCTTTTGTTGGGTATAAATAATAAATTATTGCTGCTATTATCATCATCATCATCACCATCACCAAAGGGAACCTGAAAAGTGCAGAAGCCCAGGGGCAGGCGCGGCGGCAAGGTGTCGAGTGACTTACGCGTAGCGGGATTGGCGCCGCCATCGGTTGGGGCAGTTCCGCCTCTGCGGCGCTTACTGCCGCGGCGGCTTGGGGTGGACGCCGGTGAGGACATAGCTCAGCGCAATCCTCCTAAGGGCAGGAAGGGCGGCGGGACAAGGAAGCAGCAAAGCTCTGCGAGCGCGCGCAAGACGAAGGCGAGCGCGGCAGCTTCTCTGAGCGCGAGACACAACAGAGGAGGGCAGAAGAGGGAAGGAAATTCCGCGCCAAAAGGATCACGTGACCTCGAGTCTTCGCGGGCTTTCGCCGCCAATGGGAAGTGGGAAACTCCAACGCTGCACGGGGGGGGGGGGAAGGGTGAACAAGTGTCGCTGCTTGTACGTTTTCTGCCGAGGGCTTGAACTGAGAGGTGCGGGTGATGATGGAGGAGGAGGAGGAGAAGCTTGTCAAACTGACGTAGCTGACGAAAACTACACGAGGCTTTCCAAACGCTTTTTTCTTCAACGTCGAGGCCCCGTTCTAGAATGGTATCGCTCACGCTTGACAGGCTTCCTCGGCCATTCGGACGGGGATCTATGGCGAGAGGGGCGGGGGTTAACTCTGCGTTCCCCGGATTGGTGCTTGCGGGGCAAGCAGCACAACGCTGTTTAAAAGCCGGGAACGCCCTCTCCCCCCTCCCCGGTATCCTGGAGGCAATGATGGTTTCGCCCAACATTTGGCGGCCTCGTTCCTCCCCACCCCCGCACCTCCTGCAGCCAATCGCGTCGCCTTTTCTGCCCTACGAAAGAACTGGTTCCTGCCACGGAAGTTTCCTCTCTCCCCCCCCCTTCCCGTCGGAGGCGTTGGTTCTGCCCGCTCTCCTCTCTAGTCCCGGGTGAGGGAGAGGGAGACCCGGCGGCGTCCTAGCGGCGCCTCCTTCCTGCTGACCCAGGCGGGCGCGCGGGTACCATGGCCGCCCTGCACCCAGCCTCTGGCGGGGGGCTGCACGACTGCTTGCTCCAGCTGCACAGCGCCCTGCGGAGCCCGGACCCTGGGAACGCTGCGCTTCACGGCCACATCTTCATCCGCTCCTTGGCGGAGACCTGCGTGACCAGCAGCGGCGACAGCGTCCTGGGTGCGTAGCAGCCTGATGACTCGGCCGGGGCTGCCCCTTGCTGTGATTTAAGGCGCCGTGTGAGACTTTAACAGGTTTCATGTGAAATAAGCCTTCTTTCCCCTCACGAGTTGCAGTTCCTGACCGGCGGAACTCCCTGCCACCTGAAGTACAAAGGGCCAACAGTATCAGAAACGGGACCCAACTAGTGAGGCTTTTTTGTTAGTGCATAAGTTGACAGCTGTGTTGCCTGGTACTGAATGCATAAATAAGTTCCATTCGGTTTTATGGATATTATTCCCATATAAGGCATGCATGAGGTTGCATGCTTGCAGAGTCTTGCTTCTCCTATGCATGTTTAGTGTGTTCAGTGAGGTTTGTGTCTATTCTATTAAGTATGTTCAAGGTAGCTATTAAGTCCTAAGCATCCTTACTGAGGAGCAACAGTACAAGTTTGTATGTGTCTATTCAGAACAGAAGAACAGCCCTATTGGATTAGACTAAACACCTCTTTGGTCCAGCATTTTGTTTCACAGCAGCCAACCAGGTGCCTGTGAGAAGCCCACAATAGGACAGGAGTACAGTAAGGCCGCAACTTACACAGGGGTTGATGTTCCAGCGATCCTGTTTACAGCCAAAGTGATACATAGTCAAAACACATCAGGTTTCAAAGGTGGGTGGGATTGCCAAAGTCATTTTTCCCGGAACCCCGCTTCCCACCCACTTTTACTTATTTATTCATGCCTTGCTTGTAAAACTGAATGCACACAAATGTGCGTACGTTGCGGGCTAACTGTACAGTAGTCCTCACTTGCTGTTAGTACCCCTCCTCCAGCACTGAACACAGTAGGACTTACTTGTAGGTAGGTATGCTAACAATTGTTGCAGAACTGAGATACAGACTCAATACTTTTCCAGCTCACACCCTTAGCCTCTACAGTCCTGAGTCAAGTGAACTTCACTAATTTGTTATTTTACTACATTCACATCAAATTGTGAAGCCACTAAAAATTATACACACTGCAAAACAGATGTTTTGGAAGATGTACACTCTCTTTTCCCCTACAGTGGAGTATAGCCACATCACAAATTACTCTTTAATTTGAAATAATATTCACAATACTGCTGCAAGTTTAAAAATCAGGTTTACTGAAATAAAAGGTCAGTGCTATATTTTATTGAGTCTGTCAGTTGTGTCTTGCTGTGTGAAATGCCTTACTTTATATCAAGGAAATAGCACTGTCCTTTCTTCAGTAACAAAATAATGCTTTCAGATATTTCTGATGTTGTCATTTCTTTGCAATGCTTACATTATCAAGGATAGTGTGTGAGGGAAGGCTTGAGGGAAATGCATTTCCTTTAAATCTGTTTGACACCTCAAGCATTCCTTCTCTACAGGCAAGAATTAATTACTGCCTAATGTTCTTAGTGAGAAACATCATGAGTTGTGACCTACTGTGACTACAGTAGACACTTTGCAGATAAATTTCATATCCCTGTAGGTGGTCTACTTAGATGGGATTCTGTTGTCTCTTTCAATTCAGTGACATGTTGATGTGTGCAGAGATTCTACAACTAAGCCCTTGAGCTAATTTGTACTTGGAGTAATTGGTATTTTGGTTGTCATTCCATGTTGACAGCTTGAGTACTACTTTTATTTGTATGATAACCCAGTTCACACCACATGTTGCATACAGGATGCAGGGGGCGGCAAGATTGTGCTTGCCAGTCCTGATCTTCACATGTTTAAACAGCATTTCATGTCAAGGGGTTAATCGTATGTGTTCTAAGACCATATGTTTGGAAAGATGTTATTTGCTTTGATTCATACTATTTTCACCCATGTTCCCACAGCTTTGCAGATTTCACTGGTGTTTTCCAAAGAAGATGGACTACTTGCATTTATCCATAAATCACTGAATAGTGAAGAAGTAAGTTGATAATCGTAGGCTGAAGCATCCTTTGATGTCTTAGTAATTGTACTTTTATATACAGTGGTGCCTCGCAAGACGAAATTAATTCATTCCACGAATTTTTTCGTCTAGCGAATTTTTCGTCTTGCGAAGCACGAAATCCCATAGGAATGCATTGAAAATCAATTAATGCGTTCCTATGGTCAAAAAAAGTCCAAACAAAGCCAAATTTGGTACAACAAGAGTTTATTAAGTGCTCTTTAAAGTCACACATACTGTAAAGAGCATTTCAAAATTCAAACCCAGAATTTTTTTAAAAAAACAGCAGAGTGGCCCAGTGGTCACAGAAAATCATAAAAATGCAGGAAAAAAACACAAGCTTCCAGATTCTTGCAAACCCCTCCCCAACTGTTCCCCCAGCCACCCAGAACACAGAAATTCAAATCGAGATTTTTTTTAAAAAAACAGCAGAGTGGCCCAGTGGTCACAGAAAATCATAAAAATGCAGGAAAAAACACACAAGCTTCCAGATTCTTGCAAACCCCTCCCCAACACCAAGTCCTTGAATTCCAAACACCCCAACCCAAAATCCAACCCCCCCCCAAAAAAAAAGTTTTAAAAGCTTAACTTACCAAATGGCTGCAAAAGAAGTTTTGGAAAAGCTTCAAAAATCACCAAAGTCTTTAAAAACCTCAAAAAAGGCTACTATGTACACTGCGTTCTATGAGTTGCTCCTCAAAGTCAAGTCGCAACTGTATTAATGGTGTTAAGAAAAAGGAAACAAACTTGCAAGACTTTTTCGTCTTGCGAAGCAAGCCCATAGGGAAATTCGTCTTGCGAAGCAGCTCAAAAAACGGAAAACCCTTTCGTCTAGCGAGTTTTCCGTCTTGCGAGGCATTCGTCTTGCGGGGCACCACTGTATTTGTTTTTATTTGCTTTATATATTGCCTTATCCAACAAGGTCTCTTACTGTGTCTTTTGCTGAAAATGCTTTCAATGTCTTGTTTTCAGTTTCGAGAATGCAGAGAAGAAGCATTAAAATTTCTTGTTGCCTTTTTGGAAAAGATTGGCCAAAAAGTTCACCCTTATGCACAAGATGTAAAGGTGAGTCAATTAATTAAAATTGCAAGCAAAACTAGGTAGTTTAGACAGATAAAATAATGCAGCTAGTATAATAATAGATGTAGTATTATGATCCATTATCAGCAATGAGAAACTAGCAATCCTTTGTATATTAAATGCTTGCATTAGACTGCTTCCTTTTCCTCTGCAGCACCATCATGTTCAAAATGCATCTTTTTGTGTATTTTCGTTTCTTAGAAGATGCAACTGTTCTGAATTAGGAGTTTCACATCACCAAGGCAGGAGAAAGTGAAAATTATATTTTGGACAATGTTATAAAGGAAGAGAAGGCACGAGGCACTTGTTTTTCGTGTTCCCTGTAACTTTCACATTCTAGCTACTCTTCTTTGGTGGGTGTAAGAACCTGGGACAGACACACTGGTCCATCTAGCTGTGTACAGTCTCTCGGATCTGAAGTCTTTCTCAGCCCTGAGCCCATTTGTAGTGCATCCAGATTCTATTGGGGAAGTTGTTCACTGGTGTGGCCTTTGACAAGAGTAAATAGAGGAAGACAGAATATTATAATGTGGAAAATCCTTATTCAGAAAAATAGACTGAGTTTGCTTTACCTGGGCAGTTTGTTTACGCTTTTATGCTGTAAAATAGGGAACAAATGTTAAAACAGTGCAAGATATTGCACTACAAATGCAGTACATCAACACTATTATATTTTGTCTTTTAAAAATACAGCGGATGTGTCTTAGCGTTTATACAAAAGACAAACTGGCAAAGTGCAGAATCCCAGCACTAGATCTACTGATTAAGGTAAAACTTATAGGTCTTTATGATTGCCAACTGTTTCCAGTAATTATGCATGTTTGTATGTCACAATATCAAAGTTCAGTGTAGTAGAAATAATTTAAATCTATGTGTTTTAAAAGTAAATAATATTCATAGTAAGATTCATATCTAATTTTACAGAAGAATACATAAGAACATATATAATAAAAATGATAATGTGTTTTCTATTAAGTAGCTAACATATGTTCTACTTAGTATATTTACCATAGAATCAGACTAATAGAAGGAGTTATGGTTTTGCTTTTTTGTTTTACTTATTTACTTGTTTTTATCCTGCACTTTATTCTGTGAACTGCCCTAAGATTGTAGGATGAAGGGCAGTATATAAATCTAAAAAATAAAAGATAAAATAGAATTGTAGATTTGGAAGGGACCACAAGGGTCATCTAGTCCAACCCTCTGCAGTGCACGGATCTCAGCTAAAACATTCATGACAGATTGCCACCCAACATCTGCTTAAACACCTCCAATGAAGTAGAGTCCACCATCTTCTGAGGGAGCCTGTTGAACAGCTCTTACCGTCAGAAACTTCTTCCTGGGGTTTAGTAAAAATCTCCTTTCTTGTAACTTGAATTCATTGGTTTGGGTCCTACCCTCCAGAGTAGGAGAAAGCAAGCTTGCTCTACCTTCCAAAACTCTGAAGGACTCTTATTTAGCTAGAAAAAAATAATGTATTTTACAATACTGTTTTGAGTGCTTTTAAAAGATTTTTTAAAGAATTGTCCTTGGTTAACATCAATATCCTTTCAGCTGCTTCACAGCTTACGGTCATCTTATGTGATGGAAGACATGAAAGTCAGAGAAATCTTTACCAAATTCTATAGTGAACTTGCTATAAAAAGTAAAGTGTCTGATACAGGTAAGTATCTTAACCATATTACTACTTACGTTTACTATTAGTAATTTTTATTTATTTATACTTGTATTAGCAAACCTACACAGCTAGGGGATGATGGGTCACTACTCTAAATTGCTAACGGATTTGAGAATAATCCAACGAAAGTTAATTGTGACTAGGGAGGAAGTCACATTGAATGCTTGCTTCTACCTTGGATTAGCCTGCAAATCCCTTTGAGAGCAAGAAAATGGAATCTAGTAACGAGTAACTTGACTTCAGTAGAACCTAGTCCTTATTAACTGTTGCTAGAATAACCTCATTTCCAGTTCAACAGTAGGAATGTCATTAAGTCAAGCCTTTGCTGCCCTGAGACTGCAAAAGTGAGGGGAAGGGAACTCTGCAATATGCTACCAGAGGAACAAGCGCCACTGGGAGGTTATACTGCCTTTGTCCCAGGAAGAACATCAGGGAAAGGGAACATGGCCCCAGCCACTGGGCACTCAAGACGAAGTTGTGAGGAGTTCCCTGCCAGAAAGAACTCTTAACTTGCCACCAGTTGCCCTGGGACTGCAGAAGCAAGGGAAATGAAACTTTGGTTTCTGTCACTAGGTGCAGGAACTAATACTGGGTATTCTTTGTATGGTTATAGTGTGGTGTAAATTGCCTTGGGGGTCATCTTATTGCATGATTCCTTTATCTAAGGAATGTGTATAAATCCTTAAAATAAAGACTTGCATCCCTTGAATCCAGACCTATGAACACTGTGGACCTTAGCTATGCATGAGCCGCCTCTGAGTTTCATACTTACTTTCACTTCCCCTCAAAATACTGGTCCCCATAGTTTCTATGCCTTCACACATAAGAATTCTGTTCATCCACAGATAATTTTGGAACATTATGCTCTCCTTAATTCCCCCCCCTTCTCATTCCCTCCCCACTGAGATGAAGCTTTTTATCCATTTGTACATAGCTGGAGTGTGGTGTACTTTTAAACTTATTTCTCTTTCGACTGTTATATTAGTGTGAGCTCTTGGAACTAGATGTGAGGTAGCTTCTTTCAGAACTATTTCCACATGTGCTAATTTCTTCCTTTGGGGCCAAACTTATCTATGATTAGGATAGCAAGAAGTAATAACTATGCATGTACGCTTTCCCTTTTCCCCCCAATAACAAAGGCCTGATTGTCTTGTGGCACATTAATCAGTAACCACCTTGTGTCTGTTTGCGGAACATTGACAGTGCAGCTGGCAGTGACAATGACTAAATATTAGAATAATATGGGTGAGACTGAATAAGACGTTTCTGATCTATAATAACACTTGGGTGATTTATTAAATCCTTCATTGTTTAGGAGAGATATTTTTGTGTGTAGCTGGATTAAAATAAAATGTGAACACATAATTAGGGTGCTAAATATTTTTTTTTTTAAGTGTTGGAAAGGATTTATGAACTCCTGGGAGTTTTGGGAGAAGTCCAACCTAGTGATATGCTTGACAACTCTGAAAAACTATATCGAGCTTATTTGGGAGAACTCAGAACACAGGTAAAGTAAGGACTTCTTGCGGGATGTCAGCAAAAGCTTTTCCTTCATGTTCTGTCTTGGTGTGTGTCAGATTTTCCTCCTTTAGCTCTCTAGATCCTTAGAACCACAGGCGGCCTCTTTGCCTCACAGACCGCCTGGTGGGACCTTTACCACTATGGCTTGGAAAGCCCTTTTCATCATAGGGCCCCTTTTTTGCTTTTATTTCCAAGATGGTGGCTTTTCCTTCCTTTACCCACATCTATAGCATAGTGTTTCCCTTCACTGGCTCATGCTGTTCTGCAATATTTCCTTGTTGGCTCACTGCTAGGAGCTACCTACCAGAATTAATTTCTGATAGTCAGCTATGCCTTGCTAATCCAGATTGTAGAAATCACCCTACTGATTTTCCTCTTACACCTAAGTGGCCCCTCTCCCAAATCAGGAAAGCTTTCAGGGGCAAGGGAAGCAAGTCACTGCCAACAGCTCATGATAGCAGGCAAAGGACGGTCAAGAAGGGGTGGTGGTGGAGCTGTTGTGCCTTCATCCCCTCGCTCAACAATCAGGAAAGCCTTTTTACTGGGTGAAGCATGCGACTGGCAGCAGGCAACAAACAAGGAAGACGGTTGCTTCTTGCTGCACCAACACTCAGGAAATCTTCTTTAAGGGGCAAGGCAAGCAAATCTTTTTTAGCTGCATGTGGCAGGCGGGCAGTGAACAATCCAGTCCAAGAGCCTGCTACTGTTTTATTCTTTCAGCTTTTTTTCTTTTCTTTTTAAAGCCCCTACAAGGGGCAAAGGAAGCACCTGTAGTTGGTTCCAACTGGCTGAAGGTCATCAAGAAGCTAAGCTGCTCCTTCCTCCCCATTCCCCAGACCAGACTTCTGTGCCATTGTTGCGAGTCTTCTTAACATAATGTTGCTCAAGGAAAAAAAAGTGCTGGTACATAGTTGCAGTGCATACAGAGTATCTACTCATTTTTTATTTTTTTTCTGGATTGTGCCCAGTTTTTCTAAGAAACCTAGTGAGACTGTAGAATGATTAACTGCATTCTATATATTATATGCTATACTGGAAACAAATTACAGATTTGTTTTATAATCAGAGGATATAGCTACTATGTTTAAGTTCATTTGAGAAATCGTGTCTTGCATTGCATGTTGATATCTTGGGATGCCTGGTCTCCTTCAGTATTAAATACATCACTTCCTTGTTTTCAGATGACTTCTGCAACAAGAGAGCCTAAGTTTCCAGTAGTAGCTGGGTGTCTGAAAGGACTGACGGCGCTCATGAATAACTTTACTAAGTCCATGGATGAAGGTGTATTTCTTTTATTAAAATTTATAAGTAGCACAGTTCTGTCAAACTGGCAGGAAATTGCCTCTCTTCCTGAAGTCGCTAGACTTTTGATTTCTACACCCAGAACCAGAAGCATTGTTGAATATGCTTGTGCAGATTTTACATCAGTGCAGACAATCAATTATGGCTGCAAGTCCTGTTACTTTGGCAAGTAATCCACTATCTCCATCTTCCCCTTTAGCCCACATTTTTGGGAACAATAAGTTTATAGGGCTAGTATAAACAGATTATTATTTTTTTGTATATTCCTTCTCTACTTTGCTCCATGTGGTCTTGTTGGAGCTGTTCTATAAATTTGAGGAATGCTGATACACCTAGCTGAATGTTCCCAGTGGATCAATTAGTCCAGCTCGCTGTCCTGAGAACTGGTATCAGCTGCGCATAAAATAATTCTCCAGACTTTTGGCCTGTCTTTCTTGGAAATCACTAAATAAGGAGATTTTATAGCCTCTGTGGTCTGGGTAGTTTTAATTGGAAATGCTACTCTTTCACCTTGAACAGCCTTTTGCCCTTTTTGTCTGTTTCTATTTGTGACATTTTCAGCAAAAGGGAATAGCTTCTTTCTAAATTTGGTGTTGCAGTTGTACTCTACTCAGTTCTGATAACTTTCAGGGTCCTGAGGTATGTCTATATGGCATACCTTCTATGCTGCTCCCCTATGTTCATTTTGTGGTGAAGAATCAATGCATAGTTTGTTCAAAGTAGTATGTGGCATTGCTCCATCTTTCCATAGATCTAATGTCTGTATGATCTGCCATTTAGATACACAGAGGATCAGTTGAGTTTTATTTGATAAAAAGTCATTTTGGAGTGACACTGGATACACTGTGGTTGAATCGGCTTTTGCAATGATCTGAACTTTTGTGTCATATGAGAGGTTTTGTGTCATAGGAGAAGTTTAAAAATGCTGCCACCTCATGACCTTATTTACATTTTATTTTTATTTTTTTGTATTTTCTCTACAGATCCTCAAACATCTAAAGAAATCTTTGATTTTGCAATGAAGGCAATAAGTCCACAGGTATAATGGATTTTTTTTGCCTTCAAAACAATCATTCTTTAAATTTGTTAATTAGATCTGACAAACAAAACTTCTTATACAAAATATTTTGACATTGCAGATTGACTTAAAGCGATATGCAGTTCCTCTTGGTAAGAACTTTGTTTCATGTAAAATAGTTGGCTGCAACAGTATCTCTGATAGCATATTTCTTCTCTATTGGATAAGATGTAATGCATGTAATCTATTTTTTGTCTACATGAAGTAAAATGTAACTTTAAGTAATCAACAAAAAAAAAGGCAAGATAATTACTAATTTAAACCCTAATTTCTTTGAGTGATTATATAAACAAATGACTCTTGTAAAATTATTCAAGAAAGATAACACTTGCATCAGTTATCAGCTGGAACAAAAAGTCGAATTTAAATTCAAAATTTTACTTTTCAGCTGGACTGCGTTTGTTTAGTATCCATGCTGCTCAATTCAGCACATGCCTTCTTGACAACTATATCGCACTATATGAAGTAATGTCCAAATGGTGTGGCCATCAAAATATAGAACTGAAGAAAGCTGGCCATTCAGCTTTGGATGCATTTTTTAAACAGGTAAAATAACCACCTTGTCTCCCATGTCTGGTTTTCTCTCTCTTTGTTTTGCTTTCCCTTCCTTCTGCATGGGACTTTCCTCCCATGCCTGGCTGTTCCCACAGTCATTCTTCTTGATGCAAGTGCTCTTGGCAGCAAGGTTTTACTGCCACGCGTATAATGTATTTTTTTATGTTGGAGTTAAAGCTTCTACGTACATATTGACATATAGATTACTATTCTGTATTAGTATAGTGTCTGAACCAATGGGACCACAGTCTTTTTGTTCCTTTCATCGTGACTCTAAAAGTTTTCTTTAGTATTGTATGTTGATGATACTGTCTTTATATCAGCTTGGTTTGAAGAAGCTGCTGAGTAGCATAGATATGAATTCATGATGAATTTATTTTGTATGAGCTATCTAAATTATAAATATCCTATATTATACATAATATGCAGATCTCTGCAATGGTTGCAAAGGATGCAGAAATGCATAAGAGCAAGCTGCGCTACTTCATGGAACAGTTTTATGGTATCATCAGGAAGATGGATGCCAGCAACAAGGAATTGTCCATTGCTATTCGTGGATATGGACTTTTTGCAGCGGTATGTATTTTAGTTCCTGACATAATAGAATCATAGAATTGTAGAGTTGGAGTCGGATGACCCCCAAGGGTCATGTAGTCCAACCCACTGCATTTTCTATCCCACTTCTTGGACCCGAGAGACTAAAAAGCAACGGGCAGCCAGATTCTGGGTACAACCTCTCCTGGTACTCTGATGTTAGAAAGATTTAATGTTAGAGTGAATAAGGCATTTATTTTATAAAGATTTTTCATATTCTTTTGCAGAAATCTTAGCTGCATAATTTGGATAAATGAAACCTTATAATACATTGCAAGTGAGTCGCAAATTGAGTTTAATACAATGTTTAGAAAAAGTGAACTTAAATCACAGAGTGTTGCAATAAGTGAGGGGCACCTCAGCTGAGAAATAGCATTTCCATGATCTTTAATGTAGTGGCTTTTTGCAGATATTTAGGTTTACAGAATTAATGTTTGAATTTGCCCTTGGTGCTTAGAAATTGCAGTTAGTAAATCAAAGAACTTAGACTGTAATAATGGCTTGAACTTGATAATCTTGCCATGAATGGAAGGCAGTTCTTGTAACATGACTGGAGCTTGCTGACTTCCTTCGTGCCCTAATAATCTCAGACTGGCTCCCTAGGGCCAGAGCAGTTTTTCAGAAGGTTCAGAGGTCTCTGCAGGCAAAGAGAAATGGATTACTCCCTCTCCGCATTTTATTGGCATACCAATTATTTATTTTAATCTAGTGTTATTTCTCTTTCTTTCAAAGCCATGCAAAGCTATCAATTCCAAGGATGTTGACTTCATGTATGTTGAACTCCTTCAGCGCTGTAAGCAAATGTATCTCACCGAGGCAGAAACTGTAGATGACCACGTGTATCAGCTACCAAGTTTCCTTCAATCTATTGCTAGTGTCATACTGCACTTAGATACTGTAAGTGACTAGTTTGAATCACATTTGTGAAGCTTTTATTTGTATAAAGTAGAAGGCATTGCATATGTCCTGATAGCGAACTTGTTCTTCAAGTGCTGATCCTTTGGTTCACTACGTGGTGGGGGTGGGTGGGATGGAATATCAGCAGGCTTGAGACATCATCAGGGGTAACCCCAAGGTTTGCAGAAGCACCACAGATCTTTAGGGAGGGGGCAGAAGGAAAACAGCTTCGTGAGAACTGAGCATGCTCAGTGACCACCAAATGCACCCTAACTGTTGTGGAGGGGGAAAATAGAACATGTGTAGAGGGGAGGATGGAGAATGACTCTACTTGTACGACTCTTATTTGTGCAAATTTTCTCTCTCACTAAAAAACAAAACCTACAACCCCTCCCACTTGAAAAATAATCTTGAAGATTTTTAGTGAATGTGTAGCTGCTATCTCCTAATATGCCACTGTTCTTCTTCTAGATTCCTGAAGTATATACTCCAGTTCTGGAACGTCTGATTGTGGTGCAAATAGATAGCTTCCCACAATATAGTATGAAAATGCAGTTTCAGTGTTGTAAATCCATTATAAAGGTTTTTTTAGCCCTGGCAGGAAAAGGCCCTGTACTGTGGAGTTTTATGAGCACTGTGGGTGAGTTTTGTTGATTGTCTCAAAACAAGCTTTCTTCTTTATTGCAGGACTAGTTCAGGTTTGAGAGACTTGAAAAGTAAGGGTAATAGAAAATTATGCCAGTGGAGTTTCTGTCATATTCTGCAGTGTCGCAGTCAGTGTAATGAGTACAAGACTGCACCCTTAGTCACAATGACTTTTTAGGTTATATTGCATATGTGGGCAATTCGTATGTGATTCTGCTTGAAAGTGAATTGGAAACTGAATTTGGCAAGAAACAGAATTCATTTATTAACTTTTCTGCAGTGCCTAATACAAATGTACGTGCCTAAGTATAATTTTACTATTTTAGTTTCACTTGTAATCAAATTTACATTGATGCAAAAGCTATTTTAAAAATGTGGTACATATCAGTTAATGTTATGGATGCCTCATGTCCTATGTAGGACTAATATGGTGTCTTCTGCATTGGACCCAGTGCTTTTTTTCTGGGGGTTCTCAAGGACACACAGTACATACACCCTTTTTTCCTAGAAGAAATGCAGTGATTGGCCCCATAACAAGAATGAATCTTACAATAGCTCAGCTGTCTTGCCAGATCCTTTCTTTGGTCTGGAGGTGGGGGGCTTTGTGTGTGTGTGTGTGTCGCTGTTTGTTTTTATTTTGTTTTCTTTTAAACTTTTTTTTTTTAACCACTGCACATATTTAGGCCTCAGTGTAACCTGGTAACTAATAAAGCAACTTGGTAATGACAACAGTTGCTGATTTGAGGTTCATTTTCAGTGCCAGAAAGATACTAGAATATTCAGACACTTTTCAATCCACCTTCTTGATGTGTTTTCTTAAATATTGAAATACCTTCTTTTTCAGTGCATCAAGGTTTAATCAGAGTCTGTTCTAAGCCAGTTGTCTTCTCATCGGTAAGTGTTGTTGAAGTTTTGCTGAATTAGGTTTTGTGTTTGTGTATCCTTATTCCTTGTGTTCTGTACAAAAACGTTTTGTTGCCCTCTTTTTCTTCCAAGGGGGTGCATTTATTAACAAATTGCCAGCTTCATAAATTGCTAGGGTTTCCCCTCACTTTCCATAGTCCCCTCATGAAAACATGCATCCATTTTTACATGGTGCCCTATATTGCTCACCCACCAGGAATGTAATGTCACCTATATATTTTCTTCAGTAACTGTTCTTTTTTTCTCTTGATGAACACTAGGGTTTCCCCTTCTCAAATGCCCTTTCTTTGTTTACTGGAGTACTGAGTTTACTGAGTGACAGGTCAAACATTAAATCATTTGGTTAATACTATAATTGTAGAAAATGAACTTTGGGGACTAAAGAAGTGGGTCTTGCTTGAACGTTAAAATACCATATGAAGTAAAATTTCCTGCTGATCACTTGAAATATCTTGTTTTACCTTGTTTTAAGTATGTGAATGTGTATTATTTGAAATATTATACATTCCTAAGATGGGGCACTTAACATGAGAATGCCCTTGACATGTCTTAGTACAGTGGTCCTGTGTGCTCTTCTATCACTTATGTATGCTTCTGAATTAGGCAGTGTTCATTTCTGCTATCCTAGGATAAGCTATGTAGAGATATTCAGTATTTTGTTGCCTTCTAGGAATATTCTGGAAAAAACGTTTCTAGTTCAGAAGAGCCTCCTATATCTGGAGAAGTTCGAGCTGGGAAATGGAAGGTGCCTACATACAAGGATTACTTGGATCTTTTTAGAAGTTTACTGAGCTGTGACACAATGAAGGTAAAAAAACCACTAATGCTGGATCTTTAATTAAAAAAATTATGACTTACTTAAGCTTTACTTAAATGCTTTTCATTTCCATTGTATGCATTTTCTCACAAAACAATACCAATTAAAAGAAAAAATGTTTTAAAATACAGTCATACACTCACAGTGAATAATTTCAAGGTTGTCAGGTGCAGTCTCTTTCTGCCTGCTCATGCCTCAGTGAACAGGAATATGCTAAACCTCCTCCTAATTGTTGTCAGTATGGGAGACATGGATACCCATTTGTGAAATGCCCTTCTTGGTGAGGTAACTGCCACCCAAAAGGACCTGTCATGGTTCGCCAACAGCTGTGCAGCTCTAGTAGCAGCACTAACAACAGGTCCTCTACTGATTGTAGGTCCTAATATGGTTGATGCTGAGAGAGGTTCTTTTTTGGGTAATGGGATCTCAAGCTGTTTAGGGTTTTTATATGCTGCTACTAACATCTTGAATTGGGCCAGGTAGCTCACTGGCAGCCAGGACCATTGATCCATGATCCATCAGACTGTCCCACTTGGCATCCTGGCTGCCACATTCTGCATTAGCTGCAGCCTCTGGACCTTCTTCATTGACAGCCCCATGTGCAGTGCTTTGCAATAGTCCAAGTTATAAAACAAAAAAATAAAGAGTTAAGAGTAGGGAAGCTTGGGCATACATATATGTTTTAAAGAGATGTTTAAAGGCCATTGCTGACTGTACTTCAAAAATTACCTGAGGGAGGACGTTCCAGGTGGTAAGTGCTATTGTCAAGAAGGCCTGCTTCTACACTGTCATTAAGTGATACTAAGTTGTGGAATAATCAGCAGGACTCTTCTCAGAAGTTCTTAAACATTGGCTTGGCTTGTACTGGAAATTACTTAGTCTGTAATTTCGGAATAAACTCTGACATAACTAAAACTGTTCTTCTGTTCTCCAATGTAGGACTCTCTGTTCACAGATGAAACGTTTCTAATTGCAAATTCACCTCTACAGTCTCTAAATCGGTTGTTATATGATGAACTCATAAAGTCTATCCTAAAAGTAATTGAAAAGTTGGATCTTACAGTTCAGAAACAGAACATTAGGGAAGAGAAGGTAAGACTGGATATTTGAAAAGAGTCTCTCTCTCTCTCTCTCTCTCTCACCTTCTCACCTTTTGCATTTCTGTCCATGTAACGGGTTCAGGGTGTACTTTCAACAAATGAAAACTGATTTACTGTTACATTATTCATACATGTATCTGTTTATCATGTTCAGACACAACAGTAAGCAGTAATTTAGTGATGCTTAAGGATAGTCAATGTGGTGCCCACCAGATGTTGTTGGGCTACAACATCTCCCATCATCTCTGACCATTTGCCATGTTTTCTGGAGATAATGGCAATTTTAGTCCAGTATCATTTGAAGGGCACCACGTTGGCTTTCCCAGCATAAATGAGCTTTGATCTTGTGCTTCCCCTGGTACAACCTTTAGGTGGGAATCAGATGCATCTATTTTCGTTTTTGACTAACTGAAGTTTAATTTTGTCTGAGTTGGGACTATCATGTGGTTACTTTTAACTTGGCTTTGTCTAGACAAAGCAGAGTCAGAACATGTGTCAAAGGAGAAGCACAAGAGTTTGGAGATTGCTCACATAGCACTAAACTGGTTTAGTGTTACATCTAGATGCAGCGATAGTTTTCGTTAAAGTTTTATAGCTCATCTTTAAAAAGCCATTAGGATGGGTAGGGCTGTAAAACCGAGTGCAATATTTATAACAGTTCTTAAAGCTCATAATCTAAATTATATACTGCATTGTAGAATCCAACAACAGGAGGGTTTAGGAAGAAAGTATACATGATCAGATGCTGAATTGAGTTACTTTATGGGAGTGGAGACATAAGCAGATATAATTTGTAAAAGTACAAATTGCCATGAATAGCAGATATTTCAATTTTTATTTCTCCTTTCCCGAAGGTGTTTGTGAGAATGTTATAGTGCATGGAATGCAATGTCTAGCTGTCCCATCTACAAATGTATTTCAGCTTGCCAGACAGAATTATCCCCCCTCCCCCCCTCCCACGTTGTTCCAGGAGTTCTCCCAATCTTCCCAGACCCAGTTCCTGAGAGGATATGTGAAGCGGGGAAGTTGCATTGTGTAAGGGGAAGTCCTTATACAGATCTAGTGTGGATGGGTCTTGTTAGGTGAATTTGGCCCATTATATTTAAGGGAGTACTAAAAATGAACTGATGCTTCCTTTAAAGAACCCATCATATTTGAAATAAACATCCATAAAATTCCCGCTAGATTAAAATACCGTAAGTAGCAATAAAATTCAACAAATAGGATACTTTTTGCAGCACTGCTTTTCTACAGGATTTTGATTAATTGTAGAATAATTCATTTTTGTCCAACATGCCTTCATCGAAGAGATTGTATATATGTTAAAGAAAAATAGAGACAAGTAGGAGAGATACATGCAAATGCTACCCAGCCTAACCTGGATGCAAAGAATGGGTGTTGAAAATAAAAAAAACCTTTCATGTGGTTCAAATTATGCCACAGATGGCAAGCAGGTGCTCTGTAAGTGCTCTTCACGCTGTGGAAGAAAAAGCTGCTTGCCATTCAAAAACTGTGCATACTTCTGATTTTCTTTTCTCAGGATGGAAGTGTAGCTGATGTTGATCTCACCATTCCTACTTCCGATCCAGCTGCAAACCTTCAGCCAAACAAGCCTAAAGACTTTACAGCCTTCATTAACCTAGTGGAGTTTTGCAGGTATGTTCTGTTGTGTGTATTTCAAGGAAATGCAGAACACATGTGAGACATACAATTCAGTTACATTGTGCTGGTACAGTTTCTATTATGCTGGGGCCAGTGGGCAGCCAGACTCCTGTCTGGAAAGGGCATGGCCTATTCATTGTTTGCTGGCAGTGTTTGTGAATGGGTGGAATAGACATAGTGATCTCCTGCTTAGAACAGGACATCCTGGGCCTGTAGCTTTATGGGGGGGAGGGGGATGACTTCAATTCATTGCTTGCTGTTCTCTTTATCTCTGCAGAGACATCCTCCCAGAGAAGCACGTTGAGTATTTTGTGCCTTGGGTTTACTCATTTGCTTATGAGCTAATTATACAGTCAACGCGGTTACCCTTTATTAGTGGATTTTACAAAATGCTGTCTATTGCCATGAAAATTGCTAAAAAAACAAAATACTTTCAGGTGAGATAACTCTTGTAAGGAGGGTATTACCTGTTATTTATTCAAGATAAAGTTAATGTTATGCTGCTCTGTACTTGCGTTGCATTTGTGCTTGATATAATTGTGTTGTGTGTGTTTTTCATTTTAATAGTTAAGAATTTTTTGTATTTTTGTACCTGGCGGTAGTTCTGGGATGGAAATGGGCAAAAATGCAACATGGAGGGGTGGTGTGTTTAGGGAGATCCTTCAGCTGTGAAAGGTGGTTTTTAGCTTGGGTTGAATAGGGTGGCAAGGTAAAGGTAAAAAACAAGTATACAGTTCAGGAGTGCTCCTGGATTTGATGCTGATTGGGTAAGCCCAGGTGGCATCAGTAACCAGGAGTGCTTTTTGCCAGCGTTAGTGGGTATGCCTACTGCACGCCTATTGGAAAGGGACTAACCTTACCATAGTGGTTTATGCTCTGGGTATGACTGGACTGTACTACTGTAGTGTGCCCTATTTGGGGCTGTTCAGAAACTTCAGAGGCTCCAGAACATGACTGCTAGAGTCATATTGGGGGCAAGGCAGACAGCATCTGTAACACCTCTTTATTATATCAGCTGAGCTGGTTATCTTTGCATTCCTGGGCCAAATTAAACTGCTGGTTTTGACTTTTTAAAGCCCTAAACAGATTGAGCCCAAGTTATTTATTGGACCACCTGCACACATTCCAGGGTTTCGACAGGAACACCAGTCATATCAGCCAGAAAAAAAACACAGAGCCTTCTGGAAACCCATTGGATCCATTAGCCTTCAAGGGTCGACCATCTCAATAAGTCCCTGCCTCTGCAGAAGGGGAAAGGTGCTGAAAGCCTAAATCTCAACTGGAAGTGATCTGTCCATGACAAGGGGCTGATGTCAATATCCCCCACTTTCAGATCACCCTTTTCCTGCCCAGTTGAGAAAGCAAGGTCCAGAATGCGGCCTGTTACATGTGTTGGGCCAATGGCATGTTGGGCCATCCCTACAGTTGTCTTGGCAGCCATGAAGTCCTGAGCCACCCCAGAGCCAGTCATTTAGCCATGGATGTTGAAGTTCCCCAGAAGTCTGGGAGTCCTCAACACTACATCTGAGAACATCTGGGCAGTGAGATCGGTGGTAAACCAGCAGAATCTCTAATCTGTCTTGACTGTGTCAGGAACACAGGACTTTATAAGTGAACAGCAGCACTTGAAATTTTGCCCAGAAACAACTTAACTCTGGCAGGATACGTCCTTTACTGCTAGCGCTGTCTGCTGTGTTCTGAACCAGTTGCAGTTCCCATATAGTCTTCAAAACCAGCCCCATGTAAAGGACATAATCTATTAATCCTGCATACATTGGTGGGTGCATGGATTCCCTCAATTATATGACATTATTCAATTGGTTCTTTTTTTTTAATGGAACACTAAGAGAAGACTGACCCAATTTGTACAATTCTGCATATTCTTTTGTTTCTCAGGGTGTCGGTCCAAAGAGTGAAAAGAAATGTCATGAAGATCCAGAGAAGAGTTCCTGCTTTGCTTTATTTGCAAAATTTGGAAAAGAGGTGAGACGTTCTCTGTGATATTTCTTTGAAATATGTGTTGAGTCTTTTGAGTTATGTGTAATAAGTAAATTTGTATTTAAATCAATTCATTTCCAAAGATTGGTGTACTTTACTTGCTTGTCCAACGTAAGACATTTGTCAAGATGATTTGAACTTCAGGTAGTTCTTAACATTATTCCATTTTTCTCAATTTAGGTAACAGCAAAAATGAAGCAGTACAAAGATGAACTATTGGCATCCTGTCTTATTTTTGTGCTTTCCTTGCCGCATGACATCATCATGCTGGATATTAAAGCATACATTCCTGCTTTGCAGGTGGGTCAGTATGGTGAATAAGCAATAAAGTCATTTCCCCCTTGCATATATCCTTGTTTTGGTGGAATTTGCAGCATGATCCTATGTATGTTTACTCAGACGTCAGTCCCACTGAACTAAATGAGAGGTAAGTATGTATCGAATTACAGCCTTTAACATCTGCATTGTCAAAACAAAAAAATTCCTTCCAGTAGCACCTTAAAGACCAACTAAGTCTGAAGAAGTGTGCATGCACACGAAAGCTCATACCAAGAACTAACTTAGTTGGTCTTTAAGGTGCTACTGGAAGGAATTTTTTTTGTTTTGACTATGGCAGACCAACACGGCTACCTATCTGTATCTGCATTGTCACCATTCATTGGTGAATTAGTGGGGAAACCCAAAGTTTGAATGTCAGATTTGTATGGCAACCATGTGTGCTGTTCATAGTTTTATTTGTCTGTGCTGACCACCATACTTAACCTATATCTTATTCTAGGAGTAAGTGTATTAAAATTATAACTTTGTATGCATTTTGTAATATTGGCCAATAGGATACTTACATCCATAGACACAAATATATTGTAAAAGGGATATATTTGGAGCTCTAAATATCTGTTTTCTTTATGCTGTCTGTGCAGAATGCTTTTAAACAGGGCCTTAGCTATACCCCAATGGCTAATGCAGCACTGGATGCCCTGGAAGATTGGTCAGCCCATATTCCCAGATATATAATACAGCCTTACTACAAGGACATCTTGCCTTGCCTTGATGGCTATTTGAAAATTTCTACATTGACAGGTACATGCTAAAAACGAATACAGGAAAATGGAAAGACTTTTAAAGGTGTTAAGGTGTTAAACATACCAGTGTTGTGCTAACCATATTGTGGAGTGGTTTGAATTTGGGATTTTTTTTAATCATTCATTGTTATATACTGTAGTGCAGGGTTTCCCAAACTTGGCTCTCCAGCTGTTTTTGGACTACAATTCCCATCATCGCTGACCACTGGTCCTGCTAGCTAAGGATGATGGAATTTGCAGTCCAACAACAGCTGGACAACCTGCTCTTTTGTCACCTTGCAGTTGAGAGATTTTAGTTGAAGTTATAAATAGAAAACAAATAAATGGCAAGTAGTAATATACATTAGGAAGCTGTATTATACCAGGTCAGACTGTACCTTCATCTAGCCAAATATTGCCTATTCTGACAGGCAGTGGTTCTCTGGTTTTCAGAAATGTTTTAAAATACACCTACTGTACTTTCATAAATACAATAACTGAGCATTAATATATTGTTTTTTTGAAAATTAGATGAATCTCAGAGTAATTGGGAGGTGAAGAAACTTTCTCGGGCAGTTCAGAAGGGATTGAACAAAGTAGTCATCCAGCGTCTGAAGAAAGCAAAGAGTGTTGCATTGGTAAAGTTCCCTCCTACCCCTTAAAAATATATTTTCCATTGGAAGATCAAAGCATACTTTTTCTTATTTAGACATAAGTGTTAATATACACTATATAATTATGCATTGTCTTATTAGAAAGATATTTTTGTGTGTATCAGATATATACTCAAGTGGATATACTTATCCACAGTTACATTAAAGAAACACACACATAGCTGATTTATACTTAATTTGTTTATACAGTCGGATAATCACAATGTGATAATTGCTTGGGAATGCAGAATACAGTATTTGAATCACAGTTACGAAGTTTCATATGTTTTATGTAATCAGCTTTGAAACATGCAAGTCCACAATTTGTTGTTTTCGATACTGAAAGAGGTTCTTGCTGCAGAACTTTGCTCAACTGCCCACCTTGATTTACAGATTTTTAACCTGTATGATTTCCAAAATACTTTATGGTCAGTCCTGCAACTATTTACCAGATCCAAACAGTGTAATCCAGTTATCAGTGAAATTTCAATTTTACAGTCAGCAGTCTGAAAATTCTAGCAGTTAATGAAGAAAAAAATGAATTGATATCACGGTATAATAATGGTTGGAAGATAAATGCATGTATTATCTAGAGCTGTACTGATTTCAGCAGCGCTTTGCTGGTTAAATTTATTTGAAGACTGGATGCTAATTTTGAGAGTCTGGACTTCAAGAAAAGTGTGTTTACTAAGCAATTCTGTGTGTGTCTACTCAGAAGTAAGTTCCACCAAGTTCAATGGAACATACTCCAGGGTAAGTGTGGATAGGATTACAGTGTTCTTTCAGGAACAGATAGATAGTCCACACTGCTAAGAATTAAAATTCTGGGAGTTTGCAGTGTTTCACAGCAAGAACTGCCATACAACAGAGTCTCTTTCCTTCTTCTTTTCTTTCTTTTGACAGCTTTGTTGTGAAATATTGGAGTCTTGTAGAATTCTGAATTATTTTCTTTCTTTTTAAAAAATGTACAAAAAAATTTCCTTTAGGCAAAACAACTTTTTAGGAATTCCTTCTTGCAATCATATTTTATCTAGGAGGAGGATCTTTCATTGGAAGCAGTACGGGCTAGAGTTGTACGCCTTCTTGGATTTCTGGGGGGACAGATTAATCGAAATTTAGTTACTGGTGAGTGCTAAATCTGTTTTGAAATGCTAAAAGCAAATGACATTCTGATTTGTCTGGTAGGCAAGTATGCTTTTGACACATGTCGGCTTCTATGCTTCAGGGTGCCCATGAGCGAAATGTGGGTAGTAAAGGTTTACATCTGCTCTGTCCAGGGACTGAATAACAAGGTGATTCTTTCCTCCCTATGAGTCCATATCGAATGTCAATAAACCCCCTTGGGTTGGATCAGGGCTGCCCCCCCAAGCTTTGTGTTGCTCTGTTTCTGTACTTTACTGTGTAGGTCCATGGGCTTTCCAAGAAGTGAGTCTGTTCAAAGGTTTATTTTATTTAATTTTTAAGTGCAGCAGCCTAAAATTTTCTTTTCTTTTCTTTAATAAAAAGGTTGCTTTGCTTTAACAGCCCCCCCAGCTCTTCAGAATTCTACAGGCAGTATTATGGACAGCTTCATTTTATAAAACTTATTAGACGCCTTTGAGGTCCATCGGAAGCTGCAAAGTTTTAAATGTACAAGCAAGAGTACACATCACTCAGCTATCTCTTCATTATTTTTAAATAAGAGACAGACCCCCCTGCTTCCCCCTCCTCTCTGTCAGTATATTAAGAAGGAAATCAATGCACTTGACTTACCCCACAAAAAGCCGCTGAACCCATTTGTCTGCAATTTGGCAGACTTGATCCTTTCTGGAGGGGCCCCTCTGCCTATAAATTTGATTCACTTTGGCCAAAAGGGAAATAGCTGTTTTTACATTCTTACTATAGTGAATGGGGAGCACAGAGCAGCTCAGAACCTGAATTACAAAGAGGAGGGGTACAGAGTGACTCAGGAACAACTCAGATTAGAGTTTTAAAAAATCAAACATAGCTACAAGGTGAATCTTTGGGCTCAGGTACACTTGGTGGTTGGACCACAGCTTGACTAGCTTTGTGTTCATTATGGGAAAGATCCTAAACATGTTGCATGACTACCATCATGCTTTGGATGGTAGTTCTGTATGCATCTACACTGTAGATTCTACAGGGTGACTTTGGAAATTATTCCCATGGTGTTACATTGATGAAAGTGTGTGCTAGTAAATGCTATCTCATGCCCTTTTGTCAAAGACAAGCCCATGAGCAGAATGCTGGATTCTTCATGGGATTAGTTCACAAGACTGTTTTTGGACAAGATGCATGGATGATGTGTTCCTGGAAATGATTTCATGTGTGTCTATCCATAGAAGTATTTTCAAAACCATTAATGCATGCCAAATGTGAGGTTGGAATTGGGTCTACATGAGCCTCAAGATTGTTAAATTGGTTCAAATTAAATGTGATTGGCTCTGGTTAGCCTTGTCTGGTTTTTTACTCAAGAAAATCTCAGAGGCTGCAATGTTAAACATATTAACTTGGAAATAAGCCTTGTAGAAATAACAAATTATGAATGAACATGATTAGCATCAGGTTGAAAGGTTCTTTTTGCAGCTTTACTACACATCCTGCAATCTTCTCTCAGTGGACTTCCAAGTAAACAAATTTAGGATTTGAGCCTGCTAAGGCATGACCTTATTTATTCATTCAGAAGCAGTACTTTCAGTATGCTTGTGCACAGTTTGAAGCAATCTAAATTTGCTAAACTGGCCAGGACTTCTTAAGCTTGTGCATTCTGTTGGACTTGCCATTTTGCTTTGATACTTGAATCTGACGTAGGTTCTGAGACTTAATCTTCTAATTGTCTTCGGTTTTTCATTTGATGTAGCTCAACATTTCTGCTCAGAAATTTGTCCAAATTCTTTGCTTTTTTCCCTCTTCCAGAATTTGTACTATGACCAAGATGTGTCTAAAACTTGTTTTTTGCAACAAAGATCATATTAAATTAACATGACCATTGCAAAGTAAAAGTGTATTTCAGCATTTTTTTGCAAACCTTCAACCTGAAGTATGGTCATTGCTTTAGGATAAACAACTTAGAGCAATTTCAAAAATGTTAGTAAGGTCATTTAAAGAAGCCAAACAAACTTTGCTTCTGGTTGAACTGAAAAACCATCCTTAACCTTATTGAAGATCTAGTATTCAGTCAACAACATGGCAAATGTGTACCTAATATATTCTGCTTTGTAAGTAATAGAGAACCTTTGCTATTATTGAAGAATGATTCAAGAATTTAAATAGATATTGAAATATTTAGGATGCAGCTCTGCTTCATCTGATAAAAACTGACTGTTTTAAGCCTAGGTTGAAATGTCTTGTTATCTGCTTAACACAACTGAGGTTTTTTTGGTGCTCTTTTCCAAATATACTAGCTGCTTCTACAGAGGAAAATATGAAGAAATTTGTGTCTTGGGACGCAGAGAAACGCCTGAGCTTTGCAGTTCCATTTGCTGATATGAAGCCTGTTATCTACTTGGATTTATTCTTGCCCCGTGTCACTGAATTGGCTCTTTCTGCTAGTGACAGGCAGACAAAGGTATTAGGATTGCTGCTTATGCTATCAAACTGATGTTTTTAATGAGCTATGCAGAAAACGCTGAATTGTGCTTAAAGGTAAAGGTAAAGGTACCCCTGCCCGTACGGGCCAGTCTTGACAGACTCTGGGGTTGTGCGCCCATCTCACTTAAGAGGCCAGGGGCCAGCGCTGTCCGGAGACACTTCCGGGTCACATGGCCAGCGTGACATCGCTGCTCTGGCGAGCCAGAGCCGCACACGGAAACGCCGTTTACCTTCCCGCTGGTAAGCGGTCCCTATTTATCTACTTGCACCCGGAGGTGCTTTCGAACTGCTAGGTTGGCAGGCGCTGGGACCGAGCAGCGGGAGCGCACCCCGCCGCAGGGATTCGAACCGCCGACCTTTCGATCGGCAAGTCCTAGGTGCTGAGGCTTTATCCCACAGCGCCACCTGCGTCCCTGAATTGTGCTTAATATACCATAATACAGGGTTTCCCAAACTTGGGTCATCATCAGTTTTTGGACTACAACTCCCATCATCCCTAGCTAGCAGGACCAGCGGTCAGGGATGATGGGAATTGTTGTCCAAAAAACTGATGATGACCCAAGTTTGTGAAACCTTGGCATAACATAATGACCCTGCTATTCTTAATTTCTCTCTCTCTTGTTACGGTATATGCATTGGAGGAAAGGTGGGGTAGAAATGTAACAAATAAAGATAATATTTGAGTTATCAATTTCTGCAAAGTATAAGACAGCTCTTGTTAAAAGAAGAAAGGGGTTTTAGCTTATTAGTGTTTAGCGTTAGCTCAGATTCTTTGATCAGCCATCAGTTTTAATAACTACAGCTTAATTGAGAATCCAACCCAATCTTGGATTAGCAAAGTACATTTTCTAAGCAATGGGGCATGACTGGAAATTCCACTGGCTTCTTTTTAATAAAGGCCTGGAAATTCTCCCTGGAAGTCTCCTTGCTCTGTGTTTATTTTTCTGTGGAAATGTTTAACTGAGATGACTGATTAGATCTCCTTTTCCAGGTTGCAGCTTGTGAGCTCTTACACAGCATAGTTGTATATATGCTGGGGAAAGCTGCTCAAATACCCGAAGGACAACAGGCTTCTCCACCAATGTTTCACCTGTATAAACATACATTTCCCGTATTGCTTCGACTTGCCTGTGATGTGGACCAGGCAAGTTAAAGAACTTTTGTTGCTTGAAATCGATTTTAGATGGTTAGCTCTTTATTTCTGTTTAAATATTTGGTAGAAGCTGTTGGGGTTATTTTGGATTTAAGTATATTTTTCAGCCACCTCCCCACAAAACAGTTTTTTTGTGTTTTATATCTTGTGAACCAAGGAAACTGGAGAGAAGGGGAAAATGTATTTAAAATTTAGAGGATACTTGCAGTATAGATAGAGCCAGTGTGCCATAATAGACATCCAGTGTGGTGTAATTGTTAGAGTGTCATACTGGGATACAAGAGACTGAGAGATCAACTCTCAAAATAAAGATATTTTGAGTAGTCTAGGCAATACATAGTTTAATCTCAAAGGAGTTTCCACAAAAACACTCATACACCAAAATGCTCATGTGTTCTGTATAACACACAAAGGCCTCATAACCTTCAGGAAATCCCTGTACACTACTTTTTGTAGTATCTCTTTTATTTTTGGGCTTGCTTCTTTACAAAACTCAGTCCCTTGAAATGATTAAGATAGAAGGATGAATCAAGAACCATATGAAAACATGCACAAATCTGCATGGAATTCAAGATACCTTATTTTGTTTAAAAATGACACATATTCCCCCCCCCCCCTTCAAATACCTATGGAGTGAAACACATTTTCCTACAGTTATCATAAAGGCATTTTTTGAAGTTTTATGTAGTGGTAGAATACAAATTGTAAACTTATGAAACTAAAAAGGAAAAGCTGTGTTCTGATTTATAGCAACAAACTTTTATCCAAAACTGCAATAATGGAAATACACAGAGGTCCAGTTTGCATGTGACACTTAAGACAAAGAACAGCTAAGCATGAGCTTGCAGGTCCTCGTGGCAGAAATTGTGGCCACTTCACTCCTCCCTGGTCCTGCTACTGTAATGCTTGCAATGCTTCCTGAAGCTGAACTGGTGTTTGGTTTCAGTTACAGATAGGTAGCCGTGTTGGTCTGCCATAGTCAAAACAAAAAAAATTCCTTCCAGTAGCACCTTAAAGACCAACTAAGTCAGTTCTTGGTATGAGCTTTCGTGTGCATGCACACTTCTTCAGGGTATCTGCATGCACACGAAAGCTCATACCAAGAACTGACTTAGTTGGTCTTTAAGGTGCTACTGGAAGGAATTTTTTTTGTTTTGACTATGGCAGACCAACACGGCTACCTATCTGTAACTGGAACTATGGAAGGCACCACATTGAGCCGCATGAAATGGAAGTCCATCGTATCTGAAGAAGTGTGCATGCACACGAAAGCTCATACCAAGAACTGACTTAGTTGGTCTTTAAGGTGCTACTGGAAGGAATTTTTTTTTTGGTGTTTGGTTTGACATTGTGTCTGAACCTGGGCTTTTGATTCCCCCAACCAAACCACAAACACCTTGACTATAGCTCATGGTTTGTCTGGATTGCTTTAGATAAAAACAAAAAAAACAAAAAACATTTCAGTTATGACTGTTCAGTCTTTTATTCAGCTTGCTAAACATGAACTTCTGGGAAAAGCCCCAAGGTGTGTTGGGAATTAGTTGATGAGAAATCATCCACAGCGGTGGTTTTCAACCAATGTGCTGTGGCAGCCTGGAGTGCCTTGAATGATGGCCAAGGGTGCCGCAGGCAACACTGGCCTCTGTCCCTCTTTCCTTCCCTCCCTTCTCTGATGCCCTATTGTGTCTCTGCCTCCCAAAGGCTTGCACAGCTGTTTATTGTGGCAGCCCTGGCTACAGGCACCAGAGGCTAATGGTTCCTCTGGGAGGCATCTCTCTTTGGGGCGGGGGGGGGGGGCTGCTCAAAGACCAGGGATGGAAGCAGCTGCCCAAAGGATTCCCAAGAAGAGGAGGTTGAGGGAACACTCCCCAAGGGAGGGTGTTTGAAAAAGGTTGAAAGGCTGCCAGCTGTGCAGGTAAGGGGTGACATAACTGGGCTCCTGAGCCCCACAGGGGTGCCGCAGAAAGAATGTAGTTGGTCAAGGGAGCTGTGGACTCATAAAGTTTGAAAACCTCTGATCTATAGTGTACCTGTCAAACATAAAACACAATGTTTTCCCCCACCTTTTAGGTTACAAGACAACTCTACGGGACACTAGTTATGGAGTTAATTCACTGGTTCACAAACAACAAAAAGTTTGAAAGTCAAGATACTGTGGCATTACTGGAAGCTATTTTGGTAGGTAATTAGTAAATGCAAGATGAATAATCAATATTTTTCGTCAAAGGTGTTTATAAACGCTTCATGCTCTAATTCTCAGGGTTATTTGGTGAGAAGATTTTATTTGTCTTGGCATACACCATTGATTCACTTTCAGTTCAGTGATGTGGGCAATCACCCCAAACTTGTTCTTTGATTTGTTTTTTACTGTCTTGAAGCATGCAGGATTCCAGCTAAGTTTTGTTTTTAAAAAAGTCTGTATTACACTGATCACAAAATAATCCTTTAAAAAAACCAACCAACCAGAAACCTGTTTTGAGTCTGTTTGCAAGCAGAATGTGAAAGAAATCTTGGACAATTATTAGAACCATAAGACATTCTCAAAGTAGACCTTGAGATATTTTCTTGTATAAATTTAGGATGAAAAGTATGATAAATCTCCCTACTTTTTTCCTTATCAACTGATTCTACATTACTCATCCAATGAAGAGTGCAGTACAGGTGTCAAGGAAATAAACTCTTATCACAAAATTCCTTTATGGTGAACCAAGCCCATTCTCTGTTTCAGGAAGGGATAGTAGACCCCGTGGACAGTGCTCTGAGAGACTTCTGTGGTCAGTGTGTCCGAGAATTTTTGAAATGGTCCATTAAGCAGAGTACGCCGCAGCAGCAGGAGAGAAGTCCAGTAAATACCAAGTCGCTCTTCAAGAGACTATACAGTCTTGCTCTCCATCCCAATGCTTTCAAGCGGTTGGGAAGTTCTCTTGCTTTTAACAACATCTACAGAGAATTTAGGTAAGCAACAGAGTTTGTATTTTTGCTATGCTGCATGAAAATAATAGAGGGAATGTTCATACTTTGAGGAGAGAGAATGCAGTGTTTACTAAAGCTTCCACAGAGATCAAAACAGTATTTTTATACTGTGGCTGAAAAATGGTGTGATATTTCTGGCAAAAGAAAAGGATGCTTTCTTGTCTAATGCTGAAAATATTAGTTTGCTTATCTAATTTTTTCATGTTTCATAGGGAAGAAAGTGCTTTGGTGGACCAGTTCGTTTTTGAAGCATTGGTTGTGTACCTGGAAAGTCTGGCTTTAACACATGGAGATGAGAAATCTTTAGGTATATGTTTAAAGTTTGTTTGATAGGCTTCATACTTGGTGCTTCAAATCTTGAAGAAATGCAGACCTATATATTTGGAGTTTTTAGTTAAAATATTTAAGTTTTGGAAACTGCTAAAATGTCTACCTTGTAATAAAAATAAAGAAGCATGCTTGGAAGGGCAAATTTGAAATGACATTCCTTTAAAATGCTTCTCATGTTCCACATTTTATGTTAATTTACTTTTTCATTATTATGCACTTTTTTGAAAGTGTAAATTTGTGAAGTAAAGTGTATTTTTAGCATTGTGTACACGGCCAGAAACAGACATGACCTTTTAGAAAATTTATTTTGGGCCAGTTACCATATCATATTTTCAAAACATTTAAAACAGGCACAACGCAACAATGTTGTGATGCTGTTGATCACCTGAAGCGTATAATTAAGCATAAAGCATCAAGCCTCAACAAAGAAAATCAACGGCGGGTACCTAGGTTAGTAATCTCTTTGGATTTCTGGGAGGCATGTTTGTTGTGAGAAACAACACAACACATATAATGTAGATTTGAAATACTTTTTTTTCAAATTTATAAGCAGAGCAGTGTTTTAAGTAACTGACTGCCTAAACGGCCTCGGTCCAGTATACCTGAAGGAACGTCTCCATCCCCATTGTTCTGCCCAGACACTGAGGTCCAGTGCCGAGGGCCTTCTGGTGGTTCCCTTGCTGCAAGAAGCCAAGTTACAGGGAACCAGGCAGAGGGCCTTCTTGGTAGTGGCCCCGCCCTGTGGAACGCCCTCCCACCAGATGTCAAAGGAAAAAACAACTAACAGACTTTTAGAAGACATCTGAAGGCAGCCCTGTTTAGGGAAGCTTTTAATGTTTAACAGACCACTGTATTTTAATATTTTGTTGAAAGCCACCCAGAGCGGCTGGGGAAACCCAGCCAGATGGGCGGGGTATAAATAATAAATTATTATTCTTTGGCTAATAACTTCAGACTTCTTCTTTTTTGTAACCACCTTATATAGGGGATTTCCACAGACATCCATATGCTTGGAGGATGTTGTCATGTGGCTTTTGATGCAGTGTGGACGACCCCAAACAGAATGCCGGCATAAAGTTATGGAGCTTTTCTTCGAATTAGTTCCGTTGCTGCCAGGTTTGTATGCTGCAGCATATGTGAGCAATATGCTGCTGGTGTAAATATGGTGGCTGTGAGACAGTGAGTGACTTCTTGCCTTTGTGGTCTTTTGACTGTGTGCATGGTATCTTCACTTGTCCCTTTGTGAGAGCAACCAAACGAACCAGGAAGTCTTCCATTAACTATCGTTGCCTGTTTTGTCCAAACTGTGTGGTGAATCAAGAATTCTTCAGTTGAGCTGTAACCTTTGCCTTGAGCTCACCAAATGGTTTTAGGCAAGTCAGTGTTCTTTTTAGCTTGAGTCCCCCATAGGAATCCACATGAAGTCTTCATTTGCTGGTGAAAAGTTGAAATAAGGTATGTGGGTACCTTGTTAACATTATGGGATTTAAATAGCTCAGGATTGTAGCCTAAGAATTTGCTAAGGTCTTTTTTCTTTCTTTTGCTAGATAAAAGTACTGTGAAATTATCTTTCAATTTTCTTCAGGGTTGTGATACATAAATGATACAGAATATCAGGAATATCTAAAACATGGCTAAAATAAGATCTATAACACGATACCTTAAAATGTAGGAGTGAGTTTAAAGGTGAATAACATAACCAAATTAAAAATTGTAATGTATGAGAACAGCAGCTGGACAGGATGGTTTTAATGGGGAAATTTTCTTTCATGCTTTTGCAGCCAGAAAAGAGAGATCTAGCCACAGTTTCCATTAAGAATTTGTTCAATAGACATAGGCTATATGCCATTCAGAGGTCCTACTTCTGTTTCTTCATCAGATAACAAGTCCCCATCTTCTTGGTTGGGTGATGTTCTTCAGAAACAAGGAATCTCTTTCCTCATTAAAAAATTTGAAGGAGGTGGTTGTGAGGGTGAAAATATATCCGGAATACTGGCCCACCCGACTCTTCATGATTTGCAAGAGACCTTTAGTTTGCGTGCTGTTGTGCAATGGATGGATATGCTTCTGGCTTCTTTGGACTGTTACAATACTTTTATCGAGCAGGGAATGATCAAACCAAATGAGATGCTGGGTAAGTAAACTACAGAAGCAGCTTGTTTGATCACTTGTCTTTCATAATCCATTAGAGCAAAGTGCATAATAGTGGGATACCCACTGTTCCACACATTGTGCCGGCATGCCTTCATGCTCAGATGTTCCCTTGCTTTATCCCAGCGCCTCAGTTCCCCTTTACAATGTTTGTCTTACTCTCACACAGAAAGTTCAAAGTACTCTTCTATAGCAGCCTTTGTCATCTGGAGTTGTCTTACTTCCACAAGCTCTTATAGTCATCTTTGCTGTTAACCACTGTAGGCCACATTACGTGAAATAACATTCAGCTGATTTTTTTAATTACTCTTTTGGTATTTTAGTATTATTAAATATGTATCTAAAATATAATGTGAGTGGTGCAATAGAAGGGAAGGGAAATTGAGTGAAACATAGTTCTAGACCGTTGGGGGCAAAAAGTATCTTGGTTTTGCTACTTATTTCCTTCACATAATTCTTATGTCTAACAAAATAAGGTTGTATTTTATATTCTGAGGAAACTATTTCTATGCTAGTGCATTTTTTCCCTCCAAGCTACAAATATAGGGTCTTCATTCCTGACATCGTTGGGCTTCTTCCTGGAAAAAATGGCCTTGCATGATGTGTCTGGCGCAGAACAGTGTTTTAGCACTGGGTCCAAAGGCAACATGTTCAGTCCACAAGAAAGAGAAGAGTACAATTACAGCAAATGTACAATTGTAGTTCGAATTATGATTTTTGTAAGCATGGTTTTGGAGACCCACCAGCAGGAATTCTGGAAGGTAAGCCTGTGTTTGTTGCCCAAGTGCTGTTAGTTACCTGTGCTCAAGAATATGTATTTTTTTAATAGGCCCTGCTCCCCATGCCTCATCTACTATATAGTTTGGAGTGTGATTTGTCTGCCTCTTTGTCTTTTCGTTTATTCTTTATATGTTGAGATTCCTCTTGAGATCTCAAACTTGGCATGAGGGTTTCCCAAGTGGGGGCAGTGTTCTCCATTGGTGTTTGGATGTTGGCCATTGTTTGGAATCAAGATTGTCTGCTAAAATATGGCTTTGGTGCAACTTCAATCTTTTTTGTCTAGGTTTGGCAACCTCTTGAAATACCATCGCCAAACTCAGCATGATGGTTTCTGAGGGTGGGGGTAGTCTTTTTCAATGTTTGGATACCAGGAGCTATTTTGATTCAAGACGGTGGACTGAAACTTGATTTTGGCATGTTGTTGTTTGGCATCTGCCTGTCCTGAGAGACAATGGAGTGTGCCTCTGAGGGTGAAGCCAAACCACTGCGTTAGCAGCACCTAAGTGACCTCCCCAGGGCTTAAGCACTGCCAACGTGGCACAAGTGTTCCAGAAGTGGGGGAAGCAATCTTTTTTGAGGTTTGGATTCCGGGCACCATTTGAATCAAGATGGCAAACCAAAATGTGACTTTGCCATGACTTTACCTGATTTTTGGTGTGATGGGTGAAAACTCACAAATTATACTGTCCGTTTAAAAATCACAATATTTTGGGTTTCTAAAAATTCCCCGGCAGCACTGGATGCTTCCCACAAGTGGCAAATTATTTGCTAAATGGAAGGGAAGCTCAAAAGCTGTTTGTTACATCGAGGAGTTCAAAATAAGAAGAAAATCCAGTACTTACTTGTATAAGCCATTTGCTGCAACCTAAAAAAACACTCTGGATCCCAGATTGCCATTGTACATGGTAAAATGTGTCCTCTGACCCTACTGATGAATGAGCTGTGGATCCTGTTACATGGGGTTAATTACCAGGCAAAGTAAGTGGATTACATTAAGACAGCAAAACCAACAAGTAAGGTGTGAGGATCAAAGGGACTATTTTGCTTCTGTTGAGAGGTGCAGGCAGATAAAATCTTGAATGATGAAACCTTGAATGTAAGTGAAAATGATTGGATCATGAAATTAAAACTTCTTGTCTCATTTTTACCTTGTAATTCCTAGCTGCTTGAGAGACAGTTGCTCAATGAGAATCTGATAGAGCTCGTTGTGAGGACCGTCTGTGACCCCAGAAGCATAGGGTTTAATGTAGCTGATGTACAAGTTATGGAAAAGCTTCCGGATGTTTGCGTCAGGCTTATAAAAGCTTTGATGAGATCTCCTTATAGAGAACCTTTAGAGATCAGCATAAAGAAAATAATAACATCAAAAAGGTAGGATGTCTCTTAACATAAGGATCTAATAAATGCATAAAACAAAACAAATGACTTATTGCTCGAGCCACATGCCTAGTATCAGTTCTCTTTTGTTTTGCCAGCATTGAGGAACTTTGCAGTGTTGAGCTGTACAATCCAGATGCACGGTTGGATCACGTTAGGATTGGTTCCATCCTGTCTGCATGCAAACAGCTTCATAACGCCGGCCTTCTTCATTGTACCTTGCAGCATGAGGTAAAAACACAGCTTGTCATTTGTATTGACATCAGCACTTTGTAAAGCAAAAAATATTTATTTATTGGAAGTAGTATAATGTAAGTTCACTAGTTTTGCAGTAACTACACTGCCAACCTATTATAGCATAACAAAACTTCAATATAAGGTGCTGTACATTATGCAGTTACCAGTAACCATGCCTCTTGACTGGAGGATAAACAGAGTGCATTTCCTTTGCAAAAATGGAGCAAATACTTCCTCTCTTCTGTCTCCTTAAGAAGATTGCTATCACATGTTTGAATTTGTGCACTGTTGGGTGAATCTAATTTTGTTCACATTGAGGTTCTCGTAATGACAGCTGCTCAGGAGATATTGCTGTTCTGGTGGCATTAAAACCATGGTGTTCCGATTCTTGGTTATTTGGGGGGCAGGGCATGCTTGCAGGAGGAAGACATAACGTTTCCTTCATTCCTGATGATTGCTTAACTCCAGAAGAATCTCTTAAGAAGAGTTTGCAAGTGGCAAGAGAAGAAAAGGCACATCGTAACTTCAGCTTAAAAACCTTTATTGTCGTCCCCCCCCCCCCCCAATGATTCTGAACTTTTTTTTTCCTACTGCATTTTTTGTTCTTTTCCTCCTCCCTAAGGTTTCAGCTCTGCATTGCGAGACTGGCTCTAAACTCATGTTAGTTGTATACAAAGGTATTGCACCAGGAGACGAAAGGCAGTCCCTACCCTTGTTGGACATCAACAGTAAACGATTAGCTGAGAGTCTGCTGCATCTGGCTTTTGCTTTCGGTGTACAGGTGGGAGCAGGCCTTGTTGATGCCATGCATGTATTTTCTGATGTTTGTGTCCCTGATATTTCAGATTATCCGATTTTCTGATTGCTGCTAGCTGTGATTTTAGTTAGCCACCCAAGTTGTTATCAGTATCACAGAGCAGAAAAATTTAAATGGCGTCCTCTGTCATGAATAAGTTTAATCATGTCCTTCATTCATATCTTTCTACATAGGTGTGTGTGTAGATATAGATTTCACTTAAACTCTGTGATGAGCACATTCTGTCTCTCTAAGTGGAGGAGAACGCTCTTGGACCCTGGCTTTTGCACAAGGGAACCAGGATCCTGTACAGTGGTACCTTGGGTTAAGAACTTAATTCGTTCTGGAGGTCCATTCTTAACCTGAAACTGTTCTTAACCTGAGGTACCACTTTAGCTAATGGGGCCTTGTGCTGCCGCCGCCACACAATTTCTGTTCTCATCCTGAAGTAAATTTCTTAACCCAAGGTACTATTTCTGGGTTAGTGGAGTCTGTAACCTGAAGCATCTGTAACCTGAGGTACCACTGTACACACAAAATCTCTCCCCTCTCATCCTTTCCACTAAGGGAACATTGATGTCGGAACAGCTCTGCACCTGAACAGCAATGCTCAGGAGACATTTCCTTCTTTCTTTCTTTCTTTCTTTCTTTCTTTCTTTCTTTCTCCCTCCACCATATTGTTCATTTGAGAAAGAGAAATAAATCAAAATACCAACAGTAGCAAAAGAGATAGCAGGACCTAGACCATGGTCCTCCAGAGTGATTGACTGGTAGCTAGAGCCCAGAATCACCTTATACTAGCAGATACTGATGCTACTCTGGCACAACTCTTGAGCAGAACATTCCAAGCAGGTTAATTCTTCTACATGGGTCCTGCTGTTTCATATGCATCATATGCTGAACATACAGCTCTTGACCCTAGCTTTTGACACCTCAGATAAAGTCAGAAGCATAGGCTGGGTCCAAAGATGTATTTTTTTAATATTGCATTTTAAATTGATGACACCCACCCTTGGGCCTTATGACGAAGGGTAGGTAATAGATTGAATGGTGGTTTTTAATAACAATCCCAATTTATTTTACTAATTGATCTATTTAATTAATTTATTACATAAATTTATTGACAGTTAATCCCAATAATTAATCTGTCTGAGACAGACAAAAAGCAGGATGCTATTGCTCAGCATAAATATTCATTTTTCTCAATGGATGGTGGATATCCTGATTCACCCAAGGTTATTTTTTTAAGGTTGTTAATTCCTAGACCCATAGTTACCTCAGGACCCGAGAAAGCGCTGTAGTTGAAGAAAGCTCATCATATTAATTCCTCTTTTTCTCTTCTCTGGTTTGGTGTCCAGGATGCTCATTGTTTACTAGATTTTTGTTGTAATGTTGGAGTTTTTTTGAATAGCTCCTCAGACTGGGTGGGGCTCCTCCACCCAAACAGGATTCTTAGCCCTTCCTCCGTTTGTGTGGAACTGAGAATGCTCCAAAGTTGTAAAGATGGGGAAAGGTATACATTTTTTGACTGAAAAGTTTGCTAATGATGTTAAGATACACAAATGTAAGACTTTTATATTCATTTCCCTATAGTGCATAGAGCTGGTGAGTCTCCTGCTGAACACATTAATGTTATCTGTGCCATTATCTGGAACATCTCAAAGAAACCTTATCAGTTTTTCTCATGGAGAGTATTTCTACAGCTTGTTTGGGGAAACCATTAAGGAAGAGTTGCTGGAAAATATGGATATAGCAGTACTTCAGCTTATGAAATCAGCTCAAGACAGCCCCAAAATGGTAATGTACTTCTACTTTCAGCTGGCAAACTTATTCTCTCACACATTTTACTCCTGAGCAACTGAAATAAAAGAGAGAGCAGTAACCCTACCTTCTTGTTGCAGCAAGGAATATTCTGTTTCCTGTTTTAATTCAGTAAGCATAATCCCTGTGAATGTTTGTATACGGCTGCCCCAGCGCTTCCAAAGTCTGTGCCTAGCGACAAAATGGGAAAGATATAATTTTTCTCTCTCCTACTGTACTACAAACAGTGATTGTAAGGATTTTCCCCTGGTACTGACATCTTGAGACCATTTAACTTATACATTCTTATTTCAGGTTTTGGGCAAAGTCTGAAATAATGAATTACACTTTGCTATGTTGCAAATTTAATCAGCTTAAATGTCTGAGAAAAATTAATGCATCGTAAGCATTGGTAATCTATGTGGAATCTAAGGATTTTTGACATTGCATTTTCATTTTCTCAGATGCTTAATTTCAGCCATTCTTTGTGGAAGGCCATCTTTGGCAGAAATGGCCATAGAAAAGCTTAGGACCACTGTAATGATTCATTTGGCTGCTAATCTTGAAAACATTATGCTTTAGTCCGGGTGTTGAATTACATCAATATTTCATGGTACCCATACTCTGCTTTCAGGTTGGTACTGTTTTGAATGGTATGTTGGACCAGAGCTTTAGAGACCGTGCTGTTCGCAAGCAACAAGGAGTGAAACTGGTGGTGGCTATCTTGAAAAACTGGAGGCAGCTTGACCACTGGTGGACCAAAGATTCTGCTCCTGAAAGCAAAATGGCTGTCCTAACCCTGCTAGCTAAAGTTCTGCAGGTAAAGCTACAACTGTAATAGCTGAGTTCAGGCCATGTGAGGGAGCCCAAGGCCCACTCTGGTTAGTTTTAGAGAGTCGGTGATATCACAACAGATCCCAGGTGTGAAACATTTAAGAAAAATCTAGATGATATTCTTCTAATTTTGAAATGTTTATTCTTGAGGTTTTACATTTTTTTTTTGGCACTGTATTTTGGAAAGTGTGCAAAATATGAGCATGGAAATATTTGGGGGCTTTTGTTCAGAGAGCTGTCTCCAGTACAGAAGTGATCCCAAGGTCTGGTTATGTGGTGCAGCTAACACCCAGATCCAGTCCTTAGGTGCTGTATAGATCTGTGACCTCTTTCTCTGCTGTGCAGTGCAGCAGTGAAAGGCCTATGCATATCCTAATTCAGTGGCCTAGGACATTTGAAACATGCAACTCAACCTTGGCTGTCTCTTAGGGAAACACTGGAGGTATCCTGGGTATTTGGAGGAAACTGAAGATGTGCAATAAGGCCAGCTGCACTGGGGTATTCTGCACCCTGCAGTTGTTTTCAGGTTGCTGAATTAAGATGACCAGAGCATTCTGGTCTATCTACACCTTTCAGCATTCCTATTGCACCCTAGTAATTATTACAGCACCCCTCCCTATATTATTCTGTTTTTACTATGTATATGCCTTTGATGATTTTATGCTGTGAAGTGGTCTATACATGTTTTAACAACAACAGCTGTATTCCTTACCTGGATGTTGCATAGCTAATCAGATGCATTTCCTGGACTCTGTACAATAATGGTTGGATCAGGTCCTGGGCTAACTTGAAAACATGTCTGGTAACATTAGTCTTTCTGAATGATTGGACCTTGTTTTTCTCTGAGAGTGTGTGTTCTGATGTAGGGAAGAGTTTCTTCTGATTGCTCCTGTTCTTAATTTGCATCATTATCATTTTCTTTGTTTCTTTTTTGCTGGATGCTATCCACCCAGAGAATCATATTCCACAAAAGGTTTAGGATATAATAAATAAATAAATAAATATTCAATCCGAACTTTCTAGCATACACATGTGGTGTCAGTTAATACATATTTTAACAACTTTTTTGACTGATGTAGTTGTATACATCAATTAATTCTAAGTGAAAATTTGGCTTTAAATTTCTTTCCTTTCTCCAGATTGACTCTTCTGTGTCATTCAATACACACCATGAGGCATTTTCTATAGTTTTTAATACATATACAAGTCTACTTACTGACCAGATGTTGGGTCTAAATCTCAAGGTAAGTTTTTTTTTTTTTTTACTATTTGCAGAGTTAGCAGAGAACTTTGTCCACACAATCATTCATTCATTCATTCTTAAAGAAACTTGCAAGTACCCTCAGAGAGGTCTGCAAAAGCTTCAGCGAGTGTCACTCCTCACCATATGAACAGTTTTGTTTTCAAGCCATTGTTCCCACACACTCTGTAGCCAGGATGGGCAGTGGGCACAGAGCAATTGTCAGAGCTGCCTCTAGGTCCCAGCTCACAGAGGACCAATGCTAGGCTGTCGTAATGTACAAAAGTCTTTATTGAAGTTCAGTTTCCATTTCAAAGCCGCAGCGTGCAGCCCTACGTCTTAAACCCTAGATCGGCGAAGTCCCGTCTGAGTCTCCTCCCCTCTGACACCAGTTTAAGATCCTAGCCCTGCTCCACCTTTTCCGCTGCTCTCTCCTCCTCTGGGTCCTCCTGCCCACTGGGGCGTTGCCCTTTCTGGACTCTTCCGACGCTGAGTCGCTTAGCTCCTCCCCCTGCCTCCGGCGGGCTTTAGGACCCGGTTCCCAATCCTCATTCTCTGTTGTCCCGCGCTCCTGTACATTTGAACTTGCCTCTTGCGCCAACCCAGTGACCTTTCTCCTAACCGTTACACTACTTCTGTCACTGCTTCCCTCTTCCGGGATGCTGGCCGGATCTGACCTTCCCTCCGTTGTCCGACTCTCCGATGGAGGCGTGGTCAGCCCTGCCTCGTCTTCTCTCCCTGGTGGGGAGTGCACTGGCCCCGATACTTGGGACCCTTCCCCCCCACTCTGCTCTGGTGGGGAGGCTGGTCCTGATTTCCAACTACTGCTCTGGGAGTCCCTGCTGCCCCCTTGCTCCTGGGGCGTTCCCCTTGGGAACCCCCTACCTCTGGCCATTGGCGCCCCCTTCTGTGAATCTTCCGATTCGCTGGAAAGGCTCATGGAATCCCTCGGCCCACTGCCCTCTTCTCCTACGCTCCCCTCGGATTCTTCCCCTTCGCTCTCCATTCCCTCTCTTCCCTGTGCCTCTGCTCCTGAGCCCCTGACAGCAATGCAACAAACTTTGGAGTAAGCCCAGGATACCATGTTTGGATCGAACAACAACACGACAGTTAATGTAAACCAGTTTTCACAGCTGAATTTGAACCATGGGTTTTGGATTGTGGTTTTTCGGCCCCAAACAAGCCATAGTTAGTGAGCCTGAACAGATATACAATCAACCCAGAGCTAAGCTAAACAGACACGGTTTACCATTGCATCTTAACTAGACTTCATACTGCAGACGACCCATTTCCATACCACACCCATTCCCCCTGTCCTCCCTACACAGCTTTAACTGTGTTTACTGCTTGCAGTTACCCAAGATTCAAAATTTGAGCATTACAGCAATTTCATCTCCCTTGTTAACAGTGAAATATGGTTAGTGTTGGCTGTGATAGAATTCAGCATGCCTAACTTGTACTTGGCAGATATCCTCTCCTTCCTCAGAATTTTATTGGAAGAATAAAGATTTTTAGATGTGCCTGAACATATAATACAATTGATTCTAAGTTGCATGTGTATTTCAGAGTCAAGCTGTTATTATTCTTCCATTCTTTACTAATCTCGTTGGAGAAAGGCTTGATGACCTTAAGAATGCACTTGACCAACTTGTAGTCTTTAATTTCCCTTTGAGATCGGATGAGTTTCCTAAAGGAACCTTGAGATACAATAACTATGTGGATTGCACGAAAAAAGTAAGTGAAAAGATCTGTCATTTACTCATAGGCATTTTAGAATGGCTCTTACCTGTTCTGAGCCCTAAGTAATACACTTAAAAAAATGAAAAACAGGCAAAATTTAGCTTGTATCAAACAAAGTTGTTCCATTTTCACAAGAAATTCTGCTTGTGCAATGATTCAAAGTCCTTGTGCTAATGGGAAGATTTGGTTGGATCCAATCCTGTGAAGCAAATTGCAAGCAGAAATGCTGCATCTGTGTAGGCTAAAGTAAAAATGATTTCTATTATATGTTTTTTACAGAATATATATTATATTTTGTTTTCACTTTCACATGTATCTTTAGTTCTAATCAGATTTTGCATATACTCTGTTTATCTCTTCTCGACCCCGCCTGCCCCTCGCCAAACTCTAGTTCCTAGATGCACTTGAATTATCCCAGAGTCCCATGTTGTTGCAGCTGATGACAGAAATTCTTTGCAGGGACCAGAGACATATAATGGAAGAATTGTTTGAACTCAGCTTCAAAAGAATTGCCAGAAGGTACTGCTTTAAAGTGTTAGTGTATCTCCCAGTTTTTACAAATCACACAGTTTAAAAAACAAGAGTTGGTAACTGGTCGAACTCAAGCATTGAAGCGAATGATTATTGAGAATGCAGGGAAACTTGTTTAATTTCAGATTCCTTTAGTTGCAGCCATTTAAGCTTTTCTTGGTTGTCTATATTTCCTGTAGGCTGCTATGTGTGATTGGTGCGCAAAAATATTTTACTTACATGGCTTATATGCCCAAAGTTTTTATTTGAAAATATCCCTGCAGAGCCTGTTTTTTTAAATTTATTGTCATAGTTAAATCACTTCTTAAGATGCTTCTAGAAGAGATTTGGGATTGGATTTGAGATTTAACTAGGAATGTGATTGAACATCATTCTAAATTTTTCACTATGTTTAGGGGCAGCTGGGACAAACAAGTAATGTTGCTGGACACCATTCACAAAATGTTCCAGAGTGAAGCCCTTCTCTCAAATGCAATTCGTCAAGCCTATGTGGACCGCTCTCTTCTCATCCTGTTGCTTCACTGCAGCTTGGATGCCCTGAAAGTTTTTTTAAGTAAGATTATCGTGGAGGCTATGGAGACGCTGAAATCTAGATTTACCAAGGTAAAGTTTAATCTGTGCCTTCTGAAACTGACATTTCAAATAACTTATCTTCGAAGCTGCTTAAGCATTCTTGCTGAGTCATCACCTTGAATCTTTTCCTACTTTTTTATATTTTTTCCAGTCAAATGAAACTGCTTTTGAAACACAACTCAGCAAGAAAATGAGCTATTACAAAATTCTGAAAGTGATGTATTTACGTCTTTCTAAAGAAGAAGTATATTCTAAAGACTCTAGAATTAACCAGGCTTTCAAGGGCTCCACATGTGCAGAAGGAAATGAACTTACAAAGGTGCTAATGAAGTAAGAATTTCTCACTTCTCCTTTAAACCAGTGTGCCACCATTTAGCTTGATTTCACATGATGCCCCAACTCAAATTAGGCTGTAGGTCAGTCCCATCAGCTTAAGTTTTATCCAATTCACAAGTTTGAACATTTTGAAACTCCTGCCTGTTGACATCAGGCAGGCACTTCCACTGTACTTTTTTCGGCAACTGCTAAAAAATACCCATGTTTAGCGAAGTCTATGTGGACATACAGAAGCTGCCATGTGTTTTTTGTGGTTTTAGCATATTGATTTTTATTTTTAAAACATGTTTTAAACATTCGTTTTTACTGTTTTACAGACTGTATGATTTCCTGTAAAAGTGCTCTTTATCTGTTTTGATTCAAGGTCCTGCCATGATGCCTTTACAGAAAACATGTCTGGTGAAACTCAGCTATTGGAAAAGAGGAGACAGTATCATTGTGCTGCATATAATTGTGCCATTGCTGTTATTAGCTGTGTGTTCAGCGAAAGTAAATTTTACCAAGGCTTTCTTTTCACAGAAAAACCAGAAAAGGTGTGTGTATATTGAAATGTCACCCATGCTTAGAGGTTAATAGTGGCTGGCTCTGAGATCCAATTTGGCTTTAGAAAGGTTATCAGCTGGCCCACCAATCAAGTAAGAGCCATACACTTATTGATGCTACTGTAGTTTCAAGTCAGTTCATTCAACATGGTACCTGTTCAGGGAAACTGGATAAATTAATAGCCCTTCCTATTTTATTGGAAGTACAGTGGTTCCCCGTGTTACATACTTAATCCGTTCCAGAGGTCCGTTTGTAACAGGAAACGGCTCGTAACATGAGGCACGCTTTCTCTATAATGGCGCCTCCCGCTGCTGCTGTGTCGCCGGAGCGCGACTTCCCCTTGCATCCCAGGGCAAAGGTCGCTACTTCCGGGTTAGTGGAGCGCATAACCCACATCATTCGTCAGGGGGAATGGTACGTAACACGAGGTACCACTGTAAAAAGAGATTGGTGGGTGATTGCTATACAACCTAACAGATCTACTGAGTAACTTGAGACAGTATATTTATAGAGGAGATGGGTGTCATCCCTGCAATACCTCCATCCAAATCATTTATAAAGATGTCGAACATCAACGGGCCCAGGACAGAACTCTTTACCATAGGTGCAGGAGATTCTCCTATCTAAGCTGTGCTGCTTCTTGCAGTAGGCAGAAAGGACAAGTTGACTGACTTCTGTCAGGGCTTGGAATACATTGTGTGGGCTTATTTCTCTTGGGAATGTCTGCTTTCAGTGGTGAGATTTGTGGAATTTAGATTTTAATAAGAGCAATTAATATATTGGATTTTTATTGAACTTTTCGTGATGGCAATTACTTATAAATGTATTCTTGGAACATACAGCTAACTGGGTAATTAACATTTTGTAAATTGCAGCATAATTGTTCATTTAAGATTTGCATGTCTTCTTTTTCTGCAGAATCTCTTTATTCTTGAAAACTTGTTGGATTTACAGCACCATTATTCATTTCCTATAGAGGTTGAGGTAGGAAAAGGTTCCTTTTTAATTTTCACTGCTAATGTATTATTTGCGACAACAATAAATCAAATACAATGGAAGCAACATCAATAATACTGTGAAATAACATACTCTTTCAATTTTGAGAAGGTAAAATGAAGTTACCTACCTATTAAGAGAAGATCTTACTGCCTTAAGAGTTTTAGACAAAGTTAAGAGTTGTGGTTAAATCACAGAACGCAAGTACAGTGGAACCTTGGTTGTTGAACGTAATCTGTTCTGGAAGAGCATTCGACTTCTGAAACGTTCGATAACTGAGGCGCAATTGCTAGTCAGCAAAATGCATTGAAAAAATGGAGAAACACGCCTCATAAGCCGTTCAACTTCTGAGGTACATTAAAAAACAGAATCATTCACTTCTGCGTTGTCAGCTTTCAATAGAAAGCTGAAACGTTCAACTTCCAAAGCGTTCAGTGACCGAGGTTCCACTGTATAAAGCATGCCTAGTTGAATTATTGCTTCCATGGTGATTTTTAGTAGCCTTCATAGATTCTGTGCTTTGGCCAGATTTTATTCCAGATCCTGCTGTGTATGTTATTTTGCTAACCAAGCAGGTAGCTGTAGCCGTTAATTTTCCACACAGTCAGGGGCGTATGAAGTGGGGTGCGGAAGGGGCGGGCCACTCTGGGTTGTGTGTGACAAGATGGCCCCTGCCTCCCCTCAGCTGTTGAGCAGTAGAGGATGTGCGCAGTCAGTATGGGCGCTGCTCGCGCAATGTCTGTGTGGGCTGCCGCTCTTGCGCACCATCCATGCGAGCTGCCGCTCTCGCACTGCAATCATATGGGCTGCCACGCGCACTCTGTACAGTATGCCACACATGCACGGTTTGTACAGTTGCTGTGCAAGCAGCATTCTGTACAGATGCCTGTATGGATGGCATGCACAAGTGGCATCAGGTATGGTTGTTACGCGAGCGCAATCTGTACGGACGTTGCTCATGCACCACTGGGTGGTTCGCCCTGCCCCTTGGCATCCTGCCCTGGGTGCTGGAGAGGGTTCCTACGCCCACTGCACACAGTCTCTGCTGTGGTGGTCTCAGGTAGTGGGGGAGTTTTTCTGTAGGAATTTGTGGGCCCACTGTGGTGCTCTGATTGTGGAGGGAAGCAGGTCTTAGAAGAAAATACAACACAGTATGTGCTTGCTCAAGTTTTGAGAGATGCAAGATGATGATAGCAATGAATGTGTGATGGTGATACATGATGTCAGCAGATCAGAGTTTGCATGAATAGAGAGAGGCCTGGCATCACATTCAAAGTGTGTTCAACAGCAAGACTGAGATTAGTGGGGATGGTTCCTTCACTGCAAGGTGAATGGAGGAAATGGCAGACAAAATGGTTGCCTGATGCTCAGAGAGCACAGGAAATGGAAAAATCTTTGATCATAGTCTACAAAGGAAGTGGGGCAATATAAAAAAACGAGCACAAGGCAGCATTCACCCTTTGCCTGGAGCTAACTTCTCTTCCATATTTTATAAATTTTGCTTCCATTCGATCCCTCTATATTTGGTAGCACTATGTGTTATTTAAGCTAAAGGGCTTTGAAAACTTTTTTGTATTTTAGGTTCCACTAGATAGAAAAAAACAATACATTGCCATTAGGAAAGAAGCAAGGGAAGCAATGAGTGAGGATTCAGGTATTATTTGTTACTTCCTTTTTTAACTGTGTTGATGATGATGTACTTGGAGCTTTACAGAGTAACATAAAAATAACTTTGATCTTTCTCTTTTTTGTATTCTGAATGTTAGCCTGAGAGTTGACACATGAAACCAGTTTACTTAGAAGTTCTTCACTAGAGATGTGCATAGATATTTGTGCAGTAGTATAACCAGATTATGCCTTTCCCTTTTAGTCGAGCCACACTATTTAGCTTCTGCATCGTATATGGCAGATAGCAGTCTGAGTGAAGAGATGAGCCAATTTGATTTCTCAACTGGAGTACAGAGTTTTTCATATAATTCACAAGACCGTATTGCCTCCGGTTCTCGCTTCAGGAGAAAGGTGAGTTGACTTGTCTATTGTGTATGAAAGCTGCAAGTATGTTCATACACACACACACACACACACACACACACACAGGTTTGTGTTCCATTTCTTTCTAAAAGATCGGCATGAATTTTCAAATGTTACAGCTTTGGTCTTTTTAAACATGTAGAGCTGTAGAGGATATATCAGTGTATAGAGCAGGCTTCCTCAAATTCGGCCCTCCAGATGTTTTGAGACTACAATTCCCATCATCCCTGACCACCGGTCCTGCTAGCTAGGGATCATGGGAGTTGTAGGCCAAAAACATATGGAGGGTCGAGTTTGAGGAAGCCTGGTATAGAGCCTCATAATTTTTGCTACTACTACCAAGCACTTAACTGTAGCAATATTATGAAGACAAAATGAAAGGATAAAATGAAATTCATGTTTAATTTCACTTAAAAAAAAAAAAAGTATGACATCTTCAGAACTAATTGGCAGTTTTTGCTTGTTTAAAAAGGAGCCCACAGAACCTATAGTTTCAGATGATTTTATGGAACTGGAGATGGATGAGCTGAACCAGCATGAATGTATGGCCTCTATGACAACCCTGATCAAACACATGCACAGAAATAAAATCACACCCACAGTAGAAAAGGTAAATGTTGGCATGACTTCATATGTTGCTAACATAATCTTTTCCTAGGTCTTTCTAGGTTTAATTGTTTAGAAAGATGTCAGTGTATTGTCACATAAATGCTTGAAGATTCAGCATACTTGCTAGGTTAATGTTTTCTCTTTTTGTGAAGACTTCAGCATTGTGTGCAGATACTCCATATTCTGCAAGATCTTGTCCTACCCGTGGTTTATCCCCAGTTACTACAGGAAATAACCTCAACTAGATGAATTGATCCATGAAAGAAATGTGAGATAGATAGATAGATGATAGATAGATAGAGATAGATGATAGATATAGATAGATAGATAGATAGATAGATAGATAGATAGATGATAGATAAAAAGATAGATAGATAGATGATAGATAGATGATAGATAGATAGATAGATAGATAGATAGATAGATAGATAGATAGATAGATAGATATAGATAGTAGATAGATAGATGATAGATAGATAGATAGATAAAAGTTCAGCTGATTTAAGTCATTATAGATGCAGCCATCAGGCTGTGGGCAAAATGCACCCACTGTTCTCATGCCTGAGACGTATCAGATGCAGAAAGGTTTGAGCTGCATCTTAAAACCTCAAGCTAAATGGAAAAATGTTTCACACTCAGAAGTGTGGTTCTCATTCTTTATTTGCTTCCTTGGCTTGAATTCAAGCCTGACTTCAAAAGTGCAAGGTGCACCTGGAAAGGAAAACCTGGGAGTACAGGCCCCTTGATTCTTTCCTTTGAAGTGGAATGACTTGATCCCCTGGTAACATTAGGTGATAGACAGATGGGCAGCCCTACCCACCTATAAAAAGTGGCCTGTGGGGAAGCTTAGGATCTGGCCTGCCAACTGGATCCTGTTCTTTACCCTTAATTTAAATTGTTTGTGGAACAAACATTTTCCATGGTTTGAAGTTTGATTTCATATTGAGCAAAGTACTTGTGTTCATTTAGAAATATTGCCTTACTGTAGATTGGAAACTAACTGACATACAGCCCATACCTTGGGTTACAGACGCTTCAGCTTGCATTTTCTTGGGTTACAGACACGCCGAAAGCCGGAAGGACCGGAACAGGTTACTTCCAGGTTTCGGCAGTTGTGCATGCACAGAAGCACTAAATCGCAACCCGCGTGTGTACAGACGCAGTGCTGCAGGTTGCGAACGTGCCTCCCGCACAGATCACGTTTGCAACCAGAGCGTCCACTGTATTCTACTTCCTGTAAAGCATCTGTTTCCCTGTCATTCCCCCCTGCCCGCGTGCCCCCATCCCCGTGATTTGGGATGCACCTCTACTGGTAACTGAGGAAGAATTGTGGTTTAGCGCTGTGTTTTTGTTGCCTTTTAATTATGCCTTGTAAGATAATTGGCTGTTTGTGTCTGTGTACTTATTATCTTCTGGGGACTTAGGGTACAGATTCACCAGATCTTCCTCCATGGATGAAGTTTCTACACAGCAAACTAGGAAATCCATCTGTACCATTGAATATTCGCCTCTTTGTGGCAAAACTCATTGTGAATACAGAAGAAGTGAGTCGTTTTTTTAAAAAATGAGACTGTAAATGGGCACTGGTTGTTGTAATAATTTTCTACAGTATGAGTAAAGTAGGTTGAACTCAAAGTTTAAGAAGGTAATGAAGATTGGAATACAGAACTGATTAAAATCTTAATCAACCGGGCATTTTTATGATGATTTTGTTCCGTTTTTAATGGTTTTCCTTGTTTTATTTGCATATTGCTGCATGTTGCCCTGCTATTTTATGAGATGGTAGTATATAAGTATTTTTATAAATAAAACAAATAACACCTAAAATAATGAACTAATCCCTGGACGTCCATAAAACAGCCACCATAAGCATACATAAGCAGTAGTGTTGTATGATGGATTGGGCTTGTAGTTTTGAAACCTCCAGGTGAATAAAAGTAGCACTTCTAAGATAGGCAACTTTTCATGTAAGAGACATGGAATCTGATCTACTGCCTCTAATTGGAATGTGCTAATGGTAAGGGGAGAAAAATACCTGAGTGGCATGTTCAGGGTGTTCATATAAACCCAACTGTTCAAATATCAGTACCCTGCTTACTTTCCTAAGTATTGTGTGATTATTTATCAGTGAAGCATGAAATGTAATCTCATTGTTGGGCATTTGTAAGAAGTGCCCTCTCCATTTACTTACTTTTTCAATATTGTGCAGCAGTTTCCAAAGTGACACTGCTGTATAGATGGCATTCTGCATTTCTCTAGGTTTTCCAACCTTACACAAAGCACTGGCTGGGCCCCTTACTGCAGCTGGTTGTCTCTGGAGATAATGGAGGAGAAGGGATTCATTACATGGTGGTGGAGATAGTGGTCACCCTACTTTCCTGGACTAGTGTTGCTACACCCAAAGTAAGAAACTAAGAAATATATATGTGTGTGCGCATATTTAGGTTGTAATGATCTGATGCAGGGTCAAGGTGTAATTATGGGCCACTCACTAAGATTAAAAGGTGTAGTAAGACTGAAATTTGTAAGTTCATAATGAGAAATGTCCCTGGCAATTCAGTACGATGATTTTTAGAGCACCTTTAGTTTTAAATGATTTCTTAAGCATTATCCTGAGGAGGCACTCTAGTGAAAATAATAGCCAAATGCATTCATCTAAATAACTGTTAGTGATACTATAAATGTATTCTCATAATGTATATATAAATTTAAAGTGTGATTTAAATTTAAAGTTTGATTTGTCTTCTGCAGTTTCGCATTGTTAAAAAAAATTGTAGATTAATTTTTAAAGCATATTCCTTAGTTAAATTTTGATGATATTCTTCACCAGAGAAGAATAGTTACTAATATAATAGTTCAGTGCTTTGTGATTTGCTTTATACTAGGGAAATATCAAGGATGAAATCCTAGCTAACCGGTTGCTTGAGTTCTTGATGAAGAACGTATTTCACCAGAAAAAGGCAGTGTTCAGACATAACTTAGAAATTGTCAAGACAGTAGTAGAGTGCTGGAAAGATTGTCTCAGCATACCTTACAGGTAAATAATCTTAATAAAGGTACTCTTTGTAGTTGCAATACACATAAAAATCATCCTAGTAGTGTGAAGGCTTCTTTTTAAAAGCTAGTTTGGGTAGGTGGACTGTTGCATTTATACTAAATCCTGTTGTCATCATACATGTCTAGCAATGTTAGAATATACCTGTTGCCAATTCTCTAGTATTTAACCTGGAGACATTAAGGATCAATGTGTTTCATGCCTTAGACACAGATGGCAAACATGGTTCTCTCCAGATGTCGCTGGGTTGCAACTCATCATTCCTGATCATGGACCGTGCTGCCTGGGCCTGATGGAGTCCAACAACACCCTTAGAAGACAAACCTATAGCATGACTGGGTGGGAGTTGGGGATCAGGTGTTGATCTAATGCAGGGTTTCTAAAAATGCTCCAATTTGAATAGTCAGTATGAACTTGACCACTTCTATTTTTCAATCTATTTTTATGATCTCTGTGATTTTGTTTACTATAGGATAATATATGAACGGTTTTCTGGTAGAGATGCCAACACAAAAGACAACTCCGTGGGAATTCAGTTACTAGGAATTGTTCTTGCTAATAACCTGCCTCCCTATGATCCAAACTGTGAAATAGGCAGTGTGAAGTAAGAAAATTATTTTTGTGCAATTCAGCTGGAATGTACTGAACAAAAGAAGTGGGGCCAATAGAGAAGGAAACATGAAACACTTGCAAATTTGTCTTGCAATTCTCCTACCTGTTACTTATCCTTACCCCAAAACACAAAACCTGCAATCAGATGATAAATTTGGAGGCCGGTGGTAGGATTTTAAAATAATTGATTTCAACATAAAACTTCATAGTGTTCTCACTGCAGAAGGTTTAATCTCCTCCAAATTTTCATATTTGGATGTGGTTTTATTGCTTTGAGTAAAGCAATTAAATTGATCCCTGCAGCATTTTATATTCAAAGGATTGCATCAGGAACTACAGTGATCGCGTAATGCATCTGTGAGATCATGCAGAAGTTTACTCGGTGTTAAATGAGGTTACTCAAGCATGCTTCAGTCTCTGAATTCATGTTGATCATCTGAAAATGGGAAAAATTATGCATATAATGCTGAATTAGAACTAGCTTCCCATACTGGAGGGGAGGGAGAAACAGACAGGAATGGTAATCAATTTCCAAAATGAAAACTGGAACTTTGGGGACTGACATTGAAATTTTCAGCAAACGGGGAAGTAGATATGTATAAAGTGCATGCATGAGGCCAGGAATGGGGAATCTCTCATCCTCCAGATGTTGGATTGCAACTCCCACCATCCCTGACACTGAGCTGATGAAAGTCCAGAGTTCCCCCCATCCCTTCATTAAATTATTTGTAATCCACTTTGTTTATCTTACAGATAAAACAAGTGGTCTGTATAGGGTTTCTAAACATGCTCTTACTGATAACTGTTTATTACACATTAGACGTTAAAATACCATTCTGAGACTATCGAAGCATATTTCTTCTTCATGCTAGATACTACCAAGCTTTGACTAACAACATGGCCTTAGTAAAATACAAGGAAGTGTATGCAGCTGCCGCCGAAGTGCTGGGACTCATTCTTCACTATATTTCTGAGAAGGAAAAGGTGGATACAGCAGGCTATGTATTTTACAGTTTCTAAAACCAAAGCAGGAGTTTGCTTTTTAAGTGTATTCTATGCGGTTTTATTTTTTTAAGATGGTTCCTAAAATACACATTAAAACTGTGTTGTTATCTTAGCTAATCCACTGTATTTCATTGTATAACATGTCCATTGTATAACATTTTGACAGGGGAGAAAGTATTGCCCTTTTATTGAAACATTGGAGCTGTCATACTAGATTTCATCCATTCCAGTAATCTGCTTCCAGTAGCTGCTAGCTAGAAGTTAGGGTGAAGATTGCCATACTCAGATTGTTCCCCAACCTTCAGTAGGCAGCAGTTTATTGCCTCTGAGATAAAAGTCTCATTCCTACTGTGGCATTGAAAGAGCTAGCTCAGGCATAGGCAAACTCGGCCCTCCAGATGTTTTGGGACTACAACTCCCATCATCCCTGACCACCGATCCTGTTAGCTAGGGATGATGGGAGTTGTAGTCCCAAAACATCTGGAGGGCCAAGTTTGCCTATGCCTGAGCTAGCTTTCACAGATTTATCTAATCTTATAAAAATGACTGAGGAGGCCTCTCACTACTCACATAATTAGTAATTATTACTATTTTTTTGGTCAGGATATTGAGACTTTGGCATTAGAAAGTACCTAACGATATGTTCAATTTTTCAGATATTTGAAGGTCCGGTTTATGACTTGGTCATACAGCAGCTAAAGCAGCATCAGAATACCAAAGAGGACAAATTTATTGTGTGTCTGAATAAAGTGACAAAGAACTTCCCTTCTCTTGCTGACAGGTAAGTTGAGAACTCTCAATTGTCCTATACCATAGAGAGGTTCAGTTAACTCAGCAGTGTTATAACTTCCTGTTCTTTTTGGTTCTTGTTCGTGGAAAGGTTTATGAATGCAGTCTTCTTCCTGATACCAAAACTTCATGGGGTGATGAAAACTTACTGCCTGGAGGTAGTAATGTGTCGTGCCCAAGAAATAGCGGATCTGTATTTACAGTTGAAGAGTAAGGATTTTACACAAGTCATGAGTCATAGGTAAGTAAGGGCATAACTATCCATATTTCTAGCCAGGTTCTTCTGTGCATGACACAGACGCTATAGGAACTCTGCACAAACCCTATTTTCTGCACAAGCCCTATCTGAGCAAATGGGAATGGCTCAAAATCACATTCTCTTTGGGTGCTGAGGATAGGAGGAGGTTTTTCACTGTTATCACTTTTCAGTTGGCATTTTTCAGAGAAAAATCCTCGCAAGCTCAGTCAAAAGTCTAGCTTTGCTGCACTTTTGTATACATACTTATTGCTGTTGCAATGAAGTTATTTTTAAAATCCGTTTGACTGCACTTTTTAAAGTGAATAAAAATGCACTATATGTTTTTTAAAAACCTTTAAAAATTAAAATCATAGATAAATTAAAAAATGTGTTTTTGTTTTTCTCTCCTAGAGACGACGAAAGGCAAACCATATGTATGGATATAGTATACAAGATGCTACCTAACCTGAAACCAGCTGAGGTACGAGAGCTGCTTCCTGCAGTAACCGGCTTCATCTCTCACCCGTCACCAGTATGTCGGGGGAGAATGTATGACATTCTCATGTGGCTATATGATAACTACAGGTAAGAATTCAAGGACAGGTGTTATTATAAAGAAATGCTCCATTAAATTATGCCACCTGTTGCATGAGTGTGCCACACATTTCAGTCATGATGTGAAAAAAAATTCCAACTCTTGACATTTGACAATTCTGAAGCTGTCTTAAGAGACTGATAGAGAAATTTATGTGCGTATATTATTGTGACCATCATGGAATACTGTGAAGTATTGCAGATTTTCCACTAACCTTTTGTGTTAGTGAGAAGGCAGTAGAAGAGTTGAACTGTTTTTCCCTGCTCTTTCCTCAGGGATCCTGAAAGCCAAGCAGATGAGGACTCTTCAGAAGTGTTTAAACTAGCGAAAGAAGTTCTGTTACAAGGACTGGTTGATGAAAATTCTGGACTGCAGTGAGTAATACTATTCCGTATGTGTGTATTTAACGGAAAATCAAAGCCTTAAAAACTATTTAATTTCAGAAATCAGAATTATAACTTGAGTGTGTTGGGTGTCTGGGTTTGACGGCTTGGAAGGAAAGAAATGAGGTAAAGGTGGTTGTGTTTGCTTTTAAGTCTCTCCCCCTGCTGAATCTCATTTCTTTTCCTGTCTTCCTTTGGGCAGTACCAACTTGCCTCTCACTATCACATGAAAACAAACTGAGAGGATAATGTATTCATTTTGTCAATGAGTGGAGTGTGCTGTCACACTCCAACTAAACAGTATCCACTACTGTAAGGACTTTTAACTGAACAATGGAACTTCCCCACTGTGCCTAATGCATGACCTCTACATCAGCTCTGGGGGGTTTGGGGAACCCCTGGAACAGATTTAGGGGTTGTACAGGGGGAGGAGAGGGCAGGGAAGTTCCATTGCACAGCCAAAAGTCATTGCATTGGCAGAACAGTTTAGCTGGATACAACAAAGGAATTTACCACTAGGTTCGAGTCCTCGTTTTCCTGATTTTGCCTTGATAAAGTAAGAAATAAGGAATTGGATCTTGAAATGGTAATCTACTGGTAAAAAATAGGGGTGGGAAGATGGCTTTGCAATATTTGTTTTGTTTTATTAAATATGTATACCACCCTTCATTCATAGATCTCAAGGTGCTTCACAGCATAAAATTACAGTATAAAAACCACAGAATACATAATAAAAATAAGAACAACAAACGAATAATCCTCCCCCCACAACACATTTAAAAGGGCATTGGTTGAAGAGGAACGGTTTTGCCTGGTGCCTAATGATGGCACCAGCCAAACTTCCCTGCATTCCACAAGTGGGGAGCCACTGCAAAAAAGGCCCATTCTCGTGTTGCAACCCCCGGACCTCATAGGATGATTTCAGGGTCTGGGTAGGTTCATGTAACCCTGAGCCATTTAAGGTAATAATGGCTTAATAAATAAAACATGATTGAGCTTCCCATTGTTGTACTATGCTCTGTATTTCCTTTTACAGAATAATTGTCAGGAACTTTTGGAGTGATGAAACTAGGCTACCAGCCAATACCCTTGATCGAATGTTGACTTTGTTAAGCTCTTTATACTCTGTTAAAATTGAAACTCAGTATTTGAGCTTGGCTACGAATTTTCTGCTTGAGATGACCAGCAAGAGCCCAGATTACTCCAGAAAAATGTTTGAGTATCCGCTTTCGGAATGCAAATTCCAGGTGAATTTATTTATATATCCTTATTTTATATTTTTTTTTATGGCTTCCCCATGACATTTGGTTGGCTGCTGGGAAAGCAGGATGTTGGAATAGATGGGCCATTGGCCTGATCCAGCAGGGTCTTCTTATGTATTTTTATATAGAATTATGGGGTAGTCTTCAGGATCCATCACCCTTTAGTCCAGAGCCAGTAAAATCCATTGAACAGCTATTTGGCTGTCATTTACATTGGTCAGTTTCATACATTATTATTAATGATTACATTGGGAAAGGGGGATATTTTTATAAAATGAAATGGATAGAAATCAGAGGGGGAAATGGAATTTGGGTTAGGAAATGGCACCAATTTAAAAATAAATGCCTAATGGGGCAAAATTTTATACCCCTCCGATCCGGCTGGGTTTCCCCAGCCACTCTGGGCAACTTACAGCAAAATATTAAAACAAAGAAGTACATTAAGATTTTGTCTAATAGTTTCACATGTAAACCTATCATAGGCACATTTATTCCATTGTCCATTTCAGCTGAATCAAATTCAGTGACTTCAATGGGCAAAGATGGTCTCAGCACTGGGTTGTTGTTGTTTTTTACTTTCTAGGATTTTGCTATTGACTCAAGTTGGCAGTACCGAAGTACTGTTCTTACACCTTTGTTTGTGGAGTCTCAAGCTTCCCAGAATGCCAACAGGTATCGCTCACAGGAAGGATCTCTGGGTGGCCAGATAAGGGCTACACAGCAACAGTATGAATTTACTCCCACACAAAATGCCAGTAAGTTTTCCTGAAGCAGTAGTATTTAATGAAAAACTTAAAAGGGTTTGTGTATGGAATTCATGCTTCCATCCATTCAAAAACTTGTGTGTATGGAGGTTTCTACCTTGGTTCTCGAACTCAATCCATTCTGGAAGTCTTTTTGACTTCCAAAACGTTCAAAAACCAAGGTGCGGCTTCTGATTGGCTGATTGGCCCCAGAAACAATGCTGACAGCCGAAACGGACGTTGGGCTTCTGAAAAACATTCGCAAACGCAACAATTATTTCTGGGTTTGCAGCATTCGTGAGCCAATTTGTTCATCAGCTAAGCCATTTGGGAACCAAGGTACCACTGTACTTGCATATACTTACTTACTTACTTACTTACTTACTTATTTATTTATTTGTGTGTCTGTGTGTGTGTAAAATCTTTGGCCTCATATACTAAAAATATTAAGTATTTCAGTTTTCATACTGAACCTTCCCCTGATATTCTGTTTCTTTAACATCTATTTCTGGTTGTAACTTAGGCAAGTAAAAGAATAGTAGTGGCGGGGAGAAGGGCAACACATTATATTAAATGGAAAGAGATGTAATTATTAATGCTTTCTTCTTATTTCAGGTGGGAGAAGCTCTTTCAACTGGCTGATAGGAAACAGCGTTGACACTTTTTCAGAATACAGATTTCCTTCATCTTCTGAATCCCTGTCATCTTCGATGTTGTTCATTAACAAACGAGCTGACAAATCACACAGAACCGCCTTCAAACCTATAGGTCCTAATTTTGGAGAGAAAAGGCTGGGTTTGCCCGGTGATGAGGTGGATAGCAAAGCTCAAGGTACCACGGCTGTCAATGCAGATTTCTCCCTTACATCCTTAGTTAAAAGAAGCCTTCTTTATTATCTATGGCAAAGCAAAATACATAATATCACACAGGAGTTTTGCTCAAGCAACCAGAAGAAATTGGTTTCAAGAGTTTAAGCCCTTACATTAGGAAAGTTCTTAAATCAAAGGGTTCATATGTCATCAAAATCCCTTTACAGGTCTTATATGATATTATGGGTGAGACTTTCCCACCCCATTGTTTATTTAGGAAAGTGTTGTATGCAAGTTATTAAAAAGTAGCTTTATGTATAAGTTTAAAAAGAATTTTCCTTCTCTGTTGCTTAGGTATAGATGAACGGGCAGAGATTCTGAGACTGAGGCGACGGTTCTTAAAAGACAAAGAAAAGCTTAGTTTGATTTATGCAAGGAAGGGTGTTGTTGAACAGAAAAAAGAAAAGGTTTGTTTCCTATAGTATAAATAATAAACAGAGACTTAAACTGTTCTAGAGTGCTTCTACTGAAGTACCGCTTTAGGAACAGAGTGCCCGCATGCCTAGGAAGCGGATTGTTCAAGTGCCCCATAAGCAGTGGGGTTGAGAGACCACCAAGGCACATGATTCCTCTCCTTCCTAAGAAGCGGTGAAGTATCTAGCTGGGCTCTTGACAGTGTGAGGCACTACAGAGATGGGACTGGAGTATCAAAGCTCCATTCTTTTTCTCTCTCAAAGAAATGTGAGGTGTTGGGGTTCCCCCCCCCCAAGGAGATTGTGTTATGATCTTTCTGTTTTGTTGCTTCCTTTTCCAAAGCTGATCAGGAAGCCTGCCTATCAAGGTTTTTCTGAGGACAGAAGTTGGCTGACTTGTGGAGGAAGCTATCCTTGCATGGGGCATGTGTGCCCCACTTGCTCCAGTAACTCAGGACCACTCAAATTAGCCTAATACATTTCCTAAGTAAAGAGGAACACTCACACACACCCCATTTCATGTCTTACCCACTCTGAAGCATATGCATTCCCTGAATTCTGCTCTTCTTGTTTACTTAATGTAGTTCAGCTTGAAGCCTAAACCTTAGAATTGAACTTTTGGGAAGAATTGGAATATGTGAAAACAAAAAAAATATTCCTTCCAGTAGCACCTTAAAGACCAACTAAGTTAGTTCTTGGTATGAGCTTTTGTGTGCATGCACACTTCTTCAGATACACACTGTGTGTATCTGAAGAAGTGTGCATGCACACGAAAGCTCATACCAAGAACTAACTTAGTTGGTCTTTAAGGTGCTACTGGAAGGAATTTTGTTTTGTTTTGACTATGGCAGACCAACACGGCTACCTATCTGTAACTGGAATATGTGACTTAAACTTGAGGCCATGCATTTTCTGTATCAACATTCTTGAGTGGTCAGCTCTCCCTTTGCGGGATCCACAAAAAGGAGATGTATATTTATTTATCTATTTATTTTGGAAATTTATTAATTACTTTACATATAGAAAATATCAGCGCCATTTAAAACATCAGTAATACAGTAAAGCTGTATAAAAATACCATTCTACAGTTCATATCAGTGATCTGTATTCATGGCTTGGGTTAATCATCTGGAAAGTCTTGTCTAAATACAGAAGTATTCAACAGGCATTGAAAAATGTAGCATAGTCAGTGTCTGTCTAATATACCCAGGGAGGGAATTCCACAAGGCAAGTGCTGCAGCACTTAAAGATTCTGCTCTAAGTACAATGGAGTGGACCTTGGGGGAATCAGACGCCATTAGGACGGCCTGTCCTGATGACTGCTGTGATCAAACTGGTATATAGGGCCCAAGAATATCTTGCAAGTAACCTGGTACCAGGTTGGTTACGGCTTTTATATGCAACTGGCAAAACCTTAACCCGTGGCTTAGTAGCTTATCAGCAGCCAATAATATAGCTCTCTCAGCAAAGGTGTTACATGCTCAATGTAGTAATCCATTCTCAATGTTACTGTAATATAAGCTGTTTTTTTTCTGTTCACCTCAAAACTAATTCAGAAGTGATCTATTGTTGCAGGAAATTAAAACCCAGCTAAAGATGAAACATGATGCTCAGGTCACTCTGTACAGGAAGTACAGGCAAGGCGACCTTCCTGACATCCAGATTGAATACAGCAGTCTTATTACCCCTCTGCAGGGCGTAGCTCAGGTATGCTCTTTTATCCGTGTTACTTAACTCCTTTTTTTTCTTTTTTGGGTAACACAGTTTCAGTAAATGCATTTCAAAATTTGTGCAAGGTACTCGAATGTAAAGCTGTTCCTGTAAACGTCTGCGCTCCAGTTGCAGAAGAGACACGTGGTTCTCTGTGGAAGCACCAGTGCAGTTGTACCAAGGATTCATTCTTTGCATTGTCAATTACAGAGAGACCCTATACTGGCTAAGCAGCTTTTCAGCAGTTTGTTTAGTGGAATTCTGGAGGAAATGAAGAAAATGAAAACTCTGCCTGAGAAGAACAATGTTGTCCAGCAGTTGCTTGAGGATTTCAACCACTTCCTGACAACATCTGTACTGTATTTCCCACCGTTCATAGCTTGCATCCAGGTATTGCTTTCTACGTTGCATTTTGAATTTTGTCCTGTTTTGTCTTTTTAGGCATATACACCAGGTTGGGAGGAAACCTTTTTAGCCCAGTGGCCAGATCTTTATTCCCTCCACCCACCATGAGGCATCTTTGACCGGTGGGTGGACCCACTCACCTCTAAACTATCTGGCTTCATAATGATATTGACATATGTCAAAGTTCAACGGAAGTCCCTGTACAGCAGAGATTTCCAAACTTTCATGTTGGTGACACACTTTTTAGACATGCATCATTTCGTGACACAGTAATTCAGTTTTACTAGCAAACCAGAGGTTAAACTAACCCCTTTCCAGCCCCAGGAGAAGCGCGGGGAATGTTTGCGCGACACTCCTACACACTGCAGCTGAGACACTGACGTGTCGCAACGTACAGTTTGGAAAGCTCTGCTGTGGAGCAACCACCTTTAAAGACACACATCTCAAATAGGCTCCCTTAATTGACAGTTGGCTGATGGTCGCTTAGAGGGAGCCCCTTTGAAGTTTCTGCACAGAGGAAAATGACCCAAACAGAGGAGCAGTTCCCCCTCTGCAAAGGAAGTAGTTTGCATTCAGAGCAGTGGGGGAAGTGCTTTGAAAACAAACTACTTCCTTCAGAAAAAAAGAAATGCTCCAATGAAAGATGACACATTTTTTTCTTTCCAAAGAAACTTGCCAAAGCCCCTTCTGCAGTGCTTCCCACATATTTGTGTCACTTGATATGACTTGAACAAAACAGGCTGGTGGGCCAAATTTGACCAGCAGAACAGAAAATTTCCACCACTTTTACAGAAGATATAAATGAGCACAAGCTAAAATTGATTAAAGATGACACCATTCTTACTTAAATTTGTCAATATTTACCCAGGGATGTATTAGTTCTTCCTTCTTCTAATGGTCTGTGAAGTTGCCTTAATTCTTGTTCTCTGCGTTATAAAATTTACCTAGTTGGCTAATTTATTTATAGACAAAGGTGTCTAGAACTGCCAGGCTCCATTCACTCACTTTCTATTTCATTCATTCATTCATTCATTTTATTTGTATACCTGTTAACATCCATCTGTCTTGGGAGACACGCAAAAAAACCCATGCTCAAAGTGGCTCACACCAATGAAACAGGGATGCATTTCAAACAGTCACTATAAAAACAATTTGCTTGTGTCTGATTATGAGTGTTGTACTTGTGTCTGATTATGAGCGTTCTAGACGTAACAGGGGGTTGTTGGATTAAATGGGAGGGCATGTGTGTGTGTGTGTGTGTGTGTGTGTGTGTGAGAGAGAGAGAGAGAGAGAGAGAGAGAGAGAGAGACATGGTTTATTAAACATTACATATTAAGCTAACCTCAAAATAATTCCAATAGCTAATTATGGGTTTGGTGCGATAGGAAATGAGCTACCAACACAGAGAGCTGCTGGACCTCAGCCCTTCAAGTGTGAGCACTAGCTGCTTAGCAAGTTTGCAGCAGCCAGTGGGTATCCTGCTTCTTGAACAATCATTAATTCACCTTTCCCCTGAGAAGGAGGAGGAGGAGCCACCCTCCAAAAGGATGCGTGGAACGACAGAACTTTCACCCAATGTGATCAAATGGATTGAACTTGCCAAGTAAGTTTTTTTCTTTCCTCTCTAGAGTTATGTTACTGTATGGTATGTTTTTTAATTGACTTTATAAAAAAACTGTAAGTAGTACTATTTTTGCAGCTGTTTATATAACACCTATCGTATTAGCATTTTCTCAATAGTGATGCTGTTGGACTAGGACTGAAAACAAACCCAGGTTCTAATGTTTACTCAACATTGATGCTCACTGGATTAATTTGAGCTGCCCTGGGGTGGCTAAACCATGGGGTGTATACAAACTGCCAAGAGGTTTTGGGTGGCCCTCAGGGGCAACCCCCCTCCCAGCTTCTGTGTGGTGTATATGTGTAAATATATACGAGGGGGAACTCCCCTACCTTCCCCAAGCACCCTAGTGTAACCTTCACCACTTCTAAGTCATTTGGAGCTTCTAAAAAAAACCCTTAATGGAATCTTTCCTGCTGCTCTATTAACAGTGCTACTTTTTAGCCTACTCTCTTCACTTCTCTTCATTTGTTGTGCAATGATGTCTTCAGTAGCTGATGACAAACTATCCTTCTTGATTACCCGCAAAGGCACCAGAGCAGCAAAAACAATGCAGGCAGCTGTGAACAGAAGTAAGGGAGTCAGCACCACCTATTGATTGCAATGGTTATCAAATTTAATGTATTTGGGGGAATTAGGGATAGGGAAGACAGGTTCTGAAAGAAGGAGGGAAATAATCACATAAAATACAGGCAATGCCCCAATTATGCACATTTTGTTTGTTTGCGACCATGCACACACGTGCCAAGTACCTGGAAGTGGTACCCAGAAATGTTCAACCGAGCCCCCCATTCCTCCGGCACACGGGACGTGGAGGGGCGGTGTAGCTGGCCCAGCTGATGTGTGCAGGGCAGTAGCTTTACTGTGCATGATAGCTGGGATGACTCAGCTCAGGCTCCTGAAGGCCAGAGGGATGGAGGGGCTTGGTTGAGGAGGGCTCTCCAGGGTGCTCCCCATTTTACACGATTTCACATACATGCGTGAAATGACCTCGGGGCCATTGCTTATGGAAGTTAGGATAACATGTACTTAAGCAATAAGCATTCAGCTGTATCCTGGACTTTCCCCCCGCTTTCTAGGCTTTATCGATCAGTTGGAGATTATGATGTTCTGCGGGCTATTTTTAGTGGGAAGATTGACACTAAGGAAATTACTCAGAAAGCTCTATTAGCAGAAGCAAAAAATGATTATGCTGAAGCAGCGAAGCAATATGATAAGGTATGCTTTTCATATGAAGTCTTGCTTTCAAGTAGGAAGAAAAGTCTTACTTGCTTTCAAGTCTGAAGAAAAAATAAGTAATTGTTCAGGCTGAATATGGATTTTTAAAAGGTTCTTCTAATCATCATTTCTCTGCTTTAGCCAGGATAATTTTCTTCATGACTGAGGAAAAGGAGAGGCATGAATTGCACATAAATGTGTTAAGACTTTGAAAGCTTTTCAATGCAGCTTTATAGTCATTAGCAGAGGTAGAAGAGAGTTTGATTTACTGACCTCTAAGGCAGTGTTTCCCAATCTTGTGCCTCCAGATGTTTTTGGCCTACAACTCCCATCATCCCTGACCACTGGTCTTGCTAGCTAGGGATGATGGGAGTTGTAGGCCAAAAACATCTGGAGGCACAAGGTTGGGAAACACTGCTCTAAGGTACCCCTATGGTGTACTCAGAGTATTGATTAATGGAGGGTCAGAGTAATTGGTGCAACACCAACATAGGTTGGAAGGCTGGGCAGGGTGTGCAGTGTGTGTGTGGTGGTGGGGGAATCCCATTGATAGGAATTCTATCAGCCCTCCCATGAAGCCATTCTGAGAACTCAATTTCAGGGATTTCTCCTGGTGTTGGGCCAGAGAAACAAAGCAGGGATGCATTTTGCTTACCACCCTCCCTGTTGCCCGACACCCACCCTGCTTAAACTGGTTGAGGTGGTTTCCTGAGTTCTCTTCTTCTTCTTATCCCTTTTTTTCATTAGTTAACAGTTTGCTTTCAGTGTTTCGTCTGTTAACTTGTTAGTCTATATATTGTTGGATATGCTTAAAAACAAAGGAGTGTTGCTGTATTAAAAATTAGTTTTGTTAAAGGAGCATCTCCATTTTGGCAGTTATCCAGAAATATTATATGACTGGTAGTTCTGCTTTTATGGGAGGGGCTGTCTTTCATGCATGCAGCACAAGCTTTGCATGCCAAAAGGCATCTCTAGGTGCAGCTGGAAAAGATGCCTGTCTAAAATCAGCATTGGTGGTTGTGATCTAGATGGGCCAATGGTTGGGCTTGGTATTCGGCAGCTTCCTTTGCTCCTAAGTCACGCGGTGTTGTTGTTTTTGCACAGGTATCAAAACTGTTATGGAAGAGCAAATTGGCTATGAATTCATAATTGCGTACAGATAAATGACTAGCTAATCACTGAGATACACATGCATTTGTTTCTACAGGCACTCTCTATGCAAGACTGGCCTGATGAAGAACCAACAGAAGCGGAAAAAGATTTTTGGGAGCTTGCATCTCTTGAATGTTACAACCGCTTGACAGAATGGAAGTCTCTGGAATACTGTTCGACTGTAAACATTGATAATGGACAGCCCTCAGACCTAAATAAAACATGGAGTGATCCATTTTATCAGGTTTTCAAACATACCTATATATTTTCCATTCTGGCTACGTAGCACTTGTTCATTGCATCTGTCTGCTTATATGTCAGGGCCAAACTGCATGCAATAATGGAGATTTGTGATACATCTCTGTGTTTTCCTACAACAGGTCTAACAGCAGCTTCTGGGGTTTGTGGGGTTTGAGTATGCAAGTTTGTGTGTGTGTGTGTTCGTGCGCTGCAGGGGAGGGGAGTTAAGTATTCTCCTCCCCCTGCTGCTGCTCCAGAAAAACTGGCTACCCTAGTACCAGCTGTGTTTCAATTTATTTTCATTCTTTTCTTTAAAAAAAAGGGTTTTGAGATCAGTCATGGATCTGCTGTGTAATGTGTCATTTGGTCCTTCCCTGTGGGAAGAGCTCTCAGCCTAATATTAGTCTTGTGTGGAAGAATCTCACTGTTACTATGTATTAAAATATTAAACGAAAGCACCAAATGCAGCAGAGGACATTAAAGTTTTAATATAAATATAATTAAGTGAAATATAATCCAAGATAATGCAATCAGGTCATGAATGCTATTTCAATGTAATAAAACTAATTTCAATTTCCCACCACTTTAGGAAACCTATCTGCCATACATAATTCGCAGCAAACTGAAGCTTCTCCTTCATGGTGCTAATGACCAGTCTTTACTGACATTCATTGATGAAGCTATGAAGACTGAACAGAAGAAAGCTCTAATAGAAATGTATTACAGCCAAGAGTTGAGTCTTCTCTACATTCTACAGGATGATTTTGACAGAGCCAAATATTATGTCAATAACGCTATGCAGGTTTTCATGCAGGTAAGGATCACATACATCTGGTGTGAAAAGTCAGTAGATAACTGATAAAAGTTCATTGCTACTGCAGGATTATGTCACTCTCTACTGCCTCCTTGGGAGTTAAAAGGGGATAAAATGGGTTCAGGTTTAAAGTCTTGAGATGATCAGGGCTTGCTAACTGCAGAATGTGTAAGGAAAAGCATAGCATAAAGGAAAATACACTAATTGTTGTACAGGAATTCAAATGGGAATGTTGTCTACTCCACAGAACTATTCCAATATCGATTCACTGTTGCACCAGAGTCGACTGACCAAGCTGCAGTCCGTTCAGGCTTTAACAGAAATACAGGACTTTGTCAACTTTATAGGCAAGCCAGGTAAGTTTTTTCAACTTCATGCAGTGCTTTCACATTGTTGTAGTAGACTTGTAAATCTGGAAGGAAATTTATCCCAACTTGGAGGTATGTATCTTTCATTTTGCACCTACAAAAATGTACAGAATAGCTATAATGATATTGGATGTCACCTTTTCTTGATAGTGGCTACTACTACAGGTTTTTTTATCACTTTGTTCTGATGCAAGTGTATTTCTGTATTTAAGCTACTCTTCTGTTTTAAACTACTGTTCTTCTATGCCACATCATGACCTGTTTTGACATTCCGGAAGCTGACAGAACCAGCTTCCACTGAATTCCTGTTTATAAAACAAATATGCATACAAACAATTCAACATCAGTAACTGGCCATGCTAGTTATTTAGGATTTTGACGTGTTTCTTATGCTGCATTATCAGGTTGCAGGTGTAATTTTTAAACTTTGTATTCTTTCCTCCAACAAATGGTTCTTAGGTAATATAGGTTCTCAGGCATCACTTAAGAGACTTCTTAGTATTTGGACAAACAGATATCCTGATACCAAAATGGATCCTATGAACATTTGGGATGATATCATTACAAATCGGTAAATAAAGGTTGATCTTGATTATTTGTGATTGCATATATCTATTAAATATTCAGTCATTTAATATGTTCCCAGTGAAATTGTTCTTGCACTGTTGTCAGAGCCACGAGAGGTCCCAGCTCACAAGAAACCAAAATCCAGTCCAAGTTATATACAAAAGGTTTTATTGAAGAACATTGTTGTCGTTACATCCAAGCTCCGTGGCTCAGCATCTGTTACCCTTAGATGTTAGAAGTCCCCTCTGAGTCAGTCCCGCCCCTGTACCAGCTTAAGAGGCTTGTACTGCTCCACCTTTTCCTCTCTTTCCTTTTCCGCAGGGTCTTCCTGCCCCCCTGTGCTCCCTCCCTCCGGGACTCCCCCGAGGCTGAGTCTTCTGCCGCCTGCTCCCCCCTCCTTCGTGCTTTGGGACCAGGCTCCTCCTCAGGGCTCTCCTCATTTCCGCGCGCCTCCACATTTGAACTTGGCGCGCGTACGTTGCCTCTGACCTTCCTTTCGACCGTTACGCTACTCTCGGTACTACACTCCTCCCCTTCCAGCAGGACGTTTTGCTCCGAACTCCTTCCCCTCTCTGCTCCCTGTTCTGCTCTTTCTGACACACTGGCAACTCCACCCCCTTCACTCCGTTCCGACGGAGAGGCCGGTCCCGATCTCCAGCCCCCACTGGGGATTCCCCCTTCGTTCCCCTGCTTCTGACTGCCTCCCTCTCTACTGCCCCTTGGCCTGACCAGGGGGGCTCCCTTTTGGGAATCCTCGGATTCACTTGACGGACTCACTGACAACCTCGGGTCGTCGTCGTCCTCTTCCTCGTCGCCCTGGGACCCCTCCCCCTCGCTCTCTGTCCCTGAAACCCTGACATCCATCCCCCCCTCGAAGCCCCCCCTTCCCCCCTCCCGCCCATCGGGTGCAGGTTGTAGGAGCTGCAGCTCTTCGGAGGTGGATGCAGGATACAGGTTGTGTACCTCCATATCCTCTGCTTGCAGTTCGGTGTATGAGTGTTCGAATTCGGGTTCTTGACCCAAAGTGTTCTCTTCTCCCTCTTCCATTGGTACCTCGTCTGGTGCTGCCGGCCAAGGTCCCGTCAGCCATTTCCTGCGCCAGTCCTCCTCTGGTTGCTCGTCCCACCAATAAGAGGGTTCTGTGTCCACCCCTGAGCACGATCCCCTGGGCGGGCTAGATTCTGGCGTTCTCTCCTCGGCTGAAGAAAAACCCCGGAAAGTACTGTCTGAGAGTGTGGGCGTAAAGAGCCAGTCATCAAAGTACTCGGCTGGCATGGGTCTATGCGGGAAAAGGGCATGGAACTCGTCTTTTAGAAGAGGTTCGTCTAAAGCGTAGCCCGGCACCCAACCGTTGGCACTGGCTGGAGTGCCCTCTGTGGCTAGAAAGTATTCTACCCCCTCTTCCCCCCATCTCGAGTCCAGGATTTCTGTGACCTCGTTGAGTGGTTCGGCCCTAGGCGCCCTCTCCCTCTCCTGTGACTTAGTGTGTAGTTGCGGGACTGTTTCAGACTCCTGAAACCTGTGCGGTGCCTTGTAGGGGGTGAGCACCGACCTATGAAATACCGGATGCACTCTGGAACCTTCGGGGAGGGCTAGTCGAAAGGCTACAGGGTTGATCTTAGCCTCCACCTGGTACGGCCCTAACTGCCTGTGCCCTAGCTTCTTCTTGGCCAACGACTTGGCTGGCATCGCTTGGGCGGCTAACCACACCCAGTCCCCCACTTGGATCTCCTCCCCCGCTCTCCTGTTTTTGTCTGCCTGCACCTTATATGCTTGCTTGGCCAACTCCAAATGTCTCCGCAACTCTTCGTGCACCTCCTGCAGCTCCGCTGCAAACTGGTCGGCTTCTTGCGGCACCCCCTCTCTCGGTGCCCCGAACCCCGGGAAGGTTCTGGGATGACGACCGTTGTTCGCGAAGAACGGCGTCACCCCCGTGGACGCGTGCTTCGTGTTGTTATAGGCAAACTCTGCCATCGGCAGGTAGTCCACCCAAGCTGCGGGTCGCTGATTGGCGTAACATCTCAGGTACTGCTGCATGATCGCATTGACCCTCTCAGCTTGGCTGTTGGTCTGTGGGTGTCTCGCCGACGTAAGGTTGATCTTGACGTTCAGGATACCTAAAAGCTTCTGCCAAAAATTGGAAACAAACTGGCGCCCCCTGTCGGACAGGATGGACTGCGGCAGCCCATGCACCTTGAACACGTGATCAATGAAGAGTTTGGCAGTCTGTTCCGCCGTCGCCACCTTTGCGCACGGAATGAAGTGCGCCATCTTGGTGAACAGGTCCACAACCACCAGTACCGCCGTCTTCCCTCTGGAGCTGGGCAGGTCAGTAACGAAGTCCAGGGCTACCCTCTCCCACGGTTGCTGTGGCGTTTCCAGCGGTTCCAACAGCCCCGCTGGCTTCTGGTGTACTGGCTTGGACCTTTGACAAGTGTCACACCTGGCGACGTAATCCGCTACCTCTCCACGCATCCGAGGCCACCAAAAGTCCCTTGCCACCAGTTCTATTGTCTTCTCCTTGCCGAAGTGGCCCGCACTGGGGGCGTCGTGCAACTGCTGCAGAACCTTTGCGCGAAGCTCGTCGCTTGGCACGTAGAGGGCACCTTTGCGAGTTAGCAGCCCGTCGCGTAGTTGGAAATCTTCGCCACTCTGCACACCTCTGCGCAACTCCTCCATTTTGGACTGTGCGAACTGATCCACTTGCAACGCGCGTCGCACCGCGTCCAGATCTACTGTGATGGCAGCGCACGACCACGCCTGCGGTGCGAAAATGTGCCTGGCTGCTACTGGTGTCGCTTCATCGAGATATTGCGGTTTCCTGGATAGCGCATCGGCTATAACGTTGGAATCTCCGGGGATGTACTCTATCCGAAAGTCGAAATCCGCGAAGAATTCCGCCCAGCGCATGTGTCTCTGGCTTTGGAGCTTCGCCGTGCGCCAATACTCTAGGTTCTTGTGATCCGTGCGGACCTGTACTGTGTGCTTGGCTCCTATGAGGAAGTGTCGCCATGCTTTGAACGCTGCGTGAATGGCCAACAGCTCTCTGTCCCATATGGTGTAGTTTTGCTCCGCCTTGCTGAGCTTTCGGGAGTAAAAGGCACCGGGTCTCCAGTTCCCATGTGGATCTTCTTGCAGGAGCACGGCTCCAACCGCCCTGTCTGACGCGTCGGTCTCTACTCGCATGGGCCTGCCTGGATTCACGTGCAGCAGCTGCTCCTCGGAGGCGAAAAGGCTTTTAAGCTTCCGAAAAGAGTGCTCCGCCTGTTCCGTCCACACGAACCTCTTCTTCTTGGAACTCAGAGTGTCCGTGATCGCTGCCGTCTCCTTTGCAAAACCTCTGATGAATTTGCGGTAGAAGTTGGCGAAGCCGACGAATCTCTGGACTTCCTTCCGATTGCGTGGGCTCTTCCAGTCCAACACCGCGCGGACCTTGATGCTGTCCATGGCCAGCCCCTTGTCGGACAGCTTGTAGCCCAGGAAATCCACCTCCGTCACATCAAACTGGCACTTCTCTAACTTGGCGTAGAGCCTGTTCTCCCGTAGTCTTTGCAGGACTTCCTTTACGTCCCTCTCGTGGGCCTCTTCCGTCTCCGAAAAGATCAGGATGTCGTCGAGGAAACACACACATTTCTTGTAGAGGAGTCCCGCTAGCACGTGATGCATAAAGGCTTGGAAGACGTGAGATCCATTTTGGAGACCAAACGGCATAACTCTGTATTCATACGTGCCCAGAGGCGTGAACATGGCCGTTTTCCACTCATCGCCCTCCCGGATGCGTATAAGGTTATACGCTCCACGCAGATCGAATTTGGTGAAGATCTTCCCCTTCCTCACGGTTGCTAGGAGATCATCAATCTTAGGCATGGGGAAGGCCTTGGGTTTGGTCATACTGTTTATGGTTCTATAGTCCACAATGAGTCTCTTTTGGGGCGTGTCCTTCTTCTTCACAAAGAACACAGGACTGCCCCCCACTGCTTTCGATTCCCGGATGAATCCACGCTTCAAATTGTGCTCTATGAACTCCCTGAGCTCTTGCATTTCGTCCTCAGACATGGAATACAGCTTTGCAGTCGGCAACTGTGCCCCCGGCACCAGATCGATGGCACAATCATAAGGTCTGTGGGGCGGCAACTGGTCAGCTTCCTTCTCGCAGAAAACCTCCAGGAACCCTTCGTACTTGCTAGGTACTGCCTGCACCATGCCAAGTCGCAGCTGCTGCTCAGCCCCCTCCTCCTGGCAGGACTGGATGCAATTTTGAGCACAGTACGATGAACAAAAGGTGATCTGGCGTTGGTACCACGCTACAGCAGGACTGTGTCTCTCCAGCCAACTCATGCCCAATACTATAGGCGTGTCAGACAGGTGGGTGACATTGAAGCTAATGACTTCTCGGTGATCTCCAATCCGCATCACCATGGGAGGTGTCTGTTGCACAACTTGCCCTCCTAGCAATTTCCTGCCATCCACCGTGACTACGTTCAGAGGCGTTGTGGCGGGCAGAAGCGCTATGCGATGCTGCTTGACGAATTGCATCCCCACGAAATCGGCGTTGCTCCCCGAATCGATCGTGAGGGGCACTTCTAGGGTGGTCCCATTTGGCAACTGAAGTGTTGCAGTGAGCTGCACCGCTGGCTTGGGTGGTAAAGGGTCTGTGGGTTGCAAAGACGCTGGGGACTGTTCTACAGATTCGCCTGGCTGAGCCCCAGCAATTCTGCTTCCAGCCAGGCATTGTCGTTTCCCTGAGGTTCCTCTTCCTGGATCACTTCTGCAGCTACCGTCGCTAAGGCTGCAGTGTGTTTCTGGAGCCTCTGGGGGCACTCTTTCGCCATGTGCAGTGCACTGTCGCAGATGTAACACTTCCTGGTCCCTCTAGGAGGCTTCGCCTTTACTGCACCGGAAGCTGGGGCTCTGGCTGTTGCTTGAGCCTTAGCACCACCAAGTTCCATCGGCTCCTCCCCCTGCCTCCCCAGCGGCGAGGGATGTGACTGACTGAACTCCCTGGGGATGAAAGAAGACGTCCTCGCTGGTGGACGCACCTGACGTTCTTCCTCATTGTGCCAAGGACGTCCCTCGTGACGTATCCCAATCGCCAGAGCCCTCTGCACCACCTCCTCCAGGGTCTGAGGTCTGTCTCCCCTGGCAAGTTCGTCCTTTATGGGACCGCTGAGACCCTCCCAGAACAAATCCCTCACAGGTGTGCAGTCTTTCTCCCAGCGTAACGCAGTCAGTAAAGCAAAAAATCTGGAATGGTACTGACGCACAGTGGCTTTGCCTTGCCGCAGTCCAAATATCTCCCTGCGTGCAAGATCCAAATCTACGGTTGACTGGAAGCAGGCATCCATCGCTTTAATGAATTCATCAGAATCGCGGCGGGCAGGGCCATCTTCACGCCACAAATTGCGCAACCAGTCTCTGGCCGGCCCATGCAAGTGAGAAACAATAAACCCCACTTTCTCCTCCTCATCTTTAAAGTCATGACAAAGCAAGTGCAATGCATACAAAACGTCTGCTCTGAAACTGGGGTAGTGCTTCAGGTTCCCATCGAAGTGGGTGACTAGGCTGCCCCCCGCCTTCCAAGTCCAATGCCCTCTGATCTGGACCCTGGGAACCCTTCCCTGTTTGCACGCTCCCACCTTGTTTGCAGGTCCTGGCAGCGCTTCTCCATTTCGTCATGCTTCTTCTGAGACGCAAGGACTGCAGCGGTGAGTTCGGAAACTGTAGTTCGCAGTGCTGTCAGCTGATCCTCCGCACTCATGGCTGTCACCGTTTGTGAGCTTTGCAAAAAAAAAATTTTGCGTTCTTTGGGAGGGGACTTACTGTCAGCGCCACCCGAGGTCCCAGCTCACAAGAGACCAAAATCCAGTCCAAGTTATATACAAAAGGTTTTATTGAAGAACATTGTTGTCGTTACATCCAAGCTCCGTGGCTCAGCATCTGTTACCCTTAGATGTTAGAAGTCCCCTCTGAGTCAGTCCCGCCCCTGTACCAGCTTAAGAGGCTTGTACTGCTCCACCTTTTCCTCTCTTTCCTTTTCCGCAGGGTCTTCCTGCCCCCCTGTGCTCCCTCCCTCCGGGACTCCCCCGAGGCTGAGTCTTCTGCCGCCTGCTCCCCCCTCCTTCGTGCTTTGGGACCAGGCTCCTCCTCAGGGCTCTCCTCATTTCCGCGCGCCTCCACATTTGAACTTGGCGCGCGTACGTTGCCTCTGACCTTCCTTTCGACCGTTACGCTACTCTCGGTACTACACTCCTCCCCTTCCAGCAGGACGTTTTGCTCCGAACTCCTTCCCCTCTCTGCTCCCTGTTCTGCTCTTTCTGACACACTGGCAACTCCACCCCCTTCACTCCGTTCCGACGGAGAGGCCGGTCCCGATCTCCAGCCCCCACTGGGGATTCCCCCTTCGTTCCCCTGCTTCTGACTGCCTCCCTCTCTACTGCCCCTTGGCCTGACCAGGGGGGCTCCCTTTTGGGAATCCTCGGATTCACTTGACGGACTCACTGACAACCTCGGGTCGTCGTCGTCCTCTTCCTCGTCGCCCTGGGACCCCTCCCCCTCGCTCTCTGTCCCTGAAACCCTGACAACTGTCTACAACTATTTCTGTAATTAATCATTTCTGTTGATAGACAGTCATGACAGTTCAAGGATGGGTTTTGCATGTTATATACCCACAACATTCAGTTGTTTATTTAATTCATATTCCTTCTCTTCCAACTTTTCATATAGAAAAAGAAGAGTAAGGACTGAAATGTCTTCTGTGGTTCCAGTTCTGTTTCTGTCAACGTTATATTATTTTCCTTATGTTTCTGCAGATGTTTCTTTCTTGACAAAATTGAGGAGAGACTTCCTAAAACGAGTCTGGAAGACAGTATAGAAATGGATGGAGGGGGAGATGCTAGTTTCAAAATGGAAGTGGACCATGAGGATGAAGATATACACTCACTGATTAGAAACTGCAAATTTACCATGAAAATGAAAATGATAGAGAGTGCCAGGAAACAGGTGCCTATGTCCTGTTTAGCAGCCCTTAATCCATTATAAAAACATAAAAAGTAGATTTGGATAATGCATGCTTCTATTTCCCTTTTCTTACCTTCATATTGAATAGATTTGCCTTTCCTCCATATCCTTTGCTGTTTTTTACTGATGTTTCTCTCCACACACCCTCCCTTTGAAATGTTAATGCAGAACAGCTTCTCGGTAGCCATGAAACTTCTGAAGGACCTGCATGCAGATTCTAAGACAAGAGAAGACTGGCTTGTGAGATGGAACCACAGCTATTGTCGCTTCAGCCACAGCCGAAGCCAAAGCCAGAGTAGTCCTGAACAAATACTTACAGTACTCAAAACCACCTCCCTTCTAGGTATGTGTTTCATGAAGGGGTCTACTATGCATAATGCAATCGTGCTTGGTTAAGAGAGGATCTTAACTGTGCTTTCTGCATATATCATATTTGTAACAGAGTGTCGGTTTTACATTCTTTGGTCCAACAGATGAGGATAAATTGGGCAGCTTGAGCAGCAGTGCCTTAACCTACCGCAACCAAAACCACCTCCTGGGTACCACTTTCCACATCATGGCCAGTGCCCTTTGCAAGGATCCAGGGTGTCTTGACCAAATCGAGGAAGAGAAAGCTAAAAAGCTCTTAGTGCTTTCAGGAGAAAAGCCTGATAATATTGAAAAGGTAAGTTCTTTTTCTCTCAGAATTGCTAAACAAGTGACTGAAGGTACAACTTGATTTTCTTCTTTCTTGCCCTAATCAATTATCTCAGAGGTTTTCAACCTTTTTGGGTCCACGGCTCCCTTGACCACTACATTCTTTCTGCAGCACGCCTGTGGGGCTCAGGAGCCCAGTTATGTCACCCCTTGCCGGCAGAGCTGGCAGCCTCTCATGCTTTTTCAAACACCCTCCCTTGTGGAGTCTTCCCTCAGCCTCCTCTCCTCTCCCCTCTCCTTAGGAGTCCTCTGGGCAGCTGCAGCTGCCACCTCTGGTCTCTGAGCTGCCTCCCTACCCCAGGAGCATGGGAAGCACCCCTGGCCAGCCCCAGAGGCAGCGTTCAGCTGGGGAGCTTGTCACTAGAGCTGTTGCAACAAACAGCTGTGCAAGCCTTTAACAGGCAGAGATGCAAGAGGGCATCAGAGGAATGGAGGGAATGAAAGAGAAATGAAAGAGGCCAGTCTTGCCCGCAGCACCCCTGACCATCATTCAAGGCACCCCAGGGTGCCACAGCACACGGGTTGAAAACCACTGGATTATATCATATCTATTATATAATAATAAAATGTTATAGTGATTTCAGTGGAACTTACTAATTCCATGCCACGAAATCCTCTTACTGGTTTCTGGATGGCACTCTCTGCACCAGTGAACTTTATGTTGCACTGGTTCATCTTAAGGCTTCTGCCTCACCATACCTGTAGCGGGAATAGGCAGGGACTTGCAGGGATGACATTTCTCCTGTGCTCTCCGTCTTCCTCCTCCTTGCTGTTCCTAGCAGTAGCCAGATGCCATTAAGAATCTCACAAATGCAGCACAGTGGTTGCCATCACATCTTGTAGCAATGAATCTCTGTAAGTTAATTTTTGCATTGCATGAAACGGTATTTTCCAGTTGTACATACTTTAATTACTATCAACTGATTTTATTTACTGGCCCAAGTTCTAGGTCTGGCAGCAGCAGGAGGGCACACTTCCACAGCCCAAGGTTTTTTGGGGGCGTGGGGGGGGGTTGAGGAATGTGCTCTGGCCATGAACAGTTCTGTATCACACTTTTTAAGCTGTTCCTGCTTTCCTTCTTTGAACCTTTTCTTTCCTCCTGCCTCCTATTTCTGTGCCCGTGCCTTAGTATCTGTCTACCTTAAAAACACTTTGTAGTCTTGATTTAAGAAATCATTTATAATCTTGTTGCCTTAACATGCTTTTATTTGGTTCTAAATTTAAGTGCCCACTTCTGTGACTCTTGAACTTGATTCTGGGATTTCTGATTTGTTGTAATTTCAGGTTATAGCAGGTTTGAATAAGAGGGCGTTCCAATGCTTCAGCAAGGCTGCAAGGAAAGCTGAAGAAGAGGTACAGTCCATCTCATCTGAACACATAGATACAAAGGGTGTCATAGATGCTTATATGACATTGGCTAATTTCTGTGACAGTCATCTCCGGAAGGAAGAAGAAAGCTCAGCAGGTGAGATAAAAGAGGGGTTGTTCATGCCAGTTATGCAGCTATGACAAAGATAGATTGGTGGGTGGGTATATATTTAAGGCCACAGTGATGCATTCTTCTTGGACAGTTAAATCTACCCCAGTTGAACGTTTTGATAATGATGAGAGCTAGTATATCTAACATCAGGTTGGATTTTAGTTTTCATGTTTGTTCTGGTAAGGTACATTTCATCCCTTTCCACAATGATCTGTTCCTACAAATGTTTTCCCTAACCAAAACAGAAGTAAAATCAACTCATGGTGGTTTTACATCATCAGAAAATAACACATTATTCACCTATCAATTCTAAAATATAGACACTTTTACTCTTGCAAGATTGAATATATTGCCCTCCGCTGTACTTGAGAGACGATTCCAAACGAAAAATGATTATGTCCCTGTGGAAATGCCAGTACTGAATCGGTGGCACATGCCCTTCTGGCTTGCACTCTTTATAAAGACTTGAGGAATGAGGTTATCACCCCTCTTTTATTGTCCATTCCGGGTCGCCCAGCCATTGCCACAGTGTCCTTTCTCTTGGCAGATCAAGATGAGCAGGTGATAGCAAAGGTTGCAAGGTTTTGATGCTGGGGCAATTAGAATAAGATCTACTATTTGACTACTGATTCAAAACCCTAAAATGTATTTTATATAATTGACTTTTTATTTCTATTCTTTGTATATCATATTGTTGTTTTATTGCTATGGCCGATGGCTGATGCAAATAAAGATTCATTCATTCATTCATTCATTCATTCACATGCTATTCAATCTTATATAAAAAAAATTATTTGGAATATTTATAAACCACTAAACATTATAAAAACCATAGTGGTATACAACAATAAAACAATACAACTAAAACAAGTAAAAACTGATAAAATAGTTATTTAAAAAACAACAATGAGATACTGCCAATTGAGCCCTGAGATAGTTACAAAAACAACAGGTTACAATTAAAGAAATGGATTTAGCATATACTGTGCTCCAAAGTGCTAGATGCCCCCAAACCATCAGTTTTGTAAACTTCATTCTGGCCAACCATCAATATTGATGAGTCCCGAGGTTATTGTCTCATGGAGAGAATGTTATAATACCCACATATGCAAAATGCTTAGAGCAGTGAGCTGCATTATCACAGACTAAATGTCTGAAAGAGGCCAAACAGAGTTAGCTGTTGTTTTTAAATATATAGGCTTTGACAAGGTACTTCATTGAAATACAGTTTTTCATTGAACTTTGCAAACTATGGCTTTCTGTTTGTCTTCTTGTGTCTTGTCAGATATAAATGCTGTGGATTTGCAGGCATTTCCAGCCATTGTGGTGGAGAAAGTCATCAAAGCTCTAAAACTGAATTCTGAAGAAGCCAGGTTGAAATTTCCCAGGCTGTTGCAAATTGTAGAAAAGTACCCAACAGAGACTTTGGGCCTCATGGCACAAGAGGTGAGCCTTCCCTTCCCTGTGGGCAAACAAAAATATAAGGTTGGTTTTGATATGACATAAAATTATTCAGGGTAGTAAAAATAAGAAGGGATTGCAAAGAGCTTTGAAATGATCTCTCCAAACTGGGTGAGTGGGCAGTAAAATGGTGCAAATGCAGTTCAGTGTAAGGAAGTGTAAAACTGCTTTAGCAGCTGAACACAAGATTTACTTTTTTTTTATTCCCAGTTTAGTTATGAATTCTTGTTTATTTCTGTGTTAACGTTCTTGGAAATGTGCTGTAATGTGCTTTGGCAAAGTCAACACTTGATGCAATTTTGATATCATCCATGCACACTACCAGACGAAAGTTACAAGAGGGTAAATGCTGCATTTTATTCTGTTCGTTCAGCTGAGATGGATAGAAAAAATGTGTATTGTTTGCTTTTTGCCACCTTCACATACATTACATGTTTTTTAAACAGATTTCCTCAGTACCCTGTTGGCAGTTCATTGGCTGGATCAGCCAGTTGATGGCGATGCTTGACAAGGAGGAAGCAATTGCCGTACAACATGCAGTGGAAGAAATTGCCAACAACTACCCACAGGCCTTAGTATATCCTTTCATGATCAGCAGTGAGAGCTTCTCTTTCCAGGAAACTGTCGTGGGCCATAGGAATAAGGAGTTTGTAGCAAGGTGAGGATGTTGAGCGATACATTTTTGGAAGCAAATAATCTTTATTGCTGGTAACAAGAAATTATACATTCCAAAAAGCACATACACCGGTCACAAGTTTACAGTATAGTACATTTTAAATTGAAGCGTTGGAAGTAGGCATTGTATCTTAAGAAATATAGGCGTTTCCCTTTTCTGCACTTCCTTAGCTGTTAAAGAGTTCCAATTTTGTAACATACTTCTCAGCAAAATTAAAAGTAACAACTGTTTTTATTTTCCTCCTCTTCTGTTGGGTGGTGTCCAATGCTTGCTTTCTACTGAGAGAAAGCCTCCGACTGTGGAATGGTAAAGGGAGGCAATTTTCAGCGATGCTTCTTTTCCCCTGCAGCCCCCCCCCACTCCCTCCAATATGTTCTGGAGAATCCCTCCACCCTCTGGAGCAAATTTTGAGAGGGATAGGTGGCAAGGCAGAGCAGGAATTGCTATAAATAGCTTCCTGCCCCTATTCCACCAGTTGGTGTGTTTTCTGTCAGTAGAAGGAAAGCCTTGGATGCCACTTGGTCAGTCATTATGAAGCTTGCTTCTGGTGCTTGTGCATGAGACATCCAGTCCCACTTAATTTGCTGAGGGAGCTGTTCTAAGTTATTGCAGGCTATCAATTAGATTCACATGTTTTGTTTCATGCTTGCTCAGAGGAGCATGCTTGCTTTTGCTTCTCTACTGCTTAGCAGCACGATGGAAATGGGGAGGAACCTTGCCTAGCCAATAAAAGTCTGGATCACATATTCCCACTGCCTAGGCCGGGGGGTGGGGGACATTTAACCCATTTTTACCTAAATTACCAGGAAGGACGCAGGTGGCGCTGTGGTCTAAACCACTGAGCCTAGGGCTTGCCGATCAGAAGGTCCGCGGTTCGAATCCCTATGATGGGGTGAGCTCCTGTTGTTTGGTCCCAGTTCCTGCCAACCGAGCAGTTCGAAAGCACGCCAAAGTGCAAGTAGAGAAATAGGTACCGCTCTGGCGGGAAGGTAAATGGCGTTTCTGTGTGCTGTTCTGGTTTCTCCAGAAGCGGCTTAGTCATTCTGGCCACATGACCCAGAAAAACTATCTGCAGACAAACATCGGCTCCCTCAGCCAGTAAAGCGAGATGAGCACCGCAACCCCAGTCGTTTGCGACTGGAGGGGTCCTTTTTACCTAAATACCTCATCAAGTACACTCACCAGTAAGTGATAAATATTCTGTTTTAGTATTGCAGTTTAAGAAAGCTTCTTTGGTGTTTTATGGAGGAATTGAGCTATATTATCTATCCACAAAGCAGAAGAGAATGCTTCTGTAGTTATATTTCCTCTTCCCTTTGTGATTTATTCTTTATAGGTTGAAGAACAAATTGGACAGAGGAGGAGTGGTGCAAGGTTTTGTCCATGCCCTCGAGCAGCTGTCCAACCCTGCAATGCTCTTCAAGGTACAATGACTGAATTCTTCATACTCTGAGGGGATGTGTGATGTTTAAATGCATGCATGTGCTTTTTGAGTGTTGAGGGCACACCTGAATAATTATTGAAGCAGCCCGGTTTCCATTAGTAGCTGCTATGTTTTAACTTTTGTCCTTTGGTTGGATGCGAGAAGTGGTAAAGTGGTGTTATTCTGGATTCACAGGATTGGACTGAAGATGTTAGAAATGAGCTGGGGAAAACTAAGAAGAGTAAAAATAACATCCAGGAGTTGTATGATGGAATGTTCCAGAATCTGGGAAATTTACAGGCTCCAGGTCTCGGGTTGTACAGAAAGAAGTTCATTCAGGCATGTATTAATTATAGCACGTTTGGTTGAATGTTTTACATGTATAGCAGGAAAGTTAAAATATAATATGGAAAACCTGAATTAAATAATTGCATTTTATTATGGCCCTGAACATGCCTTGCACATCTGTATAGGCTTCAGAAATGGATGTTGTAGTTAAGTGTATTATTTGCCACCACAGTCCTTGACCCTTTGTGTCATGGAACATTAGCAAGAATTAAAACAGTTCTAAAGGAGTGCAATCTGTGGTTCGTAAGATCAGGAATATGGTTTCCAGTTCTAGCCCAAGTATAGCCACTGGTACTTTTGTTCTACTACAGAGATGTAACTGGTACTACTGAGTGGAGAGGAGTTGTCCTTCATCTGCATTCACAACTTCTGTAGGTTTTCTGGGTTTATCCATAGGAACAGCTGAGACATATGTAAGTCAGTGCTGACCAGAGCTTAGTAAGAATTGTGGTTCTACCAATTTGAGATACTAGTAGCTAGCTGCTATGTTATAGGCATTGCATAGGAGTATGTCAAACACCTGCCTGTGATAGGGTGCAAGAGAAATTTAATAAGTTATGGCATTTCACCAAGTGGTATTTCCTCCTCATTCAGCTATATCAAGTGATAAACTAGTTTAAGTACTTTGGCTGTTAACAAGAGTGACAAATTATTGTGTGATTAAATTTCTGCTTCAGAAATTTGGGAAGGAATTTGACAAACACTTTGGGAAAGGAGGTTCCAAGCTGCTAAATATGACAGACAAGGACTTCAACAGTATTGTGGAGCCTCTTTTATTAAAGATGAGAGATTGTCAAAAAGAACCTGGAAATCTGAAGGAGTGCTCAACTTGGATGAGTGACTTCAAACCAGAATTCTTGAGGACTGAGCTGGAAGTTCCTGGTAAGCTATGGTTTCAGTTGGTAATCTGGAGAATATTCTTCCATTGCTAAATGAAATAATGGTTATTAAAGTTCATTTTCGTTTAATACACTGCATAGTTAAGACCTACAGAGTGACTATCTATTCTTAAAAGTAGATAAACTTTTATTCTTTGGCAGATACTTTCTGACCATTATGACTTCTTTTAAGCAACTTTTGCAGGATGTAACATTTATTTAGGAGTTCCGCCCAAATGTATTACCAAAATCTAATAGCTCACGTTAAAATAAACACATACTGTATTTTTCGCTCTATAGGACGCACCTTGTTTTAGAGGGGGAGAACAAGAAAAAAAATTCTCCCCCTCTCTGCTCAGCGCCCCTTCAGCGAAGCGGCAGGAGAAACGGAGCCCCTTCCATTTCTCCTCACGCTTCGCTGAAGGGGCACTGCGCAGCTCTCCTTCTCTGCTGAAGGCAGGAGAGTCTTGCTCTCCTGGCTTCAGCAAAAGGAACCCAAAGCCTCCAGAGCGCAGCGCGAGTTCCCGCTGTGCTCCAGAAGCTTCACGTTCCTTTTGCTGAAGCCAGGGGAGTCTATCCCTGAAGCCTGGAGCAATGCAAAGCCTCTGAAGTGTGGAGGGAGCGCTCCCTCTGCGCTTCGGAGGCTTCGCGTTGCTATCACTGAAGCCAAGGAGCCTGCATTCGCTCCATAGGATGCACACACATTTCCCCTTAATTTTTGGAAGGGGGAAAGTGTGTCCTATAGAGCGAAAAATACAGTACCAATTGCAATGAATGATTGTGGTTGGATTTTATTTTAAAACCTGTAGTGGATCTAAGAGCCACAAAGTTAATATGTCTTGCTGGTGACGCGTCTGAAGCACAGAATATGTGGGCTTCTGTGCGAGACACTTTTGCTCCTTATTTGCCACTGTTCAGGACCAAGTGCCACAGTCTTTTCTAAAAGAAAGGAAACTGAGCTGGGGGTTGTTCCCTGAAACCAGTCTTTGTCCTGCCTCCTCTGAGTCTGACATGGTTAGCAGGGCTGATAACCAGCCAATTATTTTGAGGGCAGTTTTGCTGTCATGATCAGGATTGTTAGAATAATGTTGGGATCACACCCAGCAAAAACAAGATCATGAGAAGAGTCTCTTAGCCACAGGAATTTTCTGCCAGTATACAGTGGTGCCCCGCAAGACGAACGCCTCGCAAAACGAAAAACTCGCAAGACGAAAGAGTTTTCCGTTTTTGAGTCGTTCCGCAAGACGAATTTCCCTATGGGCTTGCTTCGCAAGAAGAAAGCCCATAGGGAAATCTCCGGGGACCTCTTTTAAATGCTGGCGGTGGGGAGCAAAGCCTTTCGCTCCCCTCCGGCCTTCAGAAGAGGTCCAGGAAGGCCGGCGGGGAGCCGAAAGGCTTTGCTCACCACCGCCAGCATTTTAAAAGTGGTCCGGGATAGCAGGGAATTGCGCTGTGCTTTCCCGCTATCCCGGACCGCTTTTAAAATGCTGGCCGTCGGGAGCAAAGACTTTCGCCCACCGCGAGCCTTCAGAAGAGGTCCCGGACCTCTTCTGAAGGCCGGCGGGGGGCGAAAGTCTTTGCTCCCCCCCCCGCCAACCTTCCTGGGACAGCGGAGACTTCTCCGCTGTCCCGGGCAATCTTAAAATGCTGGCGGGCAGCAGCGAACCCTTCGCTGCCGTCCCCCAGCATTTTAAAAGCCCCCGAGACAGCGGAGACTTCTCCGCTGTCCCGGGGCGATCTTAACATGCTGGCAGGGGGCAGCGAAGCTTTCCAGGACCTCTTCTGAAGGCCGGTGGAGGGCGAAAGTCTTTGCTCCCCCCCACCTGCCTTCAAAAGCCGTTGGGATAGCGGAGAAACGGCAGAGAAGTCTCCGCTGTCCCGGGGACTTTTAAAATGCTGGGGGACGGCAGCGAACGCTTCGCTGCCGCCCGCCAGCATTTTAAAATCGCCCCGGGACAGCGGAGGCTTCGCTGCTGCCCGCCAGCATTTTAAAATCCACTGTCCCGGGGGCTTTTAAAATGCTGGCGGTCGATAGCAAAGCCCTCCTGTCCCCGGAGCTTGCGGGGCGGGAGGTGGGGAGAAGGGCTTTTCTTCCCACCGCCAGCCTTCAGAACAGCCTTCTGAAGGCTGGCGGTGTGAAAAAAAGCCCTTGTCCCCCCCCCCCAGCCTTCAGAAGAGGTCGGGGGACAGACTGTCCCCGGACCTGGTCTGAAGGCGGTTTCCATAGGAACGCATTGATTGATTTTCTATGCATTCCTATGGGAAACTGTGCTTCGCAAGACGAAAAACTCGCAAGACGAAAAAACTTGCGGAACGAATTAATTTCGTCTTGCGAGGCACCACTGTAATGTTTCTACCTTACTCAGCAATTGTGGATAGGGTGGAGGGCATGCTGACCAGGACAGGAGGTCAAGGGACAGATTTTTGCTTTTTTTAATCCTTCCCTCAGTTGGAACCAGTGGGGGGGGGGGAATTAACCATGCCTACCACAGCTTGGGGCCTCTTAAAGGGGCCTTGCATCCAAGACTTCCTGCAATCTGGCTCCAGAATGCCCCATTCTACAGGATACAGATATCAAAAACACCACCAGCTTTACACCCATGGAACTCTCTGCAGCTGATTTCCCCCCCCCCCAGTGGTAAAGGGGCACTTTCCCCTCCATCCACTGGATCAGTAGGCTAGGAATGCACTGTTAATCGCATAAATGTTTGAAAGCTCAATTAAAGCATTACATTTTATTTATTCAGGTCAATATGATGGTAAAGGAAAACCATTGCCAGAATATCATGCACAAATTTCTGGATTTGATGAGAGGGTATGTTACTATATTAATGTGCATATTTTTTCATGTGTCTATTGAAAGGTAAAGGTACACTTACGGATATATTAGTAAGTGTGCACTGTGCACATAAACAGATATCACCCACATCTGGTGAAATTTTATACCTATAGTAACTTTTTTCTGCATTCTCACACTGCAGAGATGCAGATGGACTTTCTCCTATAACGTAATTTATATATTGCAATGTTTTCTCACCCTTTCTTGAGTGAAAACCTTTCCTCACCCCATTTTGTCCAAGATAAAAGTTATGGAGTCCATCCGGAAACCAAAGCGTATAATTATCAGAGGTAGCGATGAGCGGGAATATCCCTTTCTTGTGAAGGGAGGAGAGGATCTCCGGCAAGACCAGCGCATTGAGCAGCTCTTTGATGTTATGAACACCATCCTTTCAAGAGATGCTGCCTGCAGCCAAAGAAACATGAAATTAAAAACTTACCAAGTTATACCAATGACTACCAGGTGGGCGCTTCCTGACCTCCTTCACATATAGTACAGTGGTACCTCGGGTTTCATACGCTTCAGGTTACAGACTCTGCTAACCCAGAAATAGTGCTTCAGGTTAAGAAATTTGCTTCAGGATGATAACAGAAATCGTGCTCCGGTGGTGCGGCAGCAGCAGGAGGCCCCATTAGCTAAAGTGGTGCTTCAGGTTAAGAACAGTTTCAGGTTAAGTACGGACCTCCGGAACGAATTAAGTACTTAACCCGAGGTACCACTGTATATGTGCTCCAGTCTTTGTTGCATGAATTAGGGGGAGAAATGCCTTTACAGCAGGCCCACCATATAAGGAGAACCTTGGAACATCTTTTGTAGGGTTGCTCAACACTAGTAATTGCAAACTGGCAATTTTTCGGCAAAATTTTTCTGTGTTGCTTGTTTAACTGCAAGGTTTTCTTTGTCTTCCCGTGAACTCATAATTTTAAACACGTGAGATATCTCAAAGAGCAGGCTGTGCATCTTTGCACTACCCAACCATCTTCCTTGACCGTTTCCTATGCATGGTTTGTCTGAACCTATGGTCAGAACATAGGGAAGATTTATCTATAGAGAAACAGTAACAACCAGGTAAATCCATGCATCAGAGCAATAAAGGAAGCAGCAGCATTAGATGCCTATCATAATGTTTAGCTGGTACTTTATACCGCTTTACAAATGGATGCATATAATTTGCTTGAGTGAAGCAGACTTTCCCCCCAAACTCTTGCTTACCTTTTTAATTCTTGTGTGAATTACATTTTAATACACTTTAAGTAGTGAAGCTAAAAACAAAAGAAAAGTGTCCACTAGTTTGCATCCTCTACATTTTTACCCCTTTATTAAATAATAATTTTCTGTGTTTGTTGTTACCTTGGCTATATTTTCTTTCAGACTAGGGCTGATTGAGTGGCTTGAGAATACCTGCACTTTAAAGGAGTTCCTTCTGAAGAACATGTCTGAACAGGAAAAAAACGATTATAACAGGTAATGAAGGTGCATAAATCTGTTTCTTGGATGTTAATGGCATTCTTTGGAGATAGCAGAAGAATTGTGACAATATCCATAGGAACAATTGGCATTAATCATCAGACGTCAAAGTACTTCCTATCTTAGATTAATAATTGGCAGCTATTTGTTTAACGGGTGACACTTCACCTCTGACCTACATTTTCTGTCTGCTTCTTTAAACAAACAGCATGTATCACCCATGGCTTCTTCATCATTTTCTTATCAACAGATTGTTTTTTACAAGCAAAGGATTTTTTTAAATGTTAGTTTGAATTAGGAAGTGAACTTCAGTCAGAATGGAGAGTAGTATAAATGCATGTTCAGCATTGAAATCAATTGAAATGGATTATAATTCCTGTGATGGAGAATAAGGAGAATCTGGAGAGCCACAATTCTTACTTGCCATTGTGACCAGAAACCATATCCAAAGCCTGTTCTGATCTTGAGACTAACTTGTACTCACATGAGCAAACCCTATAATGTTGAAAACAAACCAGTAAGTGTAGTGACAGGCAGTGACTTCAGAGGGGGAATTGTGGCTGTTTGATTCTTCCTCTGTCCTGCTGTTGCTACGCTGCTCCAGAACTAAACCATGGTTTGGCTTAACATTATGTGTGCACCCAGGCTTGTGGTTTGTCTTCTCCAAACAAATCATGAGCTGTCAAATCAAGAACAAGCTTCGGTTTTTACAGATCATGGTTTGTTGAGAGTGAGACAAACCACAGCTTAGCTCTAGATAGCAGTAAGCAGTAAGAATGGGAGAAGATGAAACTTTATCTTTGTGTGAACACTAGATTCTAGAAGTGAACTTTGCCTTGGAAGCAGAACATGTTTCGCTTCCTGTTGAGTGTGTTTCATTTGTAAAATTGAGTCCCCTGCTGGTATGGGAAAGCAGTTTAAGAATGTTTTGGTTTAAGAATGGACTTCCGGAACAGATTAAGTTCATAAACCAAAGTACCACTGTGTTGAAATTAAGGAGCATAGTTAAGTTAGTTCCATTATATTTCAGTGAGTCTGCTCTGAGTACGTGAGTTAAATACCACTCAGTATTCAAAGAGAATACTGATAAACATAACAATCATGTAGAAAGTACTAATATTCAGAAACTATTTCTTAGCTAGTAAAGCAAATTATAAGTTATTCTTTACAAGTTTACACTTTTAAGGAGGTAGTTGTGGAATGAATTGAATTAACAGTGAGTGCTTTAAATGTATTGTGCCTCATTTGGAGTGTTTTTCACTGAGGAAGAACTTGCCAGTGTGTTCAATGCTGAAGAATCGGTTCATAAAGCTGTAGCAGCTGTATGCTACTTGAAAGAAGACAGAAGGAAATGACAAAGCTTGCTTAACGTGGTCAAAAATGTGTTCTGCAAGTCAGGAACTTGTGTAATACTAGTGTGCCTATTGAAATAGAAATTTGCTATAAACAAACATTTAGGACAAAATATAGTAGACTCAGTACTTCCTAGGAGCTCGTTCTTCAATGATGCTTGGAAAACAGCATCTCCCTAAGTGCACTTTCAGAAATGGTTTGATACATTAATTGCTCTTTAACAGCACAGTACCCCAATGCTTGTGGTGTTCCTTTCAGGTAATATAGAAGTAAATTACTTGCTTCCCCCCCCCCTTTTTATTCAGCTACAAGGGTCCTCGTTCTGATTATACTGACTGGCTGTCCAAGATGGCAGAGAAGAATACAAGCCCTGTTGCACGCTACACATACATGTACAAGTGAGTCTTAGAAATAATTGTTACCCATTTATCTCTCAGTGGCTTGTGATATCATCAACCATGCTATCCTTCAACAGCTGTCCAAGTCAGGGGTGGGTGGCACCAGTTCCACCAATTCTATGATGTGAGGCCCTTCATTTGCCTCCTCCACGAGAGGTCTGGAGGGTGGCAACACTAGAGCAAGCCTTTTCTGCAGTGGCTCCCTGCTTGTGGAATTCTCTCCCCAAGGAGGGTTGCCCGGCCCCTGTGTTACATATCTTTAGCTACCAGGCAAAAACATTCTTCTTTCCCCAGGCCCTTTGGCCAACTAAACAATCCATGGCCTTTTAAACTGTGTGTGTGGATTATTTTGTTTTTGTTTGTCACAAAGTTTTGTATTTTTGTGCTTTTATATTGTAACCCCACCCTATGTTCCTTGGATAAGGGTGGTATAGAAATTCGAAATTATGGTGATCATTAAGTTTCTTCCCTTACTAATGTGGCAGAGAGATTCTGATTGTGCTGCTGGCTACTGACTCATGTCCACAGAAAAACTGGGAGTTACAAACCCACTTCTTCCTTTTTTTAAAAAATAATAATAATTCTGCAGTGATTGCATGCACATACTGGTGCCCCTTCCCCATTCCTGCATTGGCTTGAAGAAGCCAGTTCTTACAGAAAACATTTCTCAGGGCACCAACGCTAAAGGGCAATATCAAATGGTGTTGACCTGCTTGCATAACATATCGGCTTGCACAAACAGGAAATTCCTTTCTGCAGTCTCCCTCCACCCAACCTACTCCGGAACCCACCAAAGCAGGTGGACATGCAGCTCTGCCAGGTCTGCTGCTACCATGCCGTGCCCACCATCTCTGCTTGGGAATATAAGAGCATATGGCCGGTCCAAAATGTTCAATTCAACCTAAGGGGGGGAGGAACAGTTGTCTCTGCTTGAGTCCCATTTTCTAATTATGTGGTTATAATTGTCATTGCTTTGCTCACTTCTAGGAGAGCTGATCGTAAAGAAACAGTGATGTCTTTCCATCGCCGAGAGAACCGTGTTCCTGAAGACCTGTTAAGGTGTGTTCTTGTGTAATATGGGTTTCAAAATAGTACCGAGGATTAATGTTGCTGAATGGCCTGCAATTCCTATTAACAACAAAACAAAACACCAACCCTCTCTTTGGGCCCTTCAAACTTCAGCCTGTACCACACTGATAATCATCTAGCCCCTTCTCCAGTTTCCGATTATTAGCATGTGGGTGGAACAGTGAGGAAGATGGGCAGCTCTTTGTTCTGAATTCATAATGTTTCCTTTTCTTAGAAACAACTGAAGCCAATCTTACTATGTATAAATATATTGCTTTTCTTAAGGAGGGCCTTTGTTAAGATGAGTACAACACCGGAGGCCTTGCTATCTCTGCGATCCCATTTCGCCAGCTCCCATGCGTTGATGTGCATCAGCCACTGGATTCTTGGTATTGGAGACAGACACTTATCCAACTTCATGATCAGCATGGAGACAGGTGGCATGGTGGGAATAGACTTTGGACATGCGTTCGGTTCTGCCACACAGGTATTCTCCTTTTCAAACTTTTTTTTGGAATATTAAATTGAATGGAATGCTAATAGGTCAGGGGGACTGTAAAGATTCAGAATCGCTCTTGCTTCCTCTTTGGGATATTTGTTTATTTTGCTTGTTAGTCAGGTGGAGCAGGATCTTGCATGATACTGCCTGTCCCCCCACCCCACGTTTTGAACCTTGCACACTACTTAATGACACTTTCTGGTTTTCTTCAAAGTCTTTATTAGGCGCTACAGATATAGACCATCTTAAAACATCCCTATGCAAAATTTTAAAAATATATACAAAGAAGCAGCCACAGAAGATATATATTAATAGAACTTCTTGAGTGTCTTCCTGTTAAATCATGCTATTCATCACTCTAAGAGTTACTGTTGACAGAAACTCAGCCACCCTTGCACCTCCAGGTTAATATCAGACAGGTAGAATCTGATATTTTCATTGTGCCATGATGTTAAATATGTATTTTCCCTCTTTTTGGATAGTTTAAGTACAACCGTACTGGTTGTACAGTGGACAGTAGAAAAGAATATGTTCTACATCTGCAATGTCTGTCATTTCTAGGGATGTTTAAATATCTGCCCCTTAACAAAGGCTAAGGGGAAAACATTTAGTTGGGCTAACATAAATGCACTGTGTTGGGTTGGAACTACCATATTTTTCGCTCCATAGGACACACTTTTTCCCTCTTAAAAACTAAGGGGGAAAGTCTGTGCGTCCTATGGAGCGAATGCAGGGGGGAGGAAGGCAGTAAAAGCCCCCAAGAGCTGCACACAAGCTTCGCGTGGCTCTTGCGGGCTTTTCCCCAGGAGGGAGAAGGGACCGCCGCTCCCCAACCTGTTCTGGGGGCTGGGGATGGGGGAAGCTCGGGCTTCCCCCGCCCCCAGGTCTGGGAGCGGAGGCAAGACTGCCTGAAACCCCCAGAGCGCTGCACTCCGGAGGTTTCAAGCAGCTATCCACAAGCCTTCGGAGAGCAGCGGGACTTCTCGCTGTGCTCAGAAGGCTCACGGATAGCCGTCTGAAGCTGGGAGAGTGGGAGGGGTTGGTGCACACCGATCCCTCTTGCTCTCCAGGCTTTGCTGGAGAGTCGCTGCACAGTTTTCCCTCTCTGCGCAGCGCCCCATTCAGCGAAGCGGGAGGAGAAATGGAAGGGGCGCTGAGCAGAGAGGGGGAGAATATTTTTTTCCTGTTCTCCCCCTCCTATGGTCGGATGCGTCCTATAGAGCGAAAAATACGTACTAGCTTTGATATATACCGTATTTTTCGCTCTATAGGGCGCACCTAGTTTTCAGAAAGGGAAATCAAGGAAAGAAATATGACACACACCCCCAGCTCTGGGAGAAGCGGACAGGCTACACGCAGTCTGTGCGCTTCTCCCAGACCTTCTCCCTGCTATTCCCCCCCCCCATCCCGCACGCGACTCCTTCGGGCTTTTCGACCAGGAGGGAGAAGGGACTAACACGGCCAGTCGGTCCCTTCTCCCTCCTTGGGGAAAAGCCCCCAAGAGCGGCGCGCTCTTTAAAGGCTGTGCGGCTCCTGTGGGCTTTTCGACCCAGCTTGTGGGGCTGGCGCTGGGCGGAAGCGCTGCTTTCCCCCACCGCCAGCCTCAAAACCGGGTCGGGGAGCAGCGCAAAGGTGTTGCGCGCCTTCCCGCTTCCCCCTGAGCTTGTGGGGCTGGCGGTGGGGAGAAGCGCTGCTTTCCCCCACCGCCAACCTCAAAGACCAGACTCTCCTGGATTCAGCGAAAGCAACGCGAAGCCTCCGGAGCGCAGGCTTCGGAGGCTTAGCGTTGCTATAGCTGAAGCCAAGGAGTCTGCATTCGCTCCATAGGATGCACACACATTTCGCCTTAATTTTTGGAGGGGAAAAAGTGTGTCCTCTAGAGCGAAAAATACAGTAAGTGATCCTGTTATTGGCTGTATTTAACCCATAGAACTTGGGGGAGCAGATTTTCTTTACAGCTGACTCAATGTTTTGTTTTTCAATATCCCTTAATCTAATTTAGATATTATAAATATATAGTTCACTAGAATTATACATTAATTTCAAGTTTGTTGATCTTAATACAGAATTAATATTATTGTAACATCTGCCAAATAAAACTCAATATCAAAGGTTACCTCTCCTCAGATATCCCTAACACGAAAGATGTAAAACAAGGTTGTGTTCCTGCCCCTTTCCTCTTTATTTTTATCAGATCTTCCATAGCACATCCAAAAAACAGAATCACATGCCCCCCCCAAATTAACCAAAACCCAGTCCCACTTTTACTGTATGTGGATGAAGTGACCTTATTATCACTGATGAGGATAGATTTGAATTGTCTTTTTCTTCGCTTGTAATATTTTAAAAGTATGCATACTCACCTGGAACATTCATGGAATCGTCCAGCCATTTTTAAGCAAGAGCTTGTTGTCATAGCAGAAGACTGGAAAAATCAAAACATGGGATTCAACTAAGTTTTATTCAAGGAAGACCCACTGAAGTTAATGGCCCTAACTCCCCCCCCCCCATGTTGAAGCATGACAATCTTTTTAAAACAAAAAATAAACAAAACCACCTCTATCACTATAATACAGTATTAGTAAAACCAAGATGGTGAGTATCTGGGTCTCCAATTCATGGTGGCTACAGAATGGATCACCTTAAATTGTTGAGTAAAAAGGAAAGGAGAGCAAGATTTACATGGGCCAAAAACAGAGATGGCAAGCTGAAAGCTGCTGTAAGCTCCCTGAAAAAAAGGCAAGATAAACATATGCTGGTTTCATTAAAAGCAATTTCCCTCAAACATTATACTGAATTCTGCCTCTCCAAAAATGACCTGTATGAAAGAATTATGAATCCTGGTGTATGAAGGAAAAGAGCAATTGTTAGTGGTTGAAAAATACATAAATAATACATAAACTATTAATTTTTCTTGCATGCAGTTTCTGCCAGTGCCAGAGTTGATGCCTTTCCGTTTGACTCGCCAGTTCATTAATTTGATGTTGCCCATGAAGGAATCGGGTCTTCTTTACAATGTGATGGTGCATTCCTTAAGAGCCTACCGTGCAGATCAAGATTTTCTCATTAATACTATGGATGTGTTTGTGAAGGAGCCTTCTTTAGATTGGAAAGTAGGTTCTTTTTTTCATCCTGGTTTGTCTAAACAAAGTAAAGAGGAATGGTTATGTGACTGCTGTAAGGTAGGGGGTAGCCGTTGTCGTGACCACCAGACATAGTTGGACTACAACTCCCATCATTCTTGGCTACAGGCCATGCTAGCTGGGGATGATGGGAACTAGAGTCCAGGAACATTGGCTACCTCTGCTGTAAGGAAAAGAGTGATTTGTAAAACTTCCTATTTGGTACACAGTGATATAGTTGCAGTTTCCCAATGTTAGGTTGCATTGTTGTGTTTGTGGCAGGGAAGGCTTGCCACAAACAGTGCATATGCCAGGAGGATTGAGATGGGAAAGAGAGGAAAGAAAATATGGGTGGGAATACCATTCATGAGAGCAGGGATTTAGGGAGGGAGGAGTCGGATAATGGAAGGAGGAAGAAATAAAGATCTGGCTTAGAAAAGGTAGGGGATGGTTTGAGAAGTGAGCCTGTGGAGGCTTTGCGCAGCTAACCCCGAAGCCTTTGGAACGCAGCGCAAGGTCCCGCTGCGCTCCAAAGGCTTCAGGCGGCTATCCCTGAAGCCTGGAGAGCGAGAGGGGGTCAGTGCTCCAGGCTTCAGCAAAAGCAGCGCATAGCCTCCGTAGCGCTTTGGAGGCTTCGCGTTGCTTTCGCTGAAGCCAAGGAGCCTGCATTCGCTCCACAGGATGCACACACATTTCCCCTTAATTTTTGGAGGTGAAAAAGTGCATCCTATAGAGCGAAAAATATGGTACATGCTTAAGTATTAGCAAAAATGTTGGCTGAAAATTCATGTTTTTAAAGGATTCATTACACAAAGTAGTTTGTAGCACATTAGTCATTTTTAGAAAACACTTCATTCAAGAGTGTGCAGCCTTCCAATACCACCTTACTACTGCCGGAACTCATGAAGTCAGTTCTATTCCATGCCAGCCTGATAAAGTAAGAAATCCAGGCACTCACCCACAGTTCCTTTTGACAGCAGCAGCATCTTTACCATAATCTGGAACAAAGCTAACATGGGAAGGAGCCACGCCATAAGGACTACTCCCATACATCCATGACCTACTATAGCAGCATGGCAAGGGCACACACTGCAGGGTCCCACTGTGAACAATCAAAAGGCCTTCAGAAGGGAGGAATTGCATGACAGTCCTTTGAAGGATCTTATAACAAAATTTTAAAATAAGATCGACTACTACAGTTATCTTTCCATCATTACTCTTCCAGTCAGTTATTAGAAAAGTGTGCACTTTCTGTATTGAAACTCTAAGCAATACTAAAGAACCATAATGCCATTTTCCTATCATTTTTACCATATTCATGCCCCCTCAAATATCTAAATATCAGGCATGTCTGTCATGCCTTGTACTTAATATCATGACTTATGCTGTGATGTATACTGTGAAGACTGCAGTATTGTTTTTCATGATTGGCTATGTGCCATTTCTTTCCAGAATTTTGAATTGAAGCAGCTGAAAAAAGGAGGCACATGGACTAAGGAAATAAACACAGAGGAGATTAATTGGTACCCCATTCAAAAAGTAAATTTTGCAAGAAGAAAATTAGCAGGTGCTAATCCAGCAGTGATTACCAGGTATATGTTTCTCTCAAGCACTTTGAAATGTTCAGCGTGTCGATTTGCTTTCCTAAATGAGGCTGTGTGCAAGCACAGAACTCAAAGTGTGTGATTGAATAGAAACAAAAATGAATAATTGCTGGGGACCTGCAGTAATTATCTAGGTAAATTTGGAAGTTGAGCACCTTGGTGCATTTGCAGAAAGGAAGCCCACATTTTAAAAATTAAAAAATAAAGCATACTTAGCAAGCAGGGTCAATGCTGCAGCCCCATTGTCTGAAGGCAGGGCTGCCAGAAGCCAGGCTTTTTTAAAAACAACAATGGATAAACCAGAAGTTGAACAATAAATACTGAGTAAGGGAAAGCTGACCTGTGCATACAGCTCTTGAGCTAGAGAGAGAGAGAAAAATACCATATTGGCCCAAATATAAGCCACACCTTTAAAATTCAAGGGAGGGGGAGACAATACCCAAATACTGTGGTAACTCTGGTTATGAACTTAATTCGTTCTGGAGGTCCGTTCTTAACCTGAAACCATTCTTAACCTGATGTACCACTTTAGCTAATGGGCCATCCCACCGCCACCGCGTGATTTCTGCTCTCATCCTGGAGCAAAGTTCTTAACCCGAGGTACTACTTCCAGGTTAGCGGAGTCTGTAACCTGAAGTGTTTGTAAGCTGAGTTACCACTGTAAAAGCCGCTCCCTTAAAATTCCGCAAACACTCACACCCATTCCATTTTACCGTATGTCTGTTTCAGCAGCGATTTCGTAAAAGCCAATTTTTGTAAGGTCACGAATTTAAACCACACTTTAACTTTTCACTGTCAGAATTTGGGGGACAAGTGAGGCTTATATTCAGGCCAATATGGTATTGCATCTGAATAGGGAAATTTGGGTACACTGCTTGATTTTAATATCAGTGATTTAATATTTTTTAAAGTGATGAATTACGGCTGGGCCATGAGAAATCAGCTGCCTACAGGGATTATGTTTCTGTGGCACGAGGAAGTAAAGAATATAACATACGAGCCAGAGAACCAGAGGATGGACTTTCAGAAGAAACACAGGTGAAGTGCCTTATAGACCAAGCCAGAGATCCAAATGTCCTTGGCAGAGTTTGGGAAGGATGGGAGCCCTGGATGTGAAAAACAGAATCCTCATCAGTGCCTGTCTGCTAAGATTACCAGAATATTTCAGTTTATCTTGGAAGTGAAGACTGATCTAACTGTGTACTAGTTACAAAGAAGATGGTATTTAATGCACATGAGTCGAAGTTGTGATGTAGCAGAAGAATTTCAATGATATATGCTGACAATTTGTTAATGTCACAGTGTTTGAGGTATTAAATTAGGGAAACTTAAATCATTATGTTTACAGCTCAGTAATTACACATTTAATTGCTGTTGCTTATGAAGGAAAATTTAAAAAAACACTGCCTCCCCAAAACTTAGGAAAAGCCAAAAGAAAAATTAAAGTTGTGACTTTGCTATAGGCAGAAGAGGAATCACAATCTTACGTTCTCTAGTGATTTGCTATTGATGTAAGTAGGCGACTTGCACAATTATTTGTGTTAATTAGTGCAACTTTGTCTGCACCAGATGTGTGGTTCTATAACAGCTAACCTTAAGCTGACATTTGAATATGTGATACCCCAAATAAGCAGCAGTAGTCCTTAGGCAATAAAGAACTATCAACAAATTCGGTATCTCATGAAGATGTTTTCTTTTTGTTGCCAACTTGGCTGTAATTCTAATAATGAAACAGGCAAAGTTACAACTTCTATTGCTCCCAAACTTGGAGAGGGGCAAACTCTGCTTTTGGAAGATTAGGGAATATTTGATACTGAGGCATATTGGTAAAATGTTACTAAACTAAGTCTTCTGTTTACTCTCTCATGACTTCTGTGCATTGTGAAGCACAGCAAAAAAACATTTCTCTCTTAAAAGATATACATTTACTTGGTTTTGCACTGAGGTTTTCTTCAATAGTTCATTAGCAAAGGAAAAGCAAGATGAAAACCTTGGAACAAATATTCTCTGATTAGTGCAATATTTTGAATGAATAGGCATTATTTGACAAACCTATTTAAATTCCATTCATTTCAGAAAATGTTACGATGCAGCTAATACTTCTGTAGCTTCATTTTGTATTTTAAAAACATAAGAATGCAAAAACAGTTTAGAATACATTAATTAGATTGTCCTAAAGCCACTTTTTTAAAAAAGTCTCTCCACTTACAGAGAAATCTCCACAATAATAGAACGGTTCACCTTTTATATATTTGTTATCAATAAAAGTGTCAAGATTGGAAAGTGATGTGAAAGTGTTTTCAATATGACTTCAAACAAGTGTGCTTGCATGTCTGTGTCATTATGTGCATTTCAGAGTCTGAGCAAGACACCTTTTTGCAAAGGCTTTTGGAATAAGCACATCTGTCTGATTTAACCGTTATGGCTTTATTGTGCTATACCAGGGGCATCCAACTCCCAAGAGACTGCGATCTACTCATGGAATAAAAAAAAACTGGCAGCGACCTACCCCTTTTTGTTGGGCTTTTTTTAGGGAGGAAAGTCCCATTTGGGAGTAGTTCAGGTAAAAGTTCTTGAGCTTTTTTGGGGGACCAGAACGACCTATTGGACAACCCTGTACTATATGATTTACTAGGATTGCATGGTTAAGGGTGGACTAAAAATTCTTATAAAGTAAAATAAATGCATTATTGCAAATACAATTTGATAACACACAGGTATGTGATAAGATGCAAACACTCACAAATCAGATATCTGCCTCAGATATCCTTTTGTTCATTCCCTCATCTTACAGAGCACTTTACCCTCCAAGCTTACAGGTCAAAGTTCCAAGTTTATAATTTAACCAAGTCCTTAATTGATAGTCATGTATGCATAGCAGCGTTTTCAATCAGGCAGTCTGGTGGAAATGACATAGCCAGCAATAATTAAGATTTCAAAGGTGGAAGATCTGGTTGTCAAAAGGTTAAAATGTCCAAGGCTACAGTTTAGTTCCCCCACCCTTTGCCTCCCCTGCTCAGTATTACTAGGTTGCTCCCGGTTCCAGCCTCCCCAGCACTGCCTATCATGCTATATACAAATTTCAAACTCATTCTCTTGAGTGCTAGTGGTTATGCAGCCAAAACAGCACCATCCACACACAAGGGCCAAATCTGCAAGGTTAGGGGAAATCTAGTCAAGGCCCCACCCCCGCTTTATGGTGAAATAAGAGAAATGGACACAAGTATTTTAGGTTAATGGGCTAAAAAAGGCCTCTGCAGGAAGTCACACAAGGATTAACAATCTGTAAGGGGAGCTTGCTGGTGCAAATAAACTGGAAGCTTTCCCCTAGGAGTCACCCCACCACCTGGGCATCGGACAGGAACCACACAGCCAGATTCCTTTAATGGAATACCCTTCAAGGGGAGGGGTAGGTGATGGCCACAACCTCCCCTCCAACACACAACGCACTTTCCAATGCCTAACCGCCAAACCTAACGAGGTATGTGAAAAACCAAGTGGCTTTAGCCAATCTGCCAAGTGGAAAAAATTCCTACCAGGACCCTTCAACAGGCAACCAACCGAGGTCCATAGTGAGGTCAGGTGTTGAATGCATGACATTAGAGGGAGGGCGGTCGGGAGATCCGTGCGTGCAGGATCCAAACAGGTGGAGCTCGGGGTAGCTTTAAATGCAGCAAAACCATGCTGAAATGTTGGTCACTAGGAACATGGCTCAGGCTACCTTAATGGGCCCTTTCTTTCAATGGTTCTGACTATTTGCAAACTCTCCTCAAAAAGGGAACAGTGGAAGTACGTCCACACAAGGCAGCATATTTCACAGTGATGTTCTGGAGAATAGAAGACCCAGTGCAAATTGGCAGGTTATTCTGTTAGAATTTAATCCATTTTCATTATTATTGTCTTGCATTGTTACTTCCTACAGTTGGTCAGTTCTTTGAAGACAGCAAAAAATAACATTTGCTGCATGTCAAGCCAGTATTAATCACACTCCTTTCTAACAGGACAATGCATTTTCCAGGCAGAGCAAATGATTAAAGTTTAACTACCTACCTAGCTAAACATTCTCTGCTGCTAACATACATTCCACTATTTCATCCCTACTGCTATGTAAAGTGACAAACCTTTGGGGCCTTTCCAGTGAGGATACTATTTAGTGCTCACAACGACAGTCAGACCAAAGCTTTGGTGTTAAGTGGCTGCAGCAACATTAGCAAAAACACAGTTCCAATAACAACCAAAATGAAACTAATACTCATGAGATAGTAGATGGATGGGGTGGGGGAACCTTTTCCTGACCAGCAATGGATATGTTACTCTTATATACTGATTACTAGGCCCTCCACAATCCTAAGCCAGTGAGCCATGAGAGTTGTACCAAGCTGATGATCAGTTTGATGTTTCCAAACTCAGCCCTACCCTGTCTTTCCTCTGCACTCCCCCAAAACTCTGGCTATGGTAGCTACTGTAGTACTTGTGGATTTCTGAGCTGGCAAGGGAATTTTCAACTACACAAGCATCCCCCACCCCCAACATGAAAGGAGTAGAAATAAAAGGCAAAACCTATAAACTAGGGCTCTTCGCAGACAACCTAATGGTCACAACACCAGACCCCATAAACAGCCACCTTAACCAAAGAACTCAACACATTCGCAATGGTGTTGGGCCTACAGGTGAACTTTACAAAATCTGATGCCATGTGTTTCAACACTATGATCCCTCATATCCAAAAAGAATTCACTGACACCACACACAAAAAACACAACCTTGCTGCACCAAATCCAGATAGTTAGTTAAGGTTCTTGGTTATTTGTACCCCTAACTGTACCTCCACAACTACAACTCCATATGGGGGGAAATTAACAAAGACTTGAATAAATGGAATAAAGCCAACTTCACCCTCTCAGAATACCCATGATCAAATTTTATAACGCAACCAAAAGTAACCTACCTATTCCAAACTCTCCCAATGTGAATTTCCCCAACCCAACTCCGTAAATGGCAGAAAAAAGCTACATTCATTGATCTCACACAAGAAGCCATGAATAATACCCAAATACCTGCATCTCCTCTCCTTAGGAGGAGGAGGAGGAATTCCCAACATAGAACTGTATTACATCGCCAACAATCCCATACAACCTAGTAGACGAAACAAAACAATAGGTGCATATGGATACAATTCCCACAGTGTACCCATTCCTCCCACAAACTAAGGAAAATTCCCACAACACTAAACAGGTTCACACAGGAAAGAAAAAGTAGGAAAACTACTCCAACCACCCGATATTCTACCATTCAGCCCAAAGCTTCCAATTAAAAACATGGCACACCAAAGGCCTACACTGCATAACAAGACATCTACAAAAATGACAAAGCAACACAGGAAATACTAAACAAACTAGGAGACTATTGTAGTCTTGTGCTGAGCAACAATGAGCAGAGCTCAGGGGAGCGGGAGGCCGGCCAACCAGAAGAGTCTCTGAAGTGTACTTGCCTGGAGGCAGAGTCGGTAGCCAAAGTCAGGTCCAGTCCTGGGGTCAGGCGGTCCAGGGGCTTAGGGAATTGGATGCTCAAGGGTCAAGGTAAGCAGGAAGCAACAAGGTAGGGCCAGAAACTACAAGCACAGTTACCAGCACCTGACTGCTGCTGGAAGCTCTGCTTAAGAAGGCTGAAGCCAGCTGGTTCTCATCAGCTTTCTCCTCTGAGTCCTTGATGGCTGATCAGTTGCAGGTGGAGTCACTCCCCCTTCGGGCTGCTGTTCAGCAGGCAAAGCTGACTCCTGGCCCATGACAGAGACACTCAAATATCCTGGCTGACTCACAACCAACTACACACCTGCTTAAATAATCCAGCAATAAAAGCAGCAGCCACTAGGCCTGACTGCCTTTGAAAAACTCCTCCTAATAACTGAGGAACACAGCAGGGGGATGGTATTCACAGTATACAAAATAGTAGTCCATGACCCCTCACAATAAAGACCAATGAGAGAATGAGATAGGATATGAAATAAGCCCTACCCAATGGTCTAAACCAGTGGTTTTCAACCAGTGTGCTGTGGCACCCTCAGGTGCCTTGAATGATGGTCAGGCCTCTTAGAAAAGCTAAGCAACATATTGAAATAAACACTGGGACAAACAAAAGAGGATGCCTTCACCCTGGTGTGGCTTCCCTTCAAGACAACAACCTAAACTCCCCAACAGCAAATGAATTGATATGGCTAACCTGACCCAACGACCCACCCTCCATGCACGCAACGAAAACTTGCAACAATCAATGAAATGCAGCCAACCAGGCCCTGGGATCTCCTTTATCTCACACCAACAAAAACAAATAAATGAATAAACTAACTAACCACATGACGCTGACACAAATCTCCACACATAAACCATCATTACCCCACTTATTTCTCTCACGTCTCACTCCTACTCACCTCCCCTGCACTTCACAATGATAGCAGTGGCTTACAGCAAATGTAAGTGACCTGTAGAAAGGACGTTATGAACTGAAAACAGAGACATATGTACCTTTGTTATCCATTAAAATCTCTCCCCCCCCCAAAAAAAATTAAACCCTATACAAGCACCTTACCTTACAGCAGCCTTCTGCACATGTGGCAGAAAGCATCCACATCCAGAAACCTATTTCCTATACATAGTTCAGCCTCTGCTGGATAAGGGCCAATGAATTTTGTTTTTTCTCTGCAGATTTCAGTGGTTGTGCTGCCCTAGTCCCACTATTATTAGTATGTTATAAATTTTTAATTATTATTTTAAAAAACAGAACAAATATATAAATGTAGTTTTCTGATGTAACTGAAAGCCTAGGAGGAACATGGAAAGCTGCCTTATAACAAGTCAGACTGTTCATCCATGGTGCCCAGTATGGGCTAGACAGTACTGCCTAGCAGCCATTCCCAGCCCAGACTGGAGATGCCAGGGATTGAACCTATAACCTTTTGAATGCAAAGCATGTGCTCTTATCTACAACCCTTTGCTGACCCAGTGAATGAGAACCTATCTACACTTTAAACTCACATTTCGTGAATGACATTGACATGGTACAGTATTAAGAAGACTGGGACTTGTACCTTAGTGAGGGTGCTGAGACACATCTGCCGGAGAGTCCCAACCTGTCTCATAAAACTGCAATTCTCAGTATCCCTCAAGGAGAGGGAATAAGTGATTGGACAGATTTCAGCAAAATACCAAGCACCTTCTACGTCACACTGGCAGTTGAATGCACATCTCTCCTGAATGCCACCAAATTATTTCCCTATGGATCATACCCTTAAGCAGAAGGAGAAGTGGACAACCTGTGAGGTTTTTCTAGGAGCTAAACAGGAGGCTGAGCTCTGTGGATGCCCAAGTGCAAGATGCCAAACCAAGGATTTTATTCATCAGTGGTTACCTGCTAGGTAGGTGCCTGGGTTTTTTTAATCCTTGCCCTTAACTGAGACATTTTACCAGTTGCCACTAGGCTCACATTTTGTTGTTGTTGTTGTTTACCCATATTCATAAATAAATTGTTAGTTGCACTGTTAGTATACTAGGTTGTCATTAAGTGTCCCAAGGCAAGCTGTGAGACTTGCAGTGCAACTTTAGAGTTTTGTTGCTGAACATTTTCATTTGTTTGCAATAGCTGTCAACTTGCTCTAAAAAAAAATACAAGGCAAAAGTGCTGTGAAGCTTGCATTTTTTAATAATCCAACTGTGGTTAGCTAAATATGCTTTGTTGTTGTGATTCTCTAAATTATTTGTGTTACTTTACCTGAAAATACTTCCTACTTAAACTTCAGTCTGTGATATTTCTGGCCTTAAATGTTTCCTCCTTGGAGGAATAATTGTGGAAAAGCTTACTGAATGTTTTTACAGATATTCCTCCCTTTATAATGTTCATTTTCAGCATGAAATTTATGAATTCTTTGTTCTCTACTTCATACATGCCTATTTTTAATGGTCATATGGAAACAGAATCACCTGTTGTTACTCTGCAATTTGCACATATTTTTATCATCCAGAATATGACTACTGTATAGTATTATTGCGATATTCAGCCACAAGGGGGCAATGCTTTGTCGGTTATACTAAGGAGCTATATCAGCGGGTATTTTCTGAGGCAAGTAAACATAAAAGCAGCTACAGAGGGGGAAACTGGCAATGGCAAAGCAAAAGAGAAATATTACTTTGTGTCCAATTACTTTGTGTTTTTAAAAGATGGACCAGTTTTACGTCAAGGGCTGACGAGGAGGCCAGTCCATATTTTGGTCATTTTTTCTAGCAATGAAATGGGCGCAGAATGTCACTCAGTCTATAGCAAGGGAAGTTAACTTTTAAAAAATTCCGATGGACTCAGATATCCAGCTTTAAGGGCAACGTGGGTAAACACAAGATAAGCTGACTTTCGGGATGTTTTCAAGGCACTCCTGCTACTCAAATCAGCCTACCCCCGACCCTTCTGACGTTACAGTAAATGTGCCTCTGGTCTGCCTTGCTAAACTAACATCCAAAGCCTGGGTTCAAATGTCACTTCTGGGTTCAACTAGCCTTCAGCGAGTCGCAACGATCTACGACGGTTCCAGGAAGGGAGGCAAAGTCAGGCGAAGTCGCCAGCGGGAATAGCTGCAACCACATGTGGCTGCCAGAAGCAAAACCCCAGGGCTCCCCTTCTCTCAAACGCTGCCGTCGGTTCTCTTGACGTCTCACTGACATCAGTAGCTGCTCTGCCTAACCCAACAGCGGGGGGGGGGGCGGGGGCGAGCGGTTGTTAGGAACAGATCCATTCCTACAAATCCGGACGCAAGCACAGAAAAGAAAACAAAAGGGGGGCACCCCAGGAAATAAGCTAGGAAGGCTCCTGCGCCATCCCAATTCCCCCCCCCCCCCCGCTGCACATTATTGGAAATCCCATCCACGGCTCCCAGCGGAAGGTGCTGCCCCGTGCAGCTGGGGGGGGGGTAAGCTTCGTGCGCCCCAGGTGCCCCTGCTCCAACTGCCCTCGCTACACCTGGCAGGACGGCGTGTCGCCCCACTTTCTCCTGCGCGGAGGGCTTGGGAAATTTGACCTGGGGAGGGAATCCGCTTCAAAGCCCCTGGGCTGGAGAGACGGCACTCTCGCTGCTCGAGGCTCTCCAGACGCGACAAGACACCAACCCGGGGGGGGGGTTCGGGCTTTTCCTCCCTCTAGGGGGCGCCCTCGATGCATGGCAGTGTGGGGGGGAGAGTGGGCGGGAGGAGGAAACGGCAGTCCACGGTCGCTGCCCTCCGGATCAAAGGTGGCAAGGAGGTGGGGGGGGGGTTGAAGCACATCCCGCCCAGACCAATCCCTGACGGCTGCGGCTGCTGCCGCTCCCGCCGCCCCCTTGGCAGCGAGGCCCGAGAGCGCGCAGGGCTCTCCCCGCCCTCCCTTCCCGCCCCGCGGGGCTTCTCCAGCAACACCCTCCCGCAGTCACAAGGGCCAGGAGGTGGGGCCCGAGGTTCCTCTATAAAGGGCCGAGGCGGCACCTCGCTGCCAGGTTCACCCTGCCCCACACGCACACGTGCAGCTCCGGACAGGAGGCGAAGTCCGGCGTGAAGCAGCGTCCCAAAGAGGAGCCGACGGGCGGGGGAGGCCGAAAGCAAGGTGCCTGACTCTGAGGCAAAGTCCACGCCCGGCCAGGTGCGCCGCCGCCGCCGCTCACACACGCGCGCGCCGCCTCCACCTGCGAGCGGGGAGAAAAAGGGCTCGAACTCGGCTCTCCGCCCGCTGCTCACTCACCTCGCGGCCCCCGGGCCCTCCATGAGCGCCGCCACCCTGGACTGCCTGGACTCGCTGTCGTGCTACAGGAGCTGGTCCTCCCTGGAGCCCGCCAATTTCTACGACGCCAAGGCGGGCGGCGCGCTGAGTCCTTCGTGCAAGGCAGGCGGCATGAGCGCCAGCGCCGAGGAGGTCTCGTCAGCAGCGCCCGGCGGCGGCGGAGGCAGCCGCGACCTGGCCGAGCTGAGCGCCGCCGCGCCGGCCATGTACGAGGACGAGAGCGCCATCGACTTTAGCTCCTACATCGACTCGATGGCGGCCGTGCCCAACCTGGAGCTGTGCAACGACGAGCTGTTCGCCGACCTCTTCAACAGCAACCACAAGGGCAGCGAGCGCGGAGGAAGCAGCGGCGCCTACGGAGACTACCTGCCGCCGCCGCCTCCTCCCCCGGCTCAGCACGCGCCCGCGGGCGGCGCCTTGGCCAGCCTGCTGCACGCCAGCGTCCCGCCGGGCCCGCTGCGCGGCGCCGTCAAGCAGGAGCCCGACTGGGGCGACGAGGCGTCGGGCTCGGGTTCGCTGCTGCCCTCCCAGATCGCCACCTGCGCCCAGACCATCGTCAACCTGAGCGGGCAGCCCACGCCGCCCACCTCCCCGGAGCCTCCGGGCAGCGCCTCGCCGTCCAGCTACAGCAGCCGCTCGTCCGGGTCGTCGTCGTCGGGCGGCGGCGGCAAAGAGCGCGCCGCCAAGAAGTGCGTGGACAGGTTCAGCCCGGAGTACCGGCAGCGGCGGGAGCGCAACAACATCGCCGTGCGCAAGAGCCGCGACAAGGCCAAGCGCCGCAACCAGGAGATGCAGCAGAAGGTGGTGGAGCTGTCGGCTGAGAACGAGCGGCTGCACAAGAAGTGCGAGCAGCTCACCAGGGACCTCACCAGCCTCAGGCATTTCTTCAAGCAGCTGCCCAGCAACCCTTTCCTGCAGGCGGCCGCGGCCACGGACTGCCGGTAACCGGCTGCAGAGGGAGCCGCCCCCCGGGCTGGCTCTGCCACAGACTTTGAACTTCTTCCAGAATACCTCAGAGCGAGCCGCACAGGACTGCAGCGGGGGCTGCGCGGGAGGGAGGGGGGTTGCGGGGAGGAGAGGCCTGCGGCGGCGCCCCGGACTGGGCCAAAGGGCGCCTTTCCCCTCTCCGGACTTCTTCCCTGATGAGGAAGAAGCAGCCTAAGCTACAAGGCCGGAAAGAAACGCCTCGTGAAAATGTGTTGCCTTTCACGTTTCTTTCTTCGAATATGGGCTAAGCTTGGGTCTTTTAACCACAAAACTTGCCAAAAAAGGGGTGAAAGAAAAAGCTAAATGTCTCCTTTTATCTTCCTAAATTATTTTTGTAATGATAGTTTTCGTTTTTCTACATCTTATACGGATGCAGCTACGGTACTTTGTAAGAAGCACATGATTTGCAAATACTTTTTATTGTAAACAGCAAGAGGGGGGGAATAGACTGAGCATGCTCAAAACTTTTATATAAATTTTTACAGCATTTCTAAAAATAAAAAACTTTTGAATTTTACTTTTGACTTTGTATTTATTACGCTGGGGGCAGCTGCAGAAATACAGCAAGAAAGAGTGCTCCATGCAAGAGTTAAGTGCGGTTTCTTGACTTTAAGCATGTAAAAAGGCACCATGATTAATGCTGTGTTAAATGACACTTAAATGCCAGTTTTATGGTGGACAGATGCTAATAAAACGGGAGTTAAAGGGGAGGTATACATATTGTACTCTACTCTTAATTGCAAAAACACACTGGCTGCAGATTTCTGCAGTCAGGGTGGGAGGTTAACCCTGCATAAGAACCAACTGTATGATCCTAACCCTGGGTCTCCAGCTGTTTTTGGACTACAGTTCCCATCATCCCTGACCATTGACTCTGCTAGCTAGGGATGATGGGAGTTGTAGTCCAAAACAGCTGGAGACCCAAGTTTGGGAAATCCTGCCCTAACCTCTGAGAAGCTAAACTTTAAGCACACACTCAATGCAACTGCACACACATATATATTTGGGGGGAATACATAAAGGGTTGTAGCCAATTAAGTTTTACTCAGATTAGACCTCTTTAAATTAATGCACCTAAGTCGTTTCTGTTCATTAATTTCAGTTTGGTCTACCATGAGCAGGACTAGCATTGGATCCACATGTCAGTTTTCAAACAGATACATGTACACCATGTTTCCTTAAAACTGCCATCTTTACATCAGAGGGCAGCATTGCAAAGTGGTAAAATTTCAGTGCAAACAGAAGGTGGTTTGGTTAGGAGATTGAATAGCTAGAAGTAGTAATTTTAAGCAGTGATTGTAATGATGCTTGTGAAGGCAAGTGAAGCCACAGAAAGATCGAACCTGTAAACAAGAACACAAATATGAGTAGTGTTAGTAGGACTATTCCAGCTCTAAACATAACCTTGGCTTGGTTTCAAAATCTTGAACTTTCATTACCTCTTAACACAAATTGTTGGGGGGAGGGGAGGAAAGGGGGGGTTGGCCTTATTGTTGTTGCTACAGGGCCATGCTACTGGGTTACTTCAAATGTTGACAGCATTCCGGCACAGAAAACACTTTTACGAACTGCTGTACAATCTGCATCCAAATAGTCATACACAATGACCACACGCATGTATTTCGTTCTGTGTGTGTGTGTGTTGGGAAGTCATAGCAATGGCTTCCAAGTGCACAGCAACGTGCATGGCTGTAGCTTCATCACAAGAGGGTAGCATTTAAAACATTTACATCCAACCTTTCTGTTCATCAAGGAAACCCCCCTATCCACTGCTAAAAACAATAAAAACGTGAGCCACTTTCTTTTTGTTGCACACAGAAAATATGCACGACCTAGATTTCGTACTGCTTCTTGGCTAAAAGTCACATATAAGGCAGAACTATTACTTGTTTTAGAATTACAAATAGGTAGGCACAAACCTGAAGTCTCTAGACACTGTTCTGAAAATTTTGGTTACAGATAGGTAGCCGTGTTGGTCTGCCATAGTCAAAACAAAAAAAATGCCTTCCAGTAGCACCTTAAAGACCAACTAAGTCAGTTCTTGGTATGAGCTTTCGTGTGCATGCACACTTCTTCAGATATCTGAAGAAGTGTGCATGCACACGAAAGCTCATACCAAGAACTGACTTAGTTGGTCTTTAAGGTGCTACTGGAAGGCATTTTTTTTGTTCTGAAAATTTTGGAATTTGATAATTAAAAAACAAACCTGAAGTATGCATGCTTAGGATTCAAGATCCCAATATATTATCTCTATCTCTCTCCACCTCCAATACAGAAATTCAACACCGAATGTATGCAGGGAGTTTCCTGTTCTCTGCAAAAGCAGTTCATACACATACAAGACTTTGTATCACAACTATCACAAGAAAGTCCAGCTGTTCCCAGCTGTGGTATTATTAACATATATTATTATCACCAGCACCTGCCCTTTACCCAGGTTGGGTTAAAACATTTTAAGTCCAATTAAAAACAGTTTAAAGCAAACTTATTTTATTTTGTTTGGTGCAAAAAATTATTATGATTCCTTAGAGAAATAAGTGTGTAGATAAAATGACAATATGTTTAAAATCACAATATATCTGATATGGTTAGAAACTTTTCTGAAGCCAGTGTTCTTTAGTTTTTATGAACTATATAGCCCATTTATGTGAATTTGTTTTAAAGATACAACAGTTCAGTATTTATATTTAGATGATGGTTAATGCTGCACACATGCCCCCGACACCCTTCATCACCTAGCAGGAAAAAAAGACTTATTTAACTCTTTGTAATATTTAATCAATTTTTGTAACAAATATAAATTAGCATTACTCCATGTAATATTAGACACACTGTTTCAATGCATACCATTCAGGAAAGCTTCATGAGAACATATGTTACTGGAGTAACAGCCACAGTTTATGTTAATACGTATAGATAAATTATTTTAAAATACCTCTTCAAACATGCATAATTGATTTTTACATCTACTGGGGGAGGTGGGGAGGATAGCTTGGGAAACCCGTTACAAAAAATACCTTACAGATAGATCAAGACAATTGTTACAAAAATACATTTCGCTTCAGTGCTCCAAAAATTACTTATGGATTACCAGAATAACATACACAGTAGAAAAAGTCCCATCACAGTTAAGCATTTGCAGGTTCCACTGGTTTCAATGGCAGATGTAAAAGCACATCCATTTACCTTCTCTCATGAAAATCAATGGAAGCTGAACATGCTTAATATTGCCTGGCACATGCCCAATGTCCACGTTCAAAAAAATAGCAGTTTCTTTTCAGAGTAATCTCTTTTTAAAATGCAGTATTTATCATGTCTGCATTACACATTATATACAAGAATAGTCCATAAATAACTATATTACAAAGTTCATAGACAGAGTAGCAGACGGTATTTCCTTTAGTTTCTTCCTGCATCTGGGAGAACAATTTCTTCCAATCCAACATAGCTAGTTGGGTGGCTGGTTACAGACTGAACATAACAATATAAAAACCCCACCTCTTTTCCCAGCACACTCTTCACTTCATAACTCTGTAATGATAAAGCACATTCATTAAAACAAACAATCTTGTACATTTTGTCCCAGTCACCAAACAGCTGAAATATACCCAGTGCAAGGTGATATCCAAAGTAAAATTTCTTGTTTTTTCTTGCTCAAAAAGAAAAGTAGCATGCATACACCTCATTTCTGCAACTGCAAGTAGTTTTCAACTGCTTTTATGATCATGTTTTAATTGTTGTAACTAGCCTTGGTCAAGGGTGAAGGGCAGGTGGATGTTATTATTACTGTCATTCTTATTATTACATTCCTAATGAGTTTGAAAAACAATCACTTTGATAAACAAATGTGAATTAAAATGTGATAAATACAGTATCACAAAAATTGCTTAATCAGGCTTGCTAATCATATATACACTTCCCTGGGAGTGAGTCCCACTGAATGCAATGGGACTTAATTCTGAGTAGACATGTACAGAATTGTTCTGTCTGTGTTCAATTTAAGTGAAAACCAAACTGCCTCTAGGGAACATTCCAAGCATCCAATAGAAAGGATCTTTAGACCAAAAGGTGAATCAATTAATATTTGTGTTTTCTACAGAGACAGTTGTTTTTATTGATGCTTCAATAAACTTAAACCATTATCAATTGCCCATGTTCATTGCACCTTCATGTGACTCATCCCACTTTTAAATGTCACCCTTTTACAGCTAGAATGATGACATTTCAATTTCTTTAATCAATGTGTTTTTAAGTATACATACCCCATTCTCAGAGGGGGAGGACTCAAGGAGTGAAGAAATTGTATTTTGCAGAAGCTAATATAACACATGGAGATAAAGAAAAGAATTATGTTTAAATTTTATTTGGCCACATAAAACAACAACAGGATTTAGTAAAAGTTAAAATTGTATGCCTATACCGATCTGTCCTCTTGATTATGATAAAGCCAAACAGAAATCAGCTTATGTCCCTTAAGGTCTAAGTTTCCAACAAGTTGTTGTATGCTACGTAACATGATGATCCCAGTAAAACCCCTCAAAGAATTTTCCCCACATTTAAGACTTTAGAAATAATTGCAAAAATATTATTTTAGAAAAGAGTTGCACCGCGGATAAATTATAAATTCAACAGGACATAGCTGACAGACTCAAAACTTTGTTAAATCTTGAAATTTAATAGGTGGCCTTGGGGAAGCAGCTCTATCTCATCTTAGCCTCATAAACAACCTTGTGAAGTCAGAGTGAAAGATAAAGACACATTGTAGCCTGCCCTGAGTCATCATGATACAAATGAATAATAACATTGGAGCAGAGCTTTAAATTCTTGTCCCTTCTCCCACTGGGCAAGGGTAGCTAATGTGTGAGGCTCCAGATGTTGGAACACAACTTCCATTAACCCTGACCATTGGCCCATGCTGGCCAGGAGTTGGAGACAAACAACATGTGGAGGGTTGAAGGCTACCAAACCTTGCCATAGAAGTAATACTAGTCCTTGGCCCATATATACTTGGAAGTTATTTCTCTAGAAATAGGAACTAACAAAGGAGCATGTCTTCCATTTGCAAGTTCATCTACATTATAAATGTCCCATAAAAAAGGGTTCTGAGCATTGTAATTAAAGAATATATTTCTTCAGGTAAGGTTGTTCATTCCAGAAATTGGCACACAAGTCTCAGTACAATCCTATTTCTCTGTAACATATGAATTGGTACAGTCTGTGCATGTCCCCAGCCAGTGCCTGGATGCAGTCATGGGTCAGATGACAGCTCATCAACTGCAACTCAGTCCTGTCAATTCAGAGACCCTGTGAATAGGTGGTACCCAGGAACTGGGCTGCACTCCCTCTGAAACAGCAGGTACATACAGTAGTTTGGGAGTGCTCCTAGGTCCATCACTGTGAAGACAGATCAAGGTGACCTCAGTGGCTTCTTTGAGTGCCCATTACCAACTTGGTTTGATATGTCAACTTTTACTGCATGTCATACAGTGGTGCCTCGCAAGACGAAATTAATTCGTTCCGCAAGTTTTTTCGTCTTGCGAGTTTTTCGTCTTGCGAAGCACGGTTTCCCATAGGAATGCATTGAAAATCAATCAATGCGTTCCTATGGAAACCGCCTTCAGACCAGGTCCGGGGACAGTCTGTCCCCCGACCTCTTCTGAAGGCTGGGGGGGGGGGACAAGGGCTTTTCTTCCCACCCCCAGCATTTTAAAAAACCCCGGGACAGCGAAGTCCTCTGCTGCAGAGGACTTCGCTGTCCCGGGGTTTTTTAAAATGCTGGCGGGCGTCCGCTGTCCCGGGGCGATTTTAAAGCCCCTGGGAAGGCAGGCGGTGGGCAGCAAAGACTTTCGCCCCCCGCCAGCCTTCAGAAGAGGTCCAGGACCTTCCTGGACCTCTTCTGAAGGCCAGAGGGGGGGAGGAAAGGCTTTGCTCCCCACCGCCAGCATTTAAAAGAGGTCCCCGGAGATTTCCCTATGGGCTTTCTTCTTGCGAAGCAAGCCCATAGGGAAAATCATCTAGCGAAGCGACGCAAAAACCGAAAAACCCTTTCGTCTTGCGGGTTTTCCGTCTTGCGAGGCATTCGTCTTGCGGGGCACCACTGTATTGTTATTACTTTTATGTTAAACAGCTTATATATTTTTTTATTATATTAAGCTGTATTTTTTAAAGGACATAAGTCTTATAACCTGTACTTTGTTCTTCTCATACCTTTACTTTTACTGTGCATAGTGGTCTGGACTGGCAGCGCAGAAAGACTTCCAGGTGTATCTTGAGAACTGGTGAAGTTATGGCATCACAACATTGTTTGCAGTAGAGCAAGCCTCTGAAATACAGGGAAAGGTCCATGTTATATATGCATCCAGCACCTCATTTTTCTTTATTCCTTTGACAGTTTGAAGGTGACCAAAATCAGTCTTCTTGATGTGAATTTTGATCATTAGCTGGGAGAAGTAAAAGCTATCTTTTCCCCATGTTCTCTTCATAATGCTAATGCCAGGGAAGAAGGAATCTGAAAGCGAGAACAGGGGTAAGAGGGGAGCTTAACCTTTCCATCCTCACCAATTATCCCCCCCATGCTCCCCCCCCCCCCGACAAGGCTGAAAGACAAAAATTAACCCAGTTTAAGGAAAAACTAATTAGGAAGGCACATGCATGTGAGAGAAGCAGCAGAGTTAAGTACCCCTCAATCCTACCCTGCTATTTTATTCCAATATTCCAGCAGTAATGTCCTTAGGAAATTTTGTTCAGGGGTTATTTGTTTTTATATCTTTTTTTTTAACCTGCTCTTTTGCCAAAAAAGCTCCCAGAGTGGCTTACATAAGATTACTAAAAACAAGCTGTTCCCTGCCCACAGGCTTACAATCTAAAAGACACGTGAGGGAAGGGGAGGGGGGGAGGGGAGGATAAAGAAGAAAGAGGCAAACAATGCAGGCACCAATTCTTCAGGTAACGTTATATCCAGTTGAAACAGAAACAACTCCAAAAGGAGAAACTCAGTGGACCTGGTCTCTCAGCAGAGCTGATGGAGGAGCCATACTTTCAATGCCTCCTTATGCTGCAGCCTGATGGAATGCATTGTGAACAAGGAGGAGATTATGAGAAATCCATCCTGTGTTGTTTGTTCCCAGCAATATTAATAGAGATACAGGTTTTGTTCTTAGTTACAGCAACGACTGACAGATCCATTCCCTCTGGTTCTGTCTAACCCTATAAAATGGCATCCTGTGGCACTGAATTACAAATGTTATGTGCTGCATGCACGAAATAGTACTTTTTGTCTCTCCCAAATATACTGCCAATCAATTTTATTGGATGGCGAAGAGAACAAAATGTCTTAGGAGATAAAATATTCCCTTTTTACTTTCTTCATGCTATTCAGTTTTATAAACCGACACAGCTCCAGTCAGTGTCCATATGCAGAGGGTTTAATAGAGCCATGCTTTGCCCCCTTCACATTCCCCATCCATTCCTCTCTTCCTGAGGTCCAGAGCTTGTGTTATTTGATCAAGCAGAGGGAAGGAGATGGACAGAAATTATAGGAGACATGCACGTAACTCCCACTCTCTGTAACGTTCAGTCGTGCTGCTTGCATGTGCATTGGGAAGGAGGAAAGAAAGCATAGTAGGAAGTCCTCTATATCTGGGCACACTGCCTATATGGGGAAGACTCACGTCCAAGTATTCTGATGCTTCTTTGAGAAACAATTGGCTGGGTAATTATATTTTTAAAAAACCCAGAGGGGTGTAACATTAAAATATGAGATATATCTGTGTACCGCAACTTTTAATCCACTAGATGAAATTAAATAGAAACACCTTTGTAACATCTTGATCAAAATTTGGTAAGGCCACAAATTGCCCAACACTACATTAAGGGAACTTTTCTCTTATCCTTTGACTTCTAAATTTCCTTACAGCTTTTGGCAATGCACTCTGTCAAAAGGCTGAGACTCCCAAATATACAGTGCCCAATAGGACTGCCCTTATCTGTATATCAGTTGGCACAAGCTTGTTCTTACCTGTCTTGTGGACGCTTCTCTACTTTCCCATTGCCACATCTGTTACATGCAGGCCATGAGAAAGCAGTTCTTTCATTAACACCAGCAACAGTGCCTGGAAAAAAGAAAGGAAACGTTTCTACAGGCTTAAGAGCCATTGACACAAACATCATAGGTGACCAAAGCTCTTGGCTTGTTATAGTATGGCTCCTTTTTCTCTGCCAAAATTAAGCATTTTTTTCATAAAGTGGGGGGGGGGGGGGTATTTCAGGTATTTGACAACCTGTTTCATTTTTGAAAATATCTTTAGATTAGATTCACAACATCTAGAAACCATTTTTCTAATGCCATTTATTTAAAAGCCCCATCAAAGGCAATTCACGTTTTCATAAAGGGGAGTAGGCAAATTTATGGAGAATAAAGCTTCCATTTGCTACGATTCATTATGGCTGTGTACTACTTCCAGTATCAGAGACAAAATTGTTATAGAGGTTGTGTGCCACTCCTATCCCTGTTGAGTGGTAGAGGGAATCCAGGGAATTTCCAGGTGCTCACCCAGGGTCTGTGTTCCTCTTAGAATCATGATGAGGCAGAGACTGTTATAGCTTTAAGAAATATGATTTATTCACATATTTAACACTTGAGTTTTGCGGGAGGGAGTCCTGCTCTTACAGCACTGTCATCTTAAGAGGGGCTTTTCCCCCATGGCAGTGCAGAACTGGAGTCTAACGCATTGCTCCCAGCTAGCCTGACAGAATGGTTCTGTTTTTGTTCTTCCTTCTTGTTCCCAGAAGACCCTGCTAAATACACTCTTTTCCTGTCACCTCACACACACATCTTGGCAACCTCTGTCCACCCAGGCCCAAGGATTCCTCTCTCCAATATGGGCCATCACCACCTTTTGTCATGTTAACATCTCGATCCCAGGCAAGGATTGGAAAGGAAGTTTAGCCTGGATTTTCCATTGGGCTGGAATCTTCCCTTCATTGCTCCAAATATTAGCTAAATCCTGACATTCATTAATTTCTACTATAAACTAATAGAATCTAGTACCCCAAATCTGCAACAGTATGTTTCTGAATACTAGTAATGATAGACAAGTGTTGTGTCTGTGCCTGCTTGCGGGCTTCTCATAAGCATTAGGCTGTCCACTGTGAGAACAGTATGCTAGAATAGATGGGCCTTTGGCCTGCTTCAGCAGGGCTCTTATTATGTTCTCACCCAACAGCTTTTAAAAATTCTGTCACTATTCTACATTTCCGCATTAGAGAGCAAATGTTCTTAGTCACAATGGTTTCAATCCTATATCTGGAAAATGCCAGAGGGATGGGTGTGGAATATCAACAGATAAGATAGCTTTCTTAAAACATTTACAATGGTCTAAAACAGGGACTTACTTTTTATTTATATCCACATAATTGGAAACTGAAACCGCTAAAAAACCCTGACATACGTGACTAGAAACATTAGGGAACCGAAGGTCAGAGAGATATTCTGGATCGCGAAGCATTGTTGCCAAGTATTATAAAGCAAATAAATGGGGCATTTTATGGGAAGGCTAGTAAAAAGATTTAGAACAATGGCGATTTGTTGATCCAAGCAGTAAACATTAAGGATGTAGCACTGTTTGTGAGCAAAACATACAAATGGATAATCTTGGGACACCTGCAAGTAAAGGGATTACAGTTGCCAAGCCTACAATGTTTATGTCAAAGGCCAATCACCTAGTAATCCTTGTTATGTTGAGTAAGAGGCACTTAATTCTATGGTAAACTAAAATGTTAGAGAATCAAAACTGGCAAAGTCATGTATACTGGAGTAGCAAGGCTGGAACACTTTATTTAAAGTGAAAAAAAGGAAAGCATCCATGTAATACTTTTTGTTGCTTCATATCCAATCTTAGGAGCTTCCGAAACATTTTAGGATTGACAGCTATTTCCAACTGTATGTAAAAAAAAGTAGTAATTCTCAAGGAAAGCCTGAACCACAGTGAGAAGCATCAATAGATTAAGTGCAGCAGATTGACTGGTCACATTTGCATCTCACTTTCCCTCTAGGGAACTCAAGCTGGTAAATATTGGTTTTCCCAAACTTATCCTTGCATTGATCCTGTCAAATAAGTAATACCTCTGAGATGACATTATGAGATAACACAATTCTGCCTGGTGACATAATGAGGTCACCAAACCCCACTCCCTAATTAAGCTGAATTCCTGAGCATGGATTTGAATTCCGACCCAAGCCAAGCACTCTAGCTGCTCCATCAGACTGGTGACTAAGCCAATGTTTAAATTAGGTAATACAGGCAGTAAGTTTGAAATAGGGTGCAAAGCTACCTAAACAAGTGAATCAATTATCATTATTCAGAAATATGAGGGGCAGAGGTCACTGTTTCATACACACATCAATTTTAAGTGAATGTAATAAAACATTCTGAAATGGGAGCTTTTGCTGTACAGAAGAGGGGAAAACATCAACTGAAAGCAAGTGCTATACTGTAACTGCATCCATTTACTGTAGCTTTACTTACATCCAACCAGCTAGGTGATGCTGCAGAGGATTGTACTCAAAAGTGACATAGCTCCCAAACAGGCATTCAATGATTAGCAATTGCTGATGTTATAGGTCTCCTTTCATGGGCATCACCAGGATATGGGGGGGGGGGGCAGAACCGAAATGATTGGTCAGTTAAGTATTTATATTGTTTTACTTGATTTACTTGATTGTTTTACTGTATTTGTCCTGTACTGTATATGGGGCAGGCCTGCTCACCTGATTTGAAATGGTAGCAGGAGAAAAGGCTTTTGTGACTCTCTGCCCATTTTAGGCCTATACCTGGTGGAAGAGCCTAGCAGGAGCCACTATCTATTCCCTATTTGACCCAAATGTTCCAGAGCTTAAGGGTGAGCAGCAACAGCATCACTACCTCTGTAAACTCCCTTCATGGTGAAGGGATGCAAGGAGGGGAAAACATAATTATTCCGCCCTCTACTGCGCTGTCTAAGGATTTAGCAGTGAAAGATGGGTTTGAAATGAAAGAAGAAAGGCAAAGGAGAGAAATATATTATTTTCCCCTCCCTCTGCTCTTCTCATACCTGTTAAGAGAAGGGGAAGAATGTAGAAAATGAAATTCTTCCATCTCTGCCCTGTCCCCTTGAACACATGGGTGAAGAGCAGCATCTGTCACTGCACTGTGACTCTGCTTGCAAGTAATGATTAAAGTCTGTGGCATAGCTACCTGAAGCTTTTCTCCTTGTGAGTAGATAGCCAAATGGAGAAGAGAGCAATGTCCCTGGTAAAGTTTGTCCAGACATCACTAGGAACATTGCAGGGAAACATATATTTCTTTAGTAAAGTACTCAACCTTTTGCAAAAGAAATTGGAGAGATCTAAATGAGGGACTCCACCAGCTGCTCCCAGGACTTAGCCCGAGAAAAACAGCTGGCACACATGTGCCCTTAGAAGATGCAACTGGAAAAATGCCTACATGTGTAGGGAACAAACAGATTAAATAACTGAGGGAATGTCTGCCACCTTCACAACCTGCAATATCACACAGGGGCTGCACTTCTGTAAAGGTGGGCAATGTTGATGCCTTTGGGTGGTTCAATCCCTATTGCTGACTTGAGATCAAATTCTGTTAAAAATTGCCATTGATTAGTAGAATACAGGTAAGGGCTAGGGTTATGAACAAAGTAGCTGATATGCTAAGTGTTACAGGGGAAAACAAATTGGAAATAGTAATGGAGCAAATATTCTACAAAGTACAAGTACCCATCTATAAATTGACCTTCATTTTAAGAAGTACTGCAAAAGTTTATATAAACCCAGTTCATATAAACCTGGACTTAGATTTATATAAATGTAATATCTGCTAATAATGCTACATAAGGGCTACAGTGAGGTATCTTTCAATTTATCCCAATAGCATACACCATTTTTCATTGCTGTTTTATTATTCCATGCACCACCTAAAAAGTACTAGTGAGTTGTAGTGCTAGAAAGTTGGACTAGGACCGAAGGGGACCCAGTTTAAAATCTCAACAAAGCTATGAAGTGATGCTGGGCAATCCTGAGCCTAACATGCATCACGGGGTTGCTGGGAATTTAAGATGGGGAGAAGCCATGCAAACTGCCCTAAACTTTTTGGAGGAAGGGCAAGATAAAACACAATGAAATTAAGGTTTCAAGTACGCAAGAAAGACTGATCAACTTTTGCTTTGGGAAAAGCTTACTAACCTCTTACAATACAAATGGAATTGACTTGGGTTGCAGAATCCAGCTCATCTAGTTTGACAGGACCAGTCAGTTCAGTGATGTCAGCACCAACAGCCTTATACAAAAGGGGCCTTTGTAACAAGAGAACGGTACGTTCAATGCAAATAATCCTACCTGCCAACAAAGACATTTTGATATGTTACAGTAACAAGGAAAAAGGTGACCATGTTAATTGTCTGGGCCAATAAAGACAACATTCCCAGCCAGTCTTTCACAGAGCTTGATTTGGTCCACTTTACTCACAAACTCTGAAATGAAGCACATGCTATGCTCTTGCTAAAGCGGCTTTCAGTACAAACTATCCTATGTGTCAATTATTTAAAGGGGAGAAAATATTGGGACTGCTTGTGGGTTCTCTCTCTCTCTCTCTCTCTCTCTCTCTCTCTCTCTCTCGTTGCCAAACTGTTCTGAGGCTAGACATGTTGCACTTTGCTCCTAAAAGCAGGAGGGCCAAACCTTTGCTCAGCAGAGTGGCACATGGATGATTCAATGGGTCTGGATGAATGAAAGGAGTCTTTTGTAAGTAGGTCAGTGGCTCAAATGCAACAGAGGTTCACAATGACCAAAGGTCATAATCATCTTATGAAAAACTTACCCTAGGCATGAGCACAATCCAAGTCTATTTTTTTCCAGCACAACCATTGATACTATGTTAGCAATTCTAGGTGGGAACAAAGGGACAGTGGTCATTATTAAAAGAAACGCAGGAGGGACCACAGTAGTGGTTAGAGGGGTGGACTAGGACCTGGGAGATCAGGGTTCAAATCCCCACTTGGCCACAAAGTTGGCTGGGTGACCTTGAGCCAGTCACTGCCTCTCGTCCTAACCTTCTTCACAGTGTTGTTGTGGGGATTAAATGGGGAGGGGGAGAACCAGGTATACCACTTTAGGCTGCTTAAATGAAAGGTGGGATATAACAAAAATGAAACCAACATTATGTGTGCAGCAACATAAGTAGTTATCAAAGTAGACAGGAGATCTCACACCAGTGCATCTTTCTTTCAACTGCCTTCTCAATAGCTACACTAATGTGGCGTGCAAGACATAACTCTCACTTTGGCAAATGTATCTTGATTACATATAAATAAATGTATCCCAACAACAACTTGCTATGTACAACAATGCTACCTGAAGAGGCTAGAGGCAGGAATGAGAAACAGGAATACTCCACGGATTCTATTGATATACCAATTCCACTGAGCAAATCCCCCCTCCTTCACATGCCAGCATCCATTCCATCAGGATGTGGCAGAGGGAGAGAGAAAGGAATCAAGAACACTCCACTGAATCTGCTGTGAGACCAGTTTCGTTTTCTGTCCATTCCAGCTGGTCATTATAACTACTGTACTCTGCTGTTTTGTGAACTTGTGCCCAAGTTCACTTATTTTGTCTCTTTCCTTCTTCTCATCCCTTTTCCTTTTGCGCTGCATCTTTTAGGGCCAAATCACACACTAGGTTTAAGGCACAGCATGCAGCTACATCACTGGTTTTTCTTTCATGAATTACTGGTGCTGTGGGGTGATTGTTTTGGGGACTGTTAAAAAAGAGAGCAAGAAAAGCATTTTAGCAATAATTAAAAAACAACATAAAATTGGCATCCAAGAATTACAGTGAATGGCTACAAATGGCCCCATTCACAGCATCGTGCTATGCTCACTGGTGTGGACAGATCATATTTATTTATTAAATTTGTATACCACCCTTGTGGGAAGTCAATTGCAGGCAGCAGTAGGAGCCACCCTAGACACTCATTAGGCTGTAATTTGCAATGGCACGAGGAAGCTTATGAATCTTACTTAAGATTTATCTGTCTCCACTTGTGCTGGAGCTTACCATTTCCACATAGAGCATCTTTGAAGAAAACTGCACATGGGGATGTGCTCTTCAGTGCCTCCATTACTTCTACGCTGATCACACATGATGAAGCAATAGAAACTGGCAGAGTTTTTGGAGTTCCAGCCCCACTTTGCAGGGAGAAAGTAGTCACAAACAGCCAAAATTGCCTTTGGCTTGAAGGAGTGCTGCCTGTTACCTAGAATTTGAAAGAAAAAGCATAAGTAATTCATTAAAATTTAACAAAGCATTACTTTTTCTCTCCAGGATTAGATCAAAACTATTAATCAGTTCAGTGGGTATAATCCACAGTTTAGCAGGTAGCATTTAAACCTTTAATTCTGAAGGCTGAATTTTATAATACTTAACGTGATATAGATCTTAGTTCTATGTTTTGCTGTGTCACAATAGTACAGCAAAGGACTGAGTATAAGACTCACAGTATAAGACTCTATTATGAAAACCAATTTTTAAAATTTTATTTTTAAGACTCAAAGTATCACTGTATGCATAGGAACAGCATCAATTACCACCACTACTGCCTTCAGACCTCAGGGAAGTCCTTATGTGGCATTACTATACAGTGGTACCTCGGGTTAAGTACTTAATTCGTTCTGGAGGTCTGTTCTTAACCTGAAACTGTTCTTAACCTGAAGCACCATTTTAGCTAATGGGGCCTCCCGCTGCCACCGCGCTGCCAGAGCACAATTTCTGTTCTCATCCTGAAGCAAAGTTCTTAACCTGAAGCACTATTTCTGGGTTAGCAGAGTCTGTAACCTGAAGCATATGTAACCTGAAGCATATGTAACCTGAGGTACCACTGTAAGTATCCAGAGGTACCACTGTACTAAGAAAAGGACTGCATTTGCTTTCACACCCGAAGCTATTATACAACCTTGAACCAGCAAATGATTGCAATAAACTGTAAACTGTCCTATGGACAGTGCCAGATTTACGTATAAGCTAAACAAGCTATAGCTTAGGGCCCCACTCTCTTGGGGGCCCCAAAAAAATTTAAAGGAAAAAAACAACTGCATGTACATTTCCAAAATATAAGATAAAAAACAAATAAAATAAAACCTACATACAGCAACAGTGCTTTGTGTTGTGTAGGCTCCTATGATGTAAGTAATGGGCCCCGCCTGCTATATAAAGGGCCCCATTACCTTCAGTAGCTTAGGGCCTCATCAAACCTAAAACTGGCCCTTCCTATGGAACAGAACTGCATGAATCTTGCCTTGCCACAGATTGCTGCTTTACTGTTGTAGCATAAATCTTAGCAGTTAAACTGGCAGACGGAAGGATAAACATTTTCCTTTTCCAGAGGGGTAGCCTGCAACTTGAAACCAGTGAATTACAATCCATGAAGAAGTTCAGTGCCGTCACTTATAGAATGAATTGGGACAAATGGTTTTTCTTTTTAGAAAAGCATGCTACATGTATTGATTGGCTTTGGAATTTCAGGATGTCAATGTTATCAATGTGCATGACCACTGTTAACATGATTATCACCAACTGTATTTTCCTGCTTTTCATTATCTTTTGACCTCATGGTCTACAATTTCCCCCTGCACAGCATACCTAAAACTCAAGGCAAAACTTCTGATAAAGTGGGATGTATCCCATAAAAGCTTACATAATAATACATTTGTTATTCTTGAGGGTGCCACAATGGTCCACACAGTGTGAAATCGCTTCAAGATGCTTCATAGCAAGCAGCTCCTAAATGAAATAAGTACCGTATTTTTCGCTCTATAGGACACACTTTTTCCCCTTCAAAAATGAAGGGGAAATGTGTGTGTGTCCTATGGAGCAAATACGCCATAGCCCCGTGACTCTCTCCCGGCTGGAGAGGTGACATGTGGCTATGGCAGGAGCCTGTTTAGCCGCGTGCCACCTCTTCAGCTGGGAGAGCGCGTGCAGGGCTAAAGAAGCCATAGCCCCTCGACCCTCTCCCAGCTGGAGAGGTGACGCACGATTATGGCAGCAGCCTCTCCACTGAGCGTTTCCGCTGCTCCCTGACCTGCTCTTTGGGGCTGGTGGTGGGCTTCCCCCCGCCAGTGCCAAAGAGCAGGTCGAAAGGAACCTGAAGCCTGGAGAGCGAGAGGAGTCGGTTCGCACCGACCCCTCTCGCTCTCCAGGCTTCCAAGGTAGCCGCCTGAATGCACCTTAAACGGCACCTTGTTTTAGAGCGGGAAAACAAGAGGGGGGCGCTGAAGGGGCGCTGGGCAGAGAGGGGGAGATTTTTTTTTCTTGTTCTCCCCCCTCTAAAACAAGGTGCGTCCTATTGTCCGGTGCGTCCTATGGCGCGAAAAATAAGGTAAATGTTTCCTTGTAATGTTTTCCTTGCCTGCACTAGGGTTTTCAAATGTATTACCTGAACATTTATTTACTAATCAACTAAAAAAAGCACTTCTTATTCATGATGTCAGATTATGACTATGACCTAGTTCATTTAAAGAAATCTACAAATTTACATTTTTCCCCTCTGAATAAGAAAAACACTATTATTAAGCTGCGTGATATGCTCCACTCCCTTGGTAAAAACTGCAGTTGGTATGAACCTAGAATCTTTCCTCTTGGATAAATGTCAACATTTTTCAAGGATGCATTTAAACCAGATGATTCATGAAAGATAATGGGAGAAACAAATACATCTACACAAACAACATAAATATCCTGTGCAGAATAGCGGGGAAAACAAGCTAAAGGTAAAGGATACAAAAACAAATCAACTCATAGTAAAAGTGCCTACCCTTTGGGTTCCAGCTCAAAATTAGGACATTTAATTATTTAACTGGAATTATGATTTTACTGGAATTATTTAACTGGAAAATTATATAGCTAATGCAATTTGGATTAAATTTGCCTATAGTTTTTATAACTTTTTTATGTTTATCACTAAACTGCCTATGGGCTGAATCCCAACATGGAAGGAAGGCTCCTATCTCTAGCAGCTGCTTCCATGAATAGAAGGCGTGGGGAGAAGATTTTCACTGATTCTCTTTTCCTTTTGTAGTTCCCCAAATCCCCCCACCCCAACCACTAAAAAAAATTAATCTAATCTGCCTTTGGAAGCCCTTTGGAGCAGTGTTAGAAGTTGTACAGGGGGATTCAGGAGAAAGGGGGAATCAGTGAACTTTGCCTTTCCCCACTTCTGTTCACAGAAACCTCCACTAGAACAAAAAGCTTTCTGGGAGGAGTCACATAACCCCAAATGTCTTCACTGTTTCTGCAAAATGGCGTCTTGTAAGCATCTACATAATACTACCCAAAGCGTTTACATAATGTTACAGAATTAAAATATCAATGCAGTTACTGATTTATTTATTTTAACCCAAAATACAAATGAACACTCAATGAGCTCTTTGGTCCTATACCATCAGTGCTAATGGCAAAAACAGTCATACTATTCCCTGAATTTATACCCTATATTTCCTATAAGGAAAACATGGTTCTCCAGCTCCTCCATTCTCCATGGGACAGGTTAGGCTGAGAGACAGGCTACCCAATGAGCTTCATGATTGAGTGGGGATTTGAACCCAGGACTCAACAATACTAGTCTGAGACTATTCACAGAAACCTTATAGCTGCCTTTGGGCTCCTTTAGGCCCCAAGTAGTTTACTAGAAATATGGTGTGTGTATATATATTCATAAGCAAAGGTTATTGAAATGAGTATGCTTAGGTAAAAGCATACAATGTTTTACTTTTCTCTCTCATTTGCAGCTTGTTACAATTAAGTATTTGTACTTTTAAAGAATAAAACAATATTGTCTGGGAAACAACAAACAGATTTGCAGCACTCTAAAAGGCTAAAGAAATATTGTGTCAAATGCTTTGGTGGTCATAATAAGTAGATTAGTCTTTAAAGTGACACAAGAATATAATTTTGCCTCCTTTTTTGTTGATATTCCTACCCTTCTGGAAGTTGTAGAGTTAAGGTTTCATTTGGATGTCACCACTTATATAAATATTTTTTTTTAAAAAAACAACATATACCCATCTAATGATTTATTTAATAGCTGCATAGCAGAGAGGTTGGAAAATATGAGTGACAAAATATTTGGCTAAAGATATGGCAATTTATTAAATTCAGTTTTGCTATTGTTCTTTAAAAAAAAAACTTTTATATTTCATACCCAGAACTTACTTTCCATAACTACAGATTTTAAAAGTTAATTGAAAGTTTCAGGGGTTTTTTTGTTTTTTAAAAAAGAATCACATGGAGAAACATTAGAAATCTGAAACTCTAACCTTTAGATTCTGACCAATGGGACAGTCAGCCAAAAAGTAAATAACAATAAATCATTTTAATACCATCATCTTTCTGTTTCTGTGTCAATTTGTTCTGAACAGAAAGGACAAAACAGACAAAACAGCAGCAGGATTGAGTTATGTGACAGTACAGCTCCCCGAAGCACAGATGGAATATATTTCCTTATTTTCCTTTTGTACCATAATACTTATTTTGAATAGTAATAATAAAAATGGCCATGTTTCCATTTCTCACTTCACATTAAGTGAAGTCCTGGAGAGTTCTAGTTCAAAGAGCTATACTGAACAACACTGGTGATTAAAAAAAAAAGAAAAAATCTTATCATTGTTAAGCACAAAACTTACTTTATAAATAAAATGCATAAAATCATACAGGGTTCATACAGGGGTTTCTCTCTCTTTCTCTGTGTGTGTTCTGAAAAAGTTAGTCAACAAGATAAAACCAAACTAAGCCAAGGTCTTCACCTTCATATTTTATGATGCACTAGACTTGTGCGAAGGACAAATCTTTACTGGCAAAGACTGAAGCAGTAAACAAGTTTCAGCCATGGCATTTTGTTTCTAAAATGTTTACAAAAGGTAAGTTCCTTTTTTATCTTCACAGCTGCAAAATCAAACTCTTTTGGTTCTTTCAAATCATTCTTGAAGATTTAAACACGGGATTGTGGCTATAAAACACTATATCTAGAATTATCACTTATTAAAGACATCTGAGGTGAATTACTTCATGATATCTTTTCAACATATCTGCGCAGGGATAAGGAAGCATCCAGTAAACACTGAGCTGAAATTAGAAGTAGAAACCAATTTAAACAGAGCTTGCTGGTGTCTTTAGTCTCTGGATGTTAACTCCCTCCAAATGTGAGGCCCATGTATCCAGAAGGCATACAAATTTATGTGAGAGCAGAGCACAACCAGCTTGAAGCAATGTTGGGGCATGCGACTTGCCAACAATTAATTTGTTGGGTAACACACAAGATTTATTTTTTAAAAAAAGAATTTTCTATTATAAAAAAGACCAATTCAATCTTTGAAGTTAGCCCTTCAACAACATATAATGGCTTTAAGACAATTAATCATGCATCGCTTAAGTTAAAAGAAAGGGACTCAGCCTAAGTTTGGTTATCTTTATGAAGCGGACTATTTCTAATCATTTACCTGAACTTTCTAGAGTTACATCCAAAATGACAAGTTTCAGATTTTGTTCATGTTTAACTGGATTTTAATTTAATGGGCCATTTTACATATATTTTTATGTGTTGTTAGCCACCCAATAAGAGACATCAAATATGTTTTGCTAGCATTGAAGAACTACATCCATTGGTAGGGTTGCTCTGTACTGCAGCTACAAAACCTCCCACCCCACCCCCCAGCAAGTGCCCACTATCTAATATAGAAATGTTAAGTGAGGGGAAAACACCAGGACTTGTAGGACTATTGCAGAAGAAGAGAAAAACAACAACACGCCTGGATTGTTAAGATACAGAGGGAGGGGCAGGTGAAATATGGCTCAGTCGTATGCAGTTTTTTTAATGCAATTTTTAGGTGTAGGAACTTTAGTCATCGCTCCTATAATTATATAACAGTGCTTGTTTTGTTCCCCAAATATAAATCTGATGTCAGATTTATGCATCTCAGGGTGGTTTCTGGTTACGGCAATAGCAAATGCCCCAATTCATACCATAGTAAAAATTTCTCTCCAATCTGCCAATCTTTTTGTAATCGGCCCATTTGCAATACTATAGCCTCAACTGTCCAAATCACAGGTCGACAACCCCTGGCCTGCATTCACTCCTCAAATGCATGCTGGGACTGTTGAGAAAAGTGCTTTAACCTCCCACTCGCAGCACTCCTCATCCACCTTTTGCCGATGCTTCCCCAATTTTTTTCAGTACAAGTTAGAGTCCCTGCAGGTACACCCACCTTCCATCTATTTTTTAATCCCTACAACCCGTATATATACTATTAGCTGAATTGCAAATGCTTTGGTAAACTTCTTTCTTTATATCAGGAGCACGATACTGTGGCCCTCCTGATATTACTGGACTACAGCTTCCATCATCCCTGACCTTGCTGACTAGGGCAGAAAGCGGCTGGAATCTAATTAACAGCTGAAGGGGCAAAGGTTAATACAGTGGTACCTTGTCAAACTTAACCCATTCCAGGAGTCCGTTCGACTCCTGAAACCATTTTAAAACCAAGGTGCGGCTTCTGATTGGCTGAAGGAGCTTCCTGCACTCAAGCGGAAGCTGTGTCGGACGTTTGGCTTCCGAAAAATGTTCGCAAAGCGGAACACTTACTTCTGGGTTAGTGGCGTTCAGGAGCCAAGCCAAGGTACCACTGTATGTAAGAAGGGCCTGTTGGAAGAGGCCAAAAGTCCACCTGCTTCAGTACTCTGTTCTGTGGTTAACCAGATGTCCATGGGTTTCCCATTTCTGCTCTATAGACAGCCGGCAGTCAGGCCAAATCCCGTGAGGCAGAATCACATCATAGGTAATCAGGGACAGCCAATGTGGTGCCTCCAGATGTTGCTGAACTGCAACACTCAGCATCTCTTACGCTGGAGATGTAGAAACCTGTTATTCTGATTGTTATCAAATGGCATCAGTTACCTGTTGCTTGCTTTAAACAGTGCAAATGTATGCACTCTCAAAGAATTTGTATAAATTCTGTCTCCTTTCCATTAACTGGAAACAGTATCCTCCTGCTCAAGGTTGGGAAATGATATCCAAAAAAGACTAAAAAGAGAGAGAGGAGCCATCTACATATACAATGGTACCTCGGGTTACAGATGCTTCAGGTTACAGACTCCGCTAACCCAGAAATGGTACCTTGGGTTAAGAACTTTGCTTCAGGATGAGAACAGAAATCCTGCTCCGGCAGCGCGGCGGCAGCAGGAGGCCCCATTAGCTAAAGTGGTACCTCAGGTTAAGAACAGACCTCCAGAACGAATTAAGTTCTTAACCTGAGGTACCACTGTATACATTGTTTGGACCAGCTATGTTTAAACAGAAATGTTTTGTTAGTTTGCAAAGACACAGACCTTTAAAACCAACTAACCAGCCCACTCAAAGAATTACCTGCAGTCTTCGATGTACAACATGTGCCCAAAAGCTGCAACACTGATGTGAGCCAACCATCTGAAATGCAATTAAAATGTAAGCAAAATGCATAATTTCAAACATGTTAATATGCTAATAAATATGCCACTTGTAAAACCTGTGATGACAACAAGAATACCTGAAGAATTTCCTCGAGATTGTGCACGGCTGGGGGGAAATACAAATCTGAAATTTGTTCTTCGCTGTCATCTATATCAATTTGTCTTTGGTCCGGTTGAGCAGCAATAATGTAACAGAAACTAGGAGCAGGCAGGTTAGCAGTAATCTGCTGAAAATTAAGCAATCAAAATAGGCATAGGCATAAAATGTGAATGCTCTACATTAAACTTATTTACTTGGTGAAGTAAAGTAGTGAAAATGTTTGGGAATGGCACATTTGATGTAGGGAAACTTTTTCTTAAGGCATGGTTAATCGTAGCTTGTCCTCCAAATGTCAGAAGGCTGACCCTTTTGGCATAATCTGGAACAATATATCATTTATACATTCCTGAGTGGCTACACCCATGAATCTATGTCACAAGAAAACATAGCTAAGCACAATCAACAATCAAAAAATCTTTTTTTTTTTTGTCATGGTAGTCACGGATGAAACGGATTCTATTATTTTCATGCCTTTCAATGATTTCTATGACATTTGAGAATTTTAGCACGCGGGTGAATTTGACAATAAACAGATGAAGTCGCGTCACTGAGAAACATGAATGCTGCCAAATTAAATCTTAAGCAGCGAGTGAATAATAGGGAACATGAAGCAACGTGACTCTCTCCCCTTGTTATGATGAGAACAAATCTTTTTTATTTCAGGAGAATATCCACTATTTATGCAGATTATAGATCAATGTGTTTATCTCTCGTTTAGTGCTATTAAAGTAATATATTATTCATTTTGGGAGTCATTACTAAAAACATAAATAAATTAGGATTAATGAAAACAGCTGTTTAGCTATTAATCCCTGTCCCTGACTTGCTCACAAAATGTCAGCCTGGGACTGGATTTCTTCCCATTTCTTGTTGATACGCTGGGTTCTGATGACTCACAGATCCTTCCAGGAAGAAACAACAAATTAACATAAAGATTTAAATTTAGAAGGAGAAGAATGTGTACTGTACGGACACATTTGTGTTGGTAAAAATGATGGACATGAACAAATATATATAGAAACTGGCAGCAATTAAAAATAGCTCCTAGGATTGCTTATGACATCCCTGGCTCAAAGAAGAGCTAGCAAAGTGTTGGAGAACACTATCTACAATATGGGAAGACCCAAATTCTAAATCTTGCTTCAGCTTCAGCTCTCTACCTTCATCTGCAACACAGGCTAAACAGTAGTACTGGCCTACGTGTCAAACACTTGAAATGTGCTACACAAATGCTAGGCATTATGATAATGTAAACACAGCTGCAGCAGAGGGAGAGGAGAGAAGATCTACTCTAATGGCTCCATTTGGCTCTCACTAGCCCTAAACCATTTCAGTGCCAGTCGGTTCTTTGTAACTGATGCTTCAGTTTGTTGTTTTCCTCTTTCATCCTCATTCCTTTTTCCTTCTGTGTCATGTCTTTAGATTATAAGCATGAGGGCAGGGACTGTCTGAATTTTTGTTGATATGGAAACTACTTTGGAAGCCTTTTTGGATGAAAAGGGGTATGGGGAGGAGTGATACTAGAAATCAATCAATCAATCAATCAATCAATCAATCAATCAATAATAGATAAATGGGTAATTAAAAGTTACTGCCTTTTGAAAGCACTATTTGAAATGAAGAACAAATGAAAAGGAAAGGAGGAGTTTGAAACAGCAGCTTACCATTTCACTCTCTTGACTTTGACCATGAACTTTTACAGGCAATAATGGTGGCCATAAACTGTCTATTAGGCTAAAAAGTCCTGGCACTCTTTGAAGAAAAGAAGAAAACAAAGAACAAAACAAAACAGACAACACGCAAACATGGTGAAATTTAGATTTACAATGCTGTATTATGATGCTTTAGAATGCTATATTCAGATAATTTCAATAATTTGAAACACCACAAAACCAAATTCCTGCCACATTGAGCACTGCATTCTAGATTTTAATTTCCCTAATGGAATTCCATTTTGCTGTTACAAGGGGGAGGGGGGAATTGACTGCTGCTTTTAAAAAAGTTGACTAAGCTAATTTAATTCTATGGAAGTGCTATCTACATATTTCTAATATTATTATTGGATATTATTTCTTAGGCAAAGAAATAATATCTACTACCTAGGGTTAAGAAATTGTCTCCATTTGTAGATACTAACTATTAACAATATAGAAGAGGAACATATCTATGAACAAACTATGTTGGAATTGTCCAAGTTTCAGAATGAGCTTGTGTATGATACAACAACTTGTTGCACAGTAATATGATCTGAGCCCATAGTACACAAAGCATTCTCTCATTATACTCTTTTTTTTTTAAGGAAGTAAAACCCCAAATCAACTGTCATGCACTTTCATAAAATTTAAATTATATGTATGCTGGAAAATACAATCTTACAGGTCTGATGAGTTGAGCTAGGTGCTCTTTTTGCTACTATCAGAAGCTGAATCTTGCTAGAGATATCTTGGGCATTGGGATGTGGTAGACTAAAAAGGAATGGGAGAAGAAAACCAAGGGAATAGTTGACAGAGAAGCTGGACCCAAAGTGTGTGAAGTAAACAGAAGAATAAGGAGAAGAATAAGAACCAAATACATAGCTAATCAGATTCATTTTTTGCAATGTCTATAAAGAAGAACAATGCCAGTCAGGCAACTTATGTGATTCTTTCCCATGCCAGCACCACCAACTACAGAGCGCAGCAATGATAACATGGGAAGGATAATAGAATTCATCCAATCTACCAACGCTGGCTGTAGGGAAGCAGAATGTCTAGGACAACAGGCCTTGGCAAAGAGGCAGAGCATGTTAAATGTAAAAAGTGTTTGAAGTAGATATACAGTAGAAAACAACAGTGTACCAATGCAGAGATTAAAGGTCAGGATCATTGCATTAGCATAGCAAAAGGAAGCATAATTCAGAATCCCCCTGCTGAAATAACTGAAGTGGTAAAAAAAGGCAGGATGGAAGGCAGGATGGAAGGCTAGCAAACTGATGCGAAAACCTAACGAGAGATTACTAGCCTTTTTAAAAAGAGGTTTATCAGTAGATACAAAGATGAAAGCAGTAGTTCTTAAGAGTCACCAACTTTGGGAGGATAAAAAAAGGTGTTCTGGAGGTGTTGCTAAACATGATTAGAAAGGACCGGTTGGTCCAAGGAATTGAGGTCGGAGTGAAACAATATAAATTGAAAGCATTTGCAGACGACTTGGTATTAACATTACAGGAACCAGTCTCCAGCACTAAAAGAGTGTTAGAATTAATTTCTGACTTTGGTCGGGTGGCGGGGTTTAAGTTAAATAAGCAAAAAACCAAAGTTTTAGCAAAAAAATTGACAGTCACAGAAACAGATGAGTTCTCTAAAGAAATGAAGCTGAATGTGGTTAAAAAAGTAAAATACCTAGGGGTGTATCTGACCTCTAAAAATTTGAATTTGTTTAAAGATAACTACGAGAAATGTTGGTCAGAAATCAAAAGAGATTTGGAAACATGGTCAAGATTGAAACTTTCCTTGTTAGGCCGAATAGCTGCTGTAAAGATGAATGTATTGCCGAAAATGTTATTTTTGTTTCAGGCCCTACAGATCGTGGACAAGGTGGAATGTTTTGGAAAGTGGCAGATGGATATTTCTAAGTTTGTTTGGCAGGGCAAAAAGCCCCGAATAAAGTTTAAAATATTAACTGATGCGAAAGAAAGAGGGGGATTTGCCCTGCCAGACTTGAGGTTATATTATGAATCTGCAGCCTTCTGCTGGTTGAAAGATTGGATTTTACTGGAGAACACTGATGTCCTAGATCTGGAAGGGTTCGACAATGCGTTTGGGTGGCATGCATATTTGTGGTATGACAAGGTTAAAGTGCACAAATTGTTTAAAAATCATATTGTCAGAAGAGCAATTTTGATGGTCTGGACAAAATATAAAGACTTACTGGAGAGTAAGACTCTGAGGTGGCTCTCACCGGTGGAGGCCAAGGCACGTAAGAGACTCAACATGGAGGCCCATTGGCCTAAATATTGGGAAATAATTGAAAAAATTGGAGACAATTGGAGGTTGCTGAGCTTGGAAAAACTGAAAACCAAGGTGCGAGATTGGCTGCACTATGCGCAAATTCAGGAGGTCTTTAAAATAGATAAAAAGGTTGGATTCCAGGTGGAAAAATCGAAACTAGAGATTGAATTGTTAGAGCCAAAAAATAAATTACTTTCGAGAATGTATAACTTGCTGCTTAAGTGGAATACACAGGATGAGACAGTCAAATCCGCCATGATAAAATGGGCGCAGGATGTGGGGCACAACATTATGTTTGTAGACTGGGAAAGGTTATGGAACACCGGTTTGAAATTTACGGCATGCACTGCCTTGAAGGAAAATATTATGAAAATGGTATACCGGTGGTACATGACCCCAGTCAAGCTAGCTAAGATATACCATCTGTGTGACAACAAATGTTGGAAATGTAGAGAGGCGGAAGGGACATTCTTTCATCTCTGGTGGACCTGCCCGAAAGTGAAGGCCTTCTGGGAAATGATCCATAATGAACTAAAAAAGGTACTGAGATTTACCTTACCTAAGAAACCAGAGGCCTTCCTTCTGGGCATGGTGGACCAGAGAGTGCTTAAGAAGGACAGAACCTTTTTCATGTATGCTATCACAGCAGCAAGGATCCTGATTGCAAAATATTGGAAGACACAAGATTTACCCACGCTGGAGGAATGGCAATCGCAGTTGATGGACTATATGGAATTGGCTGAAATGACTGGCAGAATCCGAGACTTGGGAGAAGAAACAATTGAGGAGGACTGGAAAAAGTTTAAGGACTATTTGAAAAAACACTATAAGCTGTATGAATGTTAAAAAAAAATGCACCTTTTAGGAAACTCTAGCTTCAGCAAATGTAAGTTAATGAAATGAAAATTAAGACACAAGAATTCAGAGGTAAAATAATGAAACAACTTTATTGTGTTTAATACAAAGCATACAAGAATTGGGTTACAGTAAAATTGAAATCAGGGAACATGATAAAATGGAAGATACAATAAGTTTTGAAATAAGTTAACAAATTGCTGATGTTTTATATGACAGAGAATGCAGGGTTTGGAGGATGTGGGGAAGTCCTTTAGATTTGATGAAAAAAGAACATGGAAATTTGTTATTCTTCTATTCTATTTTCTTATATCTATCCTTTATTCTTTTTTCTGTATTTCTTAAAATCAATAAAAAAATATTATAAAAAAAAAGGGAAAGGTGGTGGTATGTCTGTGAAAAAGTAGATAAAGGTTTTCCCAAATTGACTGAGAAATGGGAAAGGGGGAAGAGCTCCACATTTATGGTGTACAGCTAGAAACATTGACTCAAGAGGAAATGTCAAGAGATATGGGACTAATGAAAGATGAAGATAAGTATGTTGCAAAAGAGACAGAGAATAATTCCATGGAAACACAATGATGGCAAGTAGTGATGTCTTCCTGGCAATACAAGAGTTAATTGGGAAGTTCCAGGGCTAAACACCACTTAAGTGGAGTTGGAGCCCTAATGTTGCTACAACTCCCCTGTGATCCATGAATGAAGGACGGCTTATTAATTTATTTAATAAGTAAAATAAATAATGTGATCAGTGGAATTGGAAGGGGCACACCTCTGGTGAGCTAGTATTTAATCTCTGTGGATTACTGCTGATTCAAAGTATGTATCATCAGGAAAACACAATACTATTGTGATCATATTTATTATGGGCTTACAACTCTTGGGCACTACACAACAAATAAAACAGTCTGGGATAAGGATGACAAATCAAGGGAAAGATGGGTTTTAATTGTTTTTAAGACATAAGGTTTTAATGACAGAGCCTCTATTCAGTGGAAGATTTTACCTAAATTGCTAGGAATCACTGAGGACTGGTTCTCTTTTCCTACACAGAATGACAGAAACCTGACAAATTCTGACAAATATAGAATTCAGCACATTGCTCTCTTTTCCTAGTTTTATCACCATCTCTCATTAGTCACCCTTTGTTAGGCAGCGACAAAGTATTCAGGTTAAGGTAGCAGAGCTCAGGGAAGGGTGGTAGTCATGTGAGTAAGAGCAATAGCATGCAAGGATCGCAGGAAACAAAGATACTGCCCTACATGCTGATAATGCATCAGATTTAGTAACAACTGCATGCAGTTCTAGTCCCCCCTCTCAAAAACTCAGAAGGGCAATAAAAAAAAAGGTCAGGGATAACAAATGTCTTCTTTACGAGGAAAAGCTGAAGTGATAGTCACCCTTTAGGTTACACTGTCAAGTCCATGAGAACAGAACCCCCTGGAGAATTGCTAGCATGAACTGGGGCAGAGCAGCAATATATTTATAATGTATGTTAACGGTAAAGCACCATGGATAAGAGTGCTTTAGAAGAGTAGTCTTCCAGCCTTTCAGGCCAAAGGACCTTTTTGCATTCCCAAACTGCAACATGGGACCCACTTCAACTTGTTGTTACAATACAGTATATGCCCATTATGCGCCTTCTCTCTTTAATGTGGAGAGTGGGAAAGGCTCATTTTTTTCATATTTGTACAAAACACAGCATTTTGTAAAGTGCAGCTTGCCATGCTGGAGTGAAAAAGCATTAGCCACTCGTGTAGGGTACCTACTTCCCCTTATCTGTTCTCTCTCCTCTTAAAGAGAAACCCAAACAAAACTGTGGTCATGGCACTGTGCTCTTAACTCACCTGCTTAAACATCATGCTTTAGAACAGGGGGTTAAGATAACCTGTGGCCCTCCAGCCCTATGGACTACAGCTCCCATCATCTGAGTGGAGAAAAGAACTAAAAGGTTTCAAAGGATCGATAATTTATACCCAAGCATCAAATCTTACTTGAAAACAGGATAATTGGTTCATTACATTGATATTTTTTATTTTCTAAATGTAAACAATTTTCTAATTTTTAAATAAGAGCGAGATTGCTTGAATGCAACTCTCCCCCTCCCTTTTTTACAGGTTCCAAATTGTGTGACTACTGAACAATCTAGAGGACCCTGGCCAACCTTTCTGCCAAGAGTCACAATGGAGTGGCACATTGCCATGCACCATAGTACCATATGCAGGATTCCCCCAATGCCTTGCTGTGGCTTTGTGTCTGGCAAGCAGCACAGTGCAGGTATGTGAAGCCTGAGTTTCTGTATTAGTCAGATTCTTGCTCTCTCTGCCTCAAATCCTGTCAGTGCCACTTATAGCATTCATAATGCAGGTTTGTCACCCATTGTTTATATCAGGGATGGTGGGGACCTGTGGCCTTCCAAATATTGTTCCAACTCCTACCAGCTTAGCTAGCATGGCTGAGGGTCAGGAATGATGAGAGTTGTAGTCCAGAAACACCATAAAAGCATAATCTTAAAGCACAGACAACAATGAATCTTGTGACACTTCAAAGACCATGCGAGTTATTATGCCTTAATAAAACTGTTTGTGTTTTTGCTGTATTACACAAGGACAGAACTGTAGAGTTGGAAGGGATTCTGAGGGACATGTAGTCCAATCCCCTGCATGGCAGGACTCTATTGTCCAACGTAGGGCTCAAACCCACAAACCCAGGATAAAGAGTCTGGGCCATTAGACTAACACAGATACTGTTCTGGAAGATAAACTTATGGTGTTATTCTTACCTCCCTCTGGTAAGTCTCTGCAAAATTTTAATTCCTGATAAACGACAGTATTTTCCTTCCCATTTTTGGATACATTCTTCTATCTGTTCTGAAGAAAAGAGGGCATGAAATTGTACCTCACTGAATATTCCATAGGCATCCTGAACGAGGAGGCACAACCTGCAAAAAGGTGTATAAAATTTAGTCTGTTAGTGGCATGCCCAAAGGAGCTCTCCAACATCTCAGAATTAAACATTTGTTCACAGGACAGAAGCCTTCAGTTTTCGTAAAGGCTTATTAAATTCTGATGAAATCTTAATGCATCACAACTGGTAGCAAAACTGATTTACTGTAGCTACACAAGTTAAAAAGATCCAAATGATGGGATGTCCTGTGCCTGTGGCCTTGGAGAGCAGCCGCCAATCAAGGAAGACAATATGTAGCCTCTGACACTACAGAAGGCAGTTTCATTATCTTTATATGTACCCCTGAAGAAATTCCACATGGTGCTTTAAAATATAAGGATGTAACAAAAAATTAATCTCCTCCACCCTACAAGGCAATGATTCCTAGTACTTTTTACTATCAGAGGCAGTAAGTTTCTGTATACCAACTGCTAAGAATTGCAAGTGCTGCTCTCAGATCCTGCTTTCAGTCCTTCCACAGGCAACTGTGAGAACTGGAAATTGGACTAGATGGGCCACTGACCTGACGTTCACCAAACTAAAAAGGCATGAGAGGCAAGAATAGCTGGGGGGGGGGGGCGGGAATGTCAGAAAAACAAGCCATGGTTTGTTTGATAGTCTGTGGGACCCCTTGTGGTTAACATGTGATTTTTTAAGCCAATGCCAGGCCCAGGATGTTTAGCCGCTTGAGGCAAAACAAAAAATGCCACCCTGCCCTTATCCATCACCTCCTTCTATCACCATTACATCCTCCTCTGCTGCTGCCTGAGGCAACTGAAGGAGGCCCAAGGAAGCCCCGACATGCTGAAGGTGGTGGAGGAGGGAAAAGGAGGCTGGAGAGGAGCAGGCAGCAGTGGAAGCAGCAGGAGGCAGTGGTGGGTGAAAAGTGGTGGCAGCACGCAGTGCACTTCCGCCCCCATCTGCCAATCCTCCCAGCTGTCCCCAGTCTGCCACCTGAGGCAACTGCCTCACCAAGCCTCATGAGCAGGCTGGCCCTATCTTAAACAAACCATGACTTAAGACTTTTGTGTGAATCCATGTCTCGTAAAGTCTGCCTTCACAATGTGTTCTGCAGGAGTCCATTTAAATCTACTTGAAACCCTTGGGGGAAGTCATCTGTGGTTTGAGGTGATGTGTCATCAATACAAAATGACACCCAGTTCTATTTCTCCATGCCAACAGGAGAGACAGAGGAAACTCAGTTAATGTGCTGGATTAGGGTGAATAAACTGAGGTTCTGGTAAGACACAGTCTGCTCCAATGGGAATCCCCCACCCCAGGGCCATCTACCAGCAACTGTTCTGTGGGAATGATTACAAGAGAGGAGAAGAGGCATATTTAAACATATTCAAGGCTAGGATTTCTTGTCCTTCTCTCCCAGGCCTTCCAGTAAGTGCCCTACAGGAGGCATCCTTATGAATTATTACACTAATATTCTTATTGTGAGCTTCCGTGGAAAGACATGTATAATGAAATGCAATATACAAATAAGTTTAATACATAAGTAAAGCTGCTACAGTCAGAATGGTAGAACTAAGCTAGGCAGCCATCCAATGTGACTCCAATATAGTTTCACTTTGACTTTGTGCCAAGAAAGTACAACTAGGAATGTTGTTACTTTGTTGAAAACGAGCTCTAAAACTAGCAATCACCACCACCTTGCTAACCCAGCAAACAAATACATCCCCATCTAACTGATATGAATACTGTTTGCTGTTGTCATGGAACTATTGTTGATTTTCAAACTGCATTTTTGTTACGGAAACTTGTTATGAACCTTTTCATGAAAAGCAGTATATAAATACTGAAAAAAGTCAGTAATCATTAATTGCCATTTTATCCCTCCTTTCTCCAAGTCTAGAGTTGCATTCATGGTTCTCTCTTATTGTCTCCAAATAATGGTTACAACTGTACCTAGGTGCCTTGCAGGCACAACAGGACTTCTCCCTTTCTTCTTTTTGCAAAAAGGTGGGGCAGAAATTTTAAATAAATAAAAAAGTTAAGCGTGGTTAGAGTCAATTCATTAGCGGTAAGGAAATAACCTTCAGGGAAAGAGATGCCTACTTCTAGCTCAACATCAAAACAGGTGGAAACCATCCTGGGGTAAAAATGATTTTCCCTGCAGTTAACGCTGCAACAACATGTGCAGATGCCCCAAGACAAAAAGATATAATTAGGTGTGTGGTTAACTCTGGAGAATGCACAAAAGATGGGAGTGTGAGAACAGATGGATGAAAAATGCACATGTGATTCAGTGGGAAGAGCAAAGAAACAAAGGCAAGGCGCGATAAGAAGGGAGGCAAAGATTAGGATTTTTATTTCCTCCCACTATGAGCTCCACCTACTTCTCCTTAAAATGTTAACAATGTGCTTGACATGTATAGTGGAGGTTAGCATGATTTAGGGTGTATGGGGTGTTAGGGGAGGGATAGTACCTCTGATAGGGGACACGTGCTCCTTCCAGAGTACCTTTTCCACCTTTGGTCCCTAGCCTGCACTCAGCTCTCACCTGTGGCTCTTAGAAGCTATCAGCAGCCACACCCTGGGAATGGCTTTGACTGGCCAGCTAAACCAGGTGAGGGTAGCCAATGGGTCTCAAACCCTCAGTGAGTTAGGGTCTTCTCCTGCATGAGAAGATAGGCTCTGGCAGAATGAGCGAACGAGACCAGCAGTGGGTTCAACGGTCAAGAAGGCAGTTTGGGCACATGCTGTAGAGGGAAATGAGGGGCAGATGGAGATTGTCAACCTGGGAAGGTAGCCTATCTAATAGGAGAAGGAAAACTCTTTTCCTAAACCTCCGATGCCTTGTGGGATATCTTCAGGAGAAGAAAAGGCTAAGGATGAACCCTGAACAAATCTTGAGCGGAGTCCCTAATATGGTTGGACTGTGCCTTATATGCCTCCTTCTGGCAAGTCCTGCAGCCAAGCTGGTGCCAGATATATTGCTCTGCTTTCCTTTGAGGCACATCAACAAGAGCAAGAGGGGAGTATTGTTGGCTGGGCAGATCAGGACCTCCATATACACTGCCCAGGCTTGTGCACTGGGCAGGCATGCCATCTATGCAGGGCCGTGAGGGCCCACATCCCCCCCTCATTTCACTGACAGGGCCGGGGCCCCTCAATATTCGCAGCTGGGCGGGCTCCATTGGGTCCTCCTGTGACTGCGCCAAGCTGCAGTGGGCCCTCCTGCGGCTGCAACCAGGTCACGTCAGGCCTTTGGGAGGGTACAACGGCCCTGTCAGCCCTCCTCCCACTGTTTGATGTCACACGTATGCACTGGGCACCTGCAATGTTGGGAAGAACCTGGTGTGCCTGACGCTGGGGAGGTCCCCTGGGTGCTGCTAACACAGTTTGACTTCACTCTAAGAGGCGCACACCATTGTCTCTCAAGACAGACAGATGACAACCAGCAAGGTTTAACATTCCTCCACACCAAATATAAATACATATTTTTAAAAGTCCTATACAAAAAAACTGGCATGTCAGGTTTTTAAGGCTAAAGTAGGCCTGTCCTTCATAACACCGAGTTATCTCTACTGAGCAACTATTTATTTTAATTTTTGTATTGGGGGGCATATATCTGCAATGGCACAGGCCAGACACAGATTTACCAATCTGTGAACTAGGCCACGGTGAATCTCATTTCAAAGCTTGGGAATATTCTGTTAATTTCCTAAAAGAGCTGGAGGCAGGGGAGAGGGAAGGCGAGGCCAATTATTTTGCATTTTTATGAGTGTGGTGGTAATGCTTAGATTTATTCACTTCCAAGTGGATATTTGGAAATGATTATGGTATTATGTCATCATGCCCCCTCCTAGTTAGTCATCCTTCTTGGAAAAGGTGGAAAAGGGATTTCTATTCAGTAATTATACATGTAAACCCCACAACATGGTTAGAGGCTTGTGTTTCCTTGTATACATTTTGCTCCCCCAAAGGAGTAAGACTGAATAGCGCTCCATAAGACAGACAGGTGCAGCTCAAAAGAAAGGCATTAGCACAAGAAGAATCTAGTGAGAACATGGGGTCTGCAATTGCTGTTGCAGAAAGGAGTAAAGAAGACACACAAAAAATAGTGGGAACAATTATATGCTTTACAACAGGAGATTGACCCCTCAGGCTTCTGTTGATGTATTTATTTCTTCAAAGCTCAGATGAGGAGGGAGGAAAAAAGGAGACGCTATAAAAAAGTGTACAGCCCATCCTCCTGATATATATGGCAACATTTGCTCATCCAAGATAGGGTGCTGCTGATTATGCCTGCTCCCTGACAGGAGACTCTTATCTCTTTGCGTATGTGCCCTCCTAGAAGCTACTAAAGCATGAGGAGGTGCACGCACACAAAATAAGATTTCTGTGCTGCTTTGTAAAAAAAAAACCAAAAAAACACACAAAAAAACAGGCACAAAACTGTTCCTACAGAGTTCCAATCCACCAACTTGTCTGGTCAAGTCTTGAGGTGGAGCTCCTTAACTTCTCTTGATGTGGCTTACAATCAACAGCAACCTTTGAAACTCCACCCAAACGGGATTTAATTTATCTGAATCTCTCAAACACAAACAAAATCCCTCCACCCACTGCAAATGTTATCTCCAGTGCAATCAGAATCAGAGACACATGTGTAGGAACAAAAGGACACAAAACACAACCTATTTTTGTCTGTAACCCTAGAGGGGCCCTTCTGTACATCTTACTTGTAGCAATTTAAAGTGTTCCATATCACTTTTAAAGTGCTCTGCGTCACTTTTATCAGATGTATAATATTCTCACACCCCCACAGCAGATGCTGGCTATTGCATCCTCCTTGAAATACATGCCCAAAAAATAAAAGCTTGAATAACTAGAACCTGAATAGCACTAATCAGAATTACATCTAAGCAGTGATATGTTTTTTGCAGAAAAAATTGAATTGGAAAATGTTTCTGTACAAATTAGCAATCATAAAATTTCTGTTTCCCTACAGGTATCTTTTTTGAGGGGTAGGGGGTATTTTGTAAACTAAGCTAAAAACTTTGAAACTGTCGCGCTTGCTAATATTTATTTGTTAGTGACATTCATTCATTCATACTAATGAACTTATGAAATGGAAAATTTTCCACACATTACAGCTAACTTGAAAATCTATGCTAGAAATCTTTTCATATCTACAGAGAAGCACATATGACTATTTCCATGTTTAGCAGATTTATTATTATTAGTATTGGTAGTAGTAGTAGTATACCCGCAGGTCTCAGAGTGGTTCACAGCAGAAAATCACAATATAAAAACACAAAACACATAATAAAATCAAAAACAAGAACAACCCAATAACCCCTCCTCCCCAACACAAAACCAATTTGTTTTGTAATTGATGCACTAACATATGATTGCACATAACCAACCTCAGTAGTTTTGTTTCCTTTTGAATTGCAAGGTTGGAAACAATTGTTGTGAACTGTACCACTAGGCACAGTTGAGCATAAACCACATTTGGTTAAGAATCACAGGTTTACAAATGTCTTTTACAGCCAATAAAATAAACAGAACCTGGGTGACTGCCCACTTGTAATGTGCCGTATGTGCCAACCTCTTATGCATTTGTAGTATGCATGGGGCCAGGGAATGTCAGAAGGAAAAACAGTTTGAAGTGTGCAACCATAGCTGGAATTCCAACTCTAGCAGATTGCACTAGAGCAGTGGTTTGCCCAAGGTTTTCCCCCACATGCCACCTGTAAATTGCTGCGGGTCTTCGCTGACCACTTAATGAGTTTTCTGCCCCACTGTAGTAATTGTAATGGGCTACTCCAGATATTGTGTGATTTTTAATTGTATTTTTACAGATACACCAGAACGAAGCTCATGGGTAACTGGTGGTCCATGGCACATGGTTTGGGAACCACTGCACTAGAGCATTAACTATGTAGCATTAAAGAAAACATGCAGAAACATCCTTATATGCTTCATTACAGCTCTGTCCTAGCTATACTCATGATGACCTCAATGGGATTTATGCTTAGGGCCAGTCTTCTCTCAAGATACTGTTAAAAATGTACAGATTTTCTGAAATGTAAATAGAAGGCCACCTGCATTAGTATGTCTTGTGGCATACAGACAGGTACAAAATGCCTCAGCACTCTTCAGTATTTGCTAAGGACATCTCCTCCCCCTTTTTCACCCTCTGAAACCTTCCTCCTCTGTGCTATACACGGCAAAAGGTCTCAGGGATGATCAATGGCTGCCAGCTCTGAACTTCTGCTCTCTAGAGAGGAAGAGTAGCCGACATATATTGTTGGATTCCCAACTCCCATTAGCCCCAGCCAGCATGGCTGATGGTCAGGGATGATAGGAGTTGCAACCCAACAACATCTAGAGGGCACCACTTTGACTACCATAGGTTCATAGAATTGTGGAGATGGAAGGGACCAAAACGGTCATCTAGTCCAACCCACTGCAATGCAGGAATCTCGACTAAATCATACATGACAGATGGACATCCAACCTCTGCTTAAAAACCTCCAAGGAAGGAGAGTCTACCACTTTAGTTCTTCCTGATCTTTAGCTGGAATCTCCTTTCTTGTAACTTGAAGCCATTGGTTCGGGTCCTAGTCTCTGGAGCAGCACAAAACAAGCTTGCTCCATCCTGGCGTGACTTGTTTCTGAGAAACCAATGCTGGGTCTTAGTAATCTCAGCATCCTTCTATAAAGGCTCACAGACTGACTATTTAATTATCTATTCTAGGACCTTTCCTGGTATCAATATCAAGCTCACAGGTCAGTAGTTACCTGGATCTTTCCTCCCCCCCCCCTCTTTTTGAAGATAGGGAAACACCCATTAGACAAAGGGTTTAGGGAGTATACCAGGAGGAAGAAAGTGTTTTAATTTCATGGTTCACAACCGCCTCATGTTCTATAAGGCAAACATAATTTCCAACATTTTTGTGGCTCAACTGCCTTCAACCACAGACTTAATTCATTTAAACCATTTTCTTTTCTTCCCCAGAGCAGAAGTAAGTTGCCAATATGAAACAATGGAGAAATCCATATCCCATTTCTCCTTCCACCCCAAAGAAGTGGTAGCAGCAAGGGGAATACTCCGTCTGGAGGTTTGTCTAGTTTCAGAGTGATTGCCAATTAGGGCCTAAGTACACATTATGTTAATGATATGATTAACCATTATGTCATGGGTTTTAAAAACATTAAATACCAGGAACCAGGGCGGATGATGCCATCAGTAGAACAGTAGCGTAGATCCAGTTGTGATCATGGTAATAATCCCACACATACTGTGCAATTAGAATTAAAGGGGGAACTCCCATTTTCAGCAATGGAATATTCTTTTCATAATGCTAATTGCTGCATAAGGAGGAGAGATTTTTATTGAGTGTGATTGAGAAGGGAAGACTTAAACCTCTCCACCTAGTGTGCTGTGGTGCCAATAACACCCCAACTTTCCTGGTAGTTTTTTTTAAACTATGGCACAATTGCCAATCATATCTCCAACATTACAGGCATTGAGTTACTCCAAAATTTGTTTATCTCTATATCTTTGCCATTTTAACAGTTTAAATTGGGCTTGGGAGTGAACTGGCAACCAGTGCAAGTCTTTCAAGGCTGGCACAATATGCATCTAGCTAAAGACACAGACCAGCAGCCTCAATGCTGCTCTCTGTATGTCTCTGCACAATAATTGCTGGTGAGCACAAGTGGGGAAATTGATGAGAGTTTTCAAAATGTGTATGGTTGACCAATGTGAGAATAGGATGCTGCACTAGATGGGTGCTAGATCTGATCCAACAGGGCTTCTCTTATATTCGTATGGTCACAATAAATCAGCATGACCAGAAGATCTTATGGTTGGAAGCATGCCCCTCAAGTTGATCTGCAGCAACTGAATAAGGCAAAAATTAGGGAGATACACGACAGAGAGTCAAGGAGAGGAAGGAAAGTTGGACGGTGGTACCACGCTCACTTTGTATGAAATACCATATAAAAAGCAGAAGCAGCATAAGAGAATTCTGTTGCAAACCCAACCTCCATCTGATTATGGGGCTACCTTCCCTGAAGATCCAGGAATTGATGTTGAGACTGTGAGTTAAGAGAGAGCTTAAGGTAAAGCTAATCAAACTAAATAAAAGGACATATGTGGGATCTTACGTGCATTTAATTAAGCAGCATTAAATTCTCACCCCTAAAACATGGGTTAATTAATCTACTTACAAAACTTGTGAAGGCAAGTCTTTAAAAAAATGTTTTTTAGTCTTTTTGATGCATCTATGCCTTGAGGAATAGAAGCACAAGCAAACTGGCATTATGAAATGTAGGCCTGTGAACTGGTTAAGTTGTTTAGAGAGTTAACTGTTGATTCTTTTTAAAGTTACCTATCTGCTTCCCATTCCCTTGATATTTCCATCCCTAATCTTAATAAATATTTTAAACTTAGAATCTGCATATTTCTTGACAACTCAGGGGAATCTTACCCCTGTATGCCAGATCACACGCAGCAAGCTTTGACCAAAGGGAAAGAAAGGCTGAACTAGCTCAGCTGCAACTCAGTAATTAGGTGGTGGTTGCCCCCTCTTAGAACGAAATTAAAGCTGTAACTCTTATAATTCCTTCACTCAAGAGTTAGAGTAAATTAAGAGCTGGTTGTTGCCCACAGCAGCTGGGTATCACCACAGAAGATTGTAAGAGTCAGTTGATTTGATATGATATGTCAACTGGAGATAATGGCTATCTGGATTACTGGTGATCAAATGCCACATACTACAGGATGTCCCCACAACCCTAGCCTGCTCTGCAGTGGATGTGAGAGCTCCTGCTTTTTACCTGATAGGCCAAAAACATCATTCAAAGAGAGCTGGGGAGAGAGGAGAATGATTCCATGGCAGAGGAAGGAGAGGTGCTCTAGTCTCTAAATGTGAGAAACCCATGTGGGTTGGTTAAAGAGAGGGTCCAATTCTCCCAACTGAAGAAGCTGGACAAGTAGCATCAGAAAGCACCTTCCGGTGGGAAAGTCCCAACCATGTATATTTTTGACAACTAGTTTGTGACAAAGTTAAAAAGAGATCAGATCTTTCAAAGACTATGCAAACATGAATTCTCTTAAAAAATGCAAACAAAATTGTACTGGTTCAGAGACAGATAATCTCTAATGGGATGATTTAACCTTTGAACAATCAGAAGTAATTTGTATGCAGAGATGAGAATGGATTTGGAAACATTTCTCTACAGCTGCCCTCTGAATGGGATGCTAAGATAATTTGTAAATACACCACAGAAGTAGAACTTAAAAAAAGAAAGAAAAGAAAAAACAGAAAACTGTAGGACCGTTCCAAAATTATCTTAGTAACATGAAGCAAATATAAACATCACAGCTTCAATGGATGCACAAAGCAAGCGAAATAAAACATAGTTGATTGTGGAATGGTGCCTACATTTGGGATGGTATTCTTTCTGTTGAACTGACACTGAACTATAAATATATCCTACACCAGCAAAATAAACTACACAACAGAGAGGGGAAATAGCAGGAAAGGGATCTGCTGGAGATCCTTGTTTGGCAAAAGACAATTCCTGCTTCAGGTTACTAATCTTGGTTCTCTTCCCCCTCCTCCTCTCTAAAACACACACAGAGACTTTTCAATTGTTTTCGGTTCTGAGAGCTTTTGCTGGCTCTGTTTCATATGTGCATGCCTCTGAGAGAGAGAGTCTTGTGTGTATGTGAGCAGACTGTTTACAAAAATTATGGTAGTGCTTCTCAGCAGCCCATCGAGAATTCCAGGAAATGGCCTCTGTTATTTCATTCTAGGTAAATGTCGGCTCATGACAAGCAGCAAAGCTGACACAGGACATCTCCCTCTGCTTTACAGTCCTGCAGCGAGGCCTCAATCGGAGGGAGAGCGAGAGCGAGAGCAGGAATGAGCCATGAGTGGGCGGAGTGCCTTCCCAGCACTCTACCAACCACAGCACAAGGAATTATGATAAACACCACTCTGGAAACAAGATACAACAGTACATTGTGTTCTTCAGAAAAACATCCAGACTTCAGTTCACTTCAAGTAAACAGTTAATCTTGTTTACCTTTTTAAAAAATTTGATGAGATGTTAACTGAACAATCCAGTGTGCAGATGAAACAAGATTTTTTCCCCTCTATACAATTCAACTTTTGTGTTTGCTTTGCTCTCAGCAATACCATGCCACAAATTAGTCCAATATGCTAAGTTCTTATTACAGTATCTGCATGCACCATAGATTTCCCCCTCCTCCCTTTTTATTGTGTGTGTGTGTGTGTGTGTGTTATTTATTTATTTATTTATTTATTTATTTATTTAGACTTAGCATGGTGCCAAAACAATGTTTCTTGCAAGCAGATGAGATGTTGGAATAATTAGAGTGCTTTACTTCTTCAAAAGTTTGTAACAGAAATGTAAATAAATGATTAATTAATAAAGTGCTGCTGGGAAAACAACAGTCAAGCAATGGAGACCACATCCTAGGCTACCACTCTAAATACCTGGAGAAAAAAATGTGCACCTTGGGATGCTTGTAGTCTATTCTCAACAGAACTAAGATCAGTAATTATCCACAAATACAAACTAAAGAAAAAGTTGAAATTGCTTATTGTAACATATTTACTTAAAATACTGGTTTATTATTTATGCCTCATATATTATCATATATGGTAATAAGGTACGATTTAGGAATACGACAGCATGCAGTGTTAAAGTATGTTAGTTACTGATAAATATTTTGAATAATAAAAAATTATCTGTAGTTACCAAACATAAAAGTTTTATTTTTGTGTTGTGAGGCAAACAAGTATATGCCCATTCTAACTTTGGATTTTAAGAATTTAATAATTTGTAGCAACTTTGTATCTCTTTATTAGCTAATGGTAGCTTCTCTCTGTGGGATAATTCTATCTTCTGGGAAATAAGAAATACTGAAAGGGAATTTTGAATATTTATGACTAAAAGGTAAGAAACTGATTTAACAATGTAATATGTATTACTAAGCACTCCTTTTAGGATTTAACTCAATGAGGTTTTGCATAAAACGTTTTAAAAATCACATAGATTATAATGCTTATTATTATTAATTGATAGTATATTAAAAACTCTTTGGTATTAAATTATGTCCATTTTTTTAAATCTGAGGCTGAGGATTTGAGAATAGGCTATAACTTCTAGGTGCCCAAATTTCCTTGCATCTATGATTCCTTCAGTCACATGATTAAGAGGGCAGTTAGTCACAGTTGTCTGCAGCACTGTATTTGTACAACTCAGCCCAGTCAAATCTTCCTTCTCCAACCACTGTTCTTCTCCATATCCGAGAGTCAAAGAGCAGAGTAAAAATATTTATTAACTGCAATCATACTAGCTACCCTTGTATCTTGTAATGGACAATATTTAGAGGCACCCCCCCATGTACATACAAGCAGTACCCACAACAAAGGGACACTCCCGAAAACTATTCAAACAGCATGTGGCCATTCACATTTGTTTCTCTGCTGTGCTGTGCCTGCAATGCACAAAGTGAGGATGCACAGAGGAAGGGTCACAGGCAGAAGGAGGCATAGCGCTGGGAGATGATTTTGCCAGTTAATGCAAAGAAGTGACAGATATCTTAAGTGTTGTAGACCCTTCAAGGTCATCTCTCAGCTGACAATATTTGGGCTGACATGTTAGCTTGCCCTCGAACCTGGTGGTACTGTTATTATGTGCCACGTCAGTCCACAAGAAAGCACCTCTCATTCAAGATTTGACCATGGATGAGATGGCTGACCTGGAATGTATTATTGAGGTGGATGAACCAGGTGGACCAGATCTATCTGCCAAAGTTTTCAAGTATAAACCAATCCAGCTTGGAGAAGAGACAGAATTGCTATCATCCATAAAAATGCAATCTTCTTCACCAGGAAACCATTCTTTTGGGGTACTGTATTTGAGGGGCAGTTCCTCATGCTGGGTCTGAGACACAGAACAGGAATAGTGTGGCGTACTGCCCATCAGCCTCCCTAACTGAGCTGCAAGAAGTGGTCTTGGGGCGGTGTGGGGTGCCCACACATTTCAACATTCATGCTAGGGCTAACTTGTTTAAACCAGCTCAGGACTTCGTGCTCGCTTCGGCAGCACATATACTAAAAAATAAACCAGCTCAGGACTTCATGGAGCTGTCTTACTACATTGGGTATTTGACACACAAGCACCCTTCATCTAGTGCTTCCCATAAAACAGTTTGGAATTGGTTCTATGCTGGTTACTTAATTCTACTGTCACAGACAACCCATTTCCTTGTAGTCTGGACTAGCAAAGGACCTATTAAGATGACATTTCCCTAAAGACTTAGGGAACCTGAGGAACTTCTGATTGCTCTAATATGCTTAGTGCTCCTGTCAAGGCCTGGCCTCACTATGGAATGGTGAGAAGAGGAAGGACACTGGCACAACTGCTTCTAAGTGTCCTCTCCAGTGCTGTGGTGCCTGATTGGTTCCCTGGGTTTCTGAGCAGCTCAGAATGCTGAAATAGGCAGGGTGATAGCCTTGACTACAGGTGATGTATCTCTCACAGTGAATGAGCACAGATGAAAGGACAGGCTCAGGGCAGTGATGGTGGCAAGGAAATTAAGTCCCCAGGTAGCCATCCAGCACAACTCTTTGGACTGGTATGGACTGGTAAAATGGAGCCTCTCAGTGGTCTGCTGTGACAAATTTGCAAAGCACAGTCACTCATACTAGCACTGAATGAGACACCATTGTAAGGGTGGTGTTCACTGCACCAGTGCTATTGTAATCCAGGCCTGTTTCAGGCCTTCCAGTATTTCTGGTTGGCCGCTATGAGAATCGGCTGCTGGCCTAGCTGAGCCTCTGGCATGATCCAGCAGTAATCTTAAGTAAAATGGTATGGGATCAGATTCAGGATATTCTGAGGTTATGGACAAGTTGCTTGAAGGAGTTTGGCTACCACAGGTACTCTCAAGCCTTGCCCTTCTTGGCTTGTTACAGCTAAACAGAAGGTGTTGACTGGTTGGGTCCAGTGGGTTGCAAATGCCTGATTCACTGACAACTGTGCTTTCTCTCCATGGTGTTCAACATCTATACATTGCCACTGGAAGAAGTTATCATTACATAATTAGCATGGTGTCATCAATATGTGAATGAGTGCCTGGACCCCATGAGGGCTGCTGCTGCCAGCCTGTGTGGACAGGCAAGAGCAAGTGATCTGACTTAGCTTCCTCCCTCACTCTTGCGCTTTGCTCCTGCATGAGTGCTTTAGCTGAGATTCCTGCCTTGAAGGCGGTTGGACTAGATAGCCCTTGAGGTACCTTCCAACTCTACAATTCTATGATACAGTTTTTTCTCTATAACATTTGAATTAGTTGAGGCCATATATGTGCTGGAAGTAGTAATGGGGTGGATGAAGACTGAATGCCAGCAACCACTTGGTTCTTGGGTTTGGGTGGTGGTGGTGGTCAGTACCTGAAAAAAGCACTGGTTGTAGGGATTACATGAGAAGAAGAACCACGTACACCATCTTGGCCTCCTTGGAGAAAAAGGTGGGATATAAATGTAAGAAACAAACAAACAAACAAACAAGACTATCTGGAAGCTGCAAGTGATGCAGATGCAGCCACTATAGTGCCAAATGGTATATTTAATTGCACCCATATAACATCCATTTTGCAGGGGGTTAATCATGGTTATGAATAAAAGTATTGGGTGTTAAGCCCTACCCTGCAATTCTGTTTTAGGATGGTAATGTAGGAAACCTTAGCAGACTTGACTCGATTAGTGCTGTGCCTTGTGCAAAACAGAACATTCAGCAGAGGAGGCAGGCAGGAAAGAAAAGCATTTGAAAAATAGAACAAGTAATTACCACACTTGACTCTAGCATCGGTCATAATTTCTGATGCCTTACGGCAGAAAACAGGAGTTCAAAATAGTTTCTTATTTATTATCTGAAACTTAATTTTGGAAAGTGCACCAGGTATATGTAATCAACAGAAGGCAAATCAGTGATGCTACTAAATGGGCAGAGAACAGGATCTAGTATTCCCTTGGTACAAAGTCCTATCTTTTAATGAAGTTGTATAGCTCTGCATTGAGATGAAAGGTACAACTAGATAGAACAGGATGACGTCTGGCCCTTTATCATCACATGCAGATTTGTCACCAAATGGTTTGCTGGGGGTTTTTTGTTTGTTTGTCAGCCAGTCTTCCAGCTGCTGAAGGATACACGCATGAATTTTAAAACATTAAAATGTGATAAAGATATACCAGCATTTAGCTGGTATAATTTTGTGTGAGAACAACTGTTTCTATTTTTAACATCTCTTTAAAAATGGTTTAGAAAGAGACATAGTTAAACTGCTGTGAACACATGAAGAATGGCAATCAAAGTTAATCAACAGCCGTCTCGCACTTATATATGACTTTTCATCACAAAAGACCTCAAAGAGCTTGACAAACTATCTTCAGGATGGATCTTGGTTCTTCTTTTTTGCTCCACCCACATAAGCAGTATTTCCCTGAAAGGGATGAGATTTTCTTTATCAGCACTGAAAAACAGGTCTATTTACTACTAGCCATAGGCTTAACACAAAAGCAAAGAATGCTATTATCTAATCTAAACTACAGAGGGAATTGAGGGAGACTAAAGGTAATCACACAAATTAGGATTGGACAAGGGCATTTTGTTAACATCATCAGCTAACGCATTCAAAATTACTCATGCAGTTTGGATATGAGTAGCTTAGACATTGTTTTTATCCTTCATGTGAATGAAAATATAGATAGCAGAACACTATGATACAAACATACTGTGACAGTAGCTCAGTACTGATTGGGGGTGGGGAAGGAAGGGGAGTATTATAAAGAACCAGCCATATCATATTTTTGAATGTCACAGAAATCTGTAATTTAACTGGTTCTGAACATGAATTTGTCCAACTAACAACATCTCCTTGGCACTTCTGCCACATCTTCTCTAATTTGTAACATAAAACAATATATTGCTAGATTCTGAGCATTTTCTGTCAGAAGACTTGCTGCCAGCTGGTTTGTAGGTGTGTGCACAAAAGTCTTAAACCCCTTCCTCTCAATGAAACTCTTTCTGATTGCTATGAAACTATATGAACTGCTGAACTAATGACTTTGTGGAACTATAGAGTTATTTAACATTAAGTCTCGCTCTTGCTAAAACGCCGACTGCTGTAAATTACAAAAGCGGACACATAAAACCAAGCAGATTTTTGGCTTGCCAAACATCTTCTCTCGGGGGGGGGGGGGATTCTCTCATGTCTCTTATAAACATGGTTGTTCTCATGCTCACAGAGGTTTGCTTCATTTTCACTCTAGAGGCTATCTCAGATAAAAATTCAGTTTTAAAACTCCATATTTAAAGTACTCTTTATGGTTCAACAAAAGGTGTTTTTGCATGCTCATCTCTTACTCTGCTTTCTAGATTACCGGCCAATACTTTACTTTTATTTTATTTCAAACCAGTTCTTCATTAGGGATATACAGTGGTGCCTCGCAAGACGAAATTAATTCGTTCCGCAAGTCTTTTCGTCTTGCGAGTTTTTCGTCTTGCGAAGCACGGTTTCCCATAGGAATGCATTGAAAATCAATCAATGCGTTCCTATGGAAACCGCCTTCAGACCAGGTCCGGGGACAGTCTGTCCCTCGACCTCTTCTGAAGGCCGGCGGGGGGGCGAAAGTCTTTGCTTCCCCCCGCCTGCCTTCCCGGGACAGCGGAGACTTCTCCGCTGTCCCGGGGCGATCTTAAAATGCTGGCGAGTGGCAGCGAAGGCTTTGCTGCTGTCCCCCAGCATTTTAAAAGCCGCCCGCCAGCATTTTAAAATTGCCCCGGGACAGCGGATGAATTCTCTGCTTTCCCGGGGCGATTTAAAAGCCCCCGGGAAGGCAGGCAGGGGGGACAAAGACTTTTGCCCCCCGCCCGCCTTCAGAAGAGGTCCAGAGGGCTCTCCAAGCTGCGATAGCAGCCTGCTGCCCCGCGCGAGGGGCAGACATTCGCAGCTTGGGGAGCCCTGCAGGACTTCCCCTGCAGGGCTCCCCAAGCAGCGAATGTCTGCCCCGCGCGAGGGGCGCTCTGCTTAAGAGCGCCCCTCGCGTGGGGCAGCAGGCTGCTATCCGCAGCCTAGGCGGGAACTCTTCTGAAGGCTGGCGGGGGAGAAGGGCTTTTCTTCCCACCGCCAGCCTTCAGAACAGCCTTCCCCTCTGTTCCCAGACCTGTCCTGAAGGCTTGCGGTGGGAGGAGGGCTTTCCTCCCCACCGCCAACATTCAGAATGCTGTTCTGAATGTTGGCGGTGGGGAGGAAAAACCCTCCTCCCACCGCAAGCCCCGGGAACAGAGCCTTGTCCTCTGTTCCCGGACCTCCCACCGCAAGCCTTAGGACAGGTCCGGGAACAGAGGAGAAGGCGCGCTGCGCTTCCCCGCTGTCCCCGGAGATTTCCCTATGGGCTTTCGTCTTGCGAAGCAAGCCCATAGGGAAATTCGTCTTGCGAAGCCGCTAAAAAATCGGAAAACCCTTTCATCTTGCGGGTTTTTCGTTTAGCTAGGCATTCGTCTTGCGGGGCACCACTGTATGATGGGGTAGAGAGGGCACACCAGCATGATCTTTCATCAATGCAAGTTGTTGCAAAGATATACATTTATCTTAACTAGGTGAACCCTCTCATTTATTGAGGCAAGACTCCATGGTCTACTATACTTTACTGCAACAATGCTTCTTCATGTATTACAGTCAGACCATCCATTTGGCCTGCAAAGCCATTTTTGGGAAACTACACTGACCCACCCTACACTTTGTCCCATTTGAACGACTGTTCATGCAAGCAGAACTTTCCCATCCTCTCCCCCTTCCTGAACACTGTTGTGTGCCTCCAAAATATGCCACGGACAGTTGATAACAGGGTGCTTGAGGGGAAGGAGAGAAACAGAAAGCCCTGTCACATCTGCTGGAGTGACATTAGATCTCATCATTATTATTTTTCCATAACTGGGTGAATCTGAAACACCTGCGAGTTTATTAACGCAAAATGGTTAAGCTAAAACTAGTTATACACCATACTTTTAGAGTGCTTATCCTACTACAATAGAAAATAAGAATTTTATCAAAAGGTGGCTGTTATGTAATTTATTAGCCAGTGGATAATTTTGCTTTCTATATGCAAATATATTGTGCTTATTAAATGGTGGGTATTGCAACTGTTCTGTTCATAAGTCAAATCGACCTAGGGAATGATAATCTACAAAGTGAAAATGGTTAAGCACTGCAATGGCTCCAAGGTACCCATAACATTCTCAGGTGTAAATGGAATCTTTATTTACTTTCTAAATCATATCACAGGACATAGTTCTTACAGCCTACTGCTCACTGATATTAAAGCTGCTGGACCAAAAAAGAAAACAAAATATCAGACCAATGAATAAGTAAAACCCAGGGGTTAAAGTAAAACAGGCTCACTTATCTGTTCCCCCACTGGCATTACTTACGTAGATAATTTCATACCACATGCTGCTCCAACATATCAGAAAGGGGAAGAAAGCAGGAGGGATCCATCATTGTACTGGATTTAAAGACAGGAATGATATGATGGGGTGGGGGGTGGGGAATGATCCCACTGAGATCAATCTAGTTGAAATGACATGTTTCTATCATGATAGGGATTTTACACTTTTTTTCTTCTTTACAAAAAACACAGATGCAACCAGTGTTTGGGAGAAGGGAGGTTTAAGCCTCCACAGGCCAAGTTTCTGTTTGCAATATTGAACTGTGATGCTGCAAATAAAATAAAATAGAAGTCGGGCCTATGGTTTTATTTTGTTTTATCTGTGGTACCACAGGGACATGTGTTTTCAGAAAGTTTGAAGTTCAGCCTTCCACCCATCTGCAAGATAAGAGAAATATTTCAGCTCTATCTTGTACATTTCTATTTGAACATCAGATACTGTGCTATCTGTAAAAATGCCATGTAATTATCAATTTAACATTTTATTCTTTCCCCCATAAGGTTGCAAACTGTACTATAGAACTCAGAAATACAATTTTTTTTGCCATGTAAATTAGCCAGCCAAATGCCTCCTGTCAAATGTCCTTTCACAGCTTCACTTTTTAAACTAATCAGCTGCCACCAAATGATGTTTATGGGTTGAAAGAGACTAAATTTTAGAACATTGCATTTTTTTTATTCTATACACAGTTCCTCAATAAAAAGGCAATCCTATGTACCACCCCCCCCCAAGTTTTTAGAAATTAACTCATAAGCCCTCTTCATCCATTATATATATGGAGACGGTTCTATAATCAAAAGGGCAGTGGGACATGTCACTGGTCCTGCCCACAATGTTTTGTAGCTCCCTGCCTCCAAGATCCACACACTGTGTGGATATCTGAGTAGGGAAGCCAATGCAAACCAGAACCCTGATTCCATTGAAAACTGTGTGTAGGCTTCTCTACAGGGCAGCTGTGCAATATGGGGTCAGTCAAGGCCTGCTTCCTTCATATGCACAACACAGGAAGGCAGATTTAGTTACAGCATGGGTAGGCAAACTAAGGCTTGGGGGCCGGATCTGTCCCGCAGACGGTCCAGGAATCAGCATGTTTTTACATGAGTGGAATGTGTCCTTTTATTTAAAATGCATCTCTGGGTTATTTGTGGGGCCTACCTGGTGTTTTTACATGAGTAGAATGTGTGCTTTTATTTAAAATGCATCTCTTGGTTATTTGTGGGGCATAGGAATTCGTTCATCTCCCCCCCCCAAAAAAATATATAGTCCAGCCCCCCACAAGGTCTGAGGGACAGTGGACCGGCCCCCCCGCTGAAAAAGTTTGCTGACCCCTGAGTTAGAGACAAATGAAAGAGACAGAAGTCAACTGACCAGTAAATACTAACCAGTCAATCTACCACCTATTGTATGATGAACCACAGTAATTCACACAATATTCTAGGGTGGCTCATATCCATATAGCTCAGGGCCCCTATGTGAACCTGCAGCCATGTGGAAAACCACAAACTTAGAATACAGAAGGTCTTAGGTCCCATCCCTAGTAATGGGGACTGACAAAAAAAGGGTGGGAGAGCTACACTTAAAACAAGAAACAGTGCAAATAGTAACAGGGAGGAGCAGGACCTCTTCCTTATTGTACTACTATCGCTGTGGCCAAGCCATGGGCAAGACGCATACTCCAATCTCAAATAGAGTGACATGGTAGGGAGCCCACTTCTTCTCATTGTATGCTTCCCATTATGAAACTGAGTACTTTCTGAAAGCATCAGAGAGGACTGGGGTAGTCATTTCCCTGTTCCTGCAGTGTCCCTGCACATGACAAAGCTGTGTGATAAAGGTAGCAACAGATACAAGCTTTCCCCATTGCTAAATTGCCATGCTGGGTAGGGTAGAACTGCACCTGCTATATTGTTGAGTGTAAGTCAGGAGATAGGATCACGCTGTAACGTTTAGAACTTGAGAGAAAAACTGAGTGGGAAACACAATGAAGTGCATTAAAAAGCCTCAAGGGAAATGTTAAGATACTATTTATGTTCTGTTATTTTCAGTTTATTTCAAAGCACTCTTGGGAAGATTAATTAGTTCATAGCTTTATAACACTTTGAAGATGTCAGAATTCAGTGAAAAATCTATGCCAAAACCTTTGCTGCTATCTGGTTGTTGGTGTTCCCAAAGAAGTGTTGAGAAAAACCTATTAGTATCCATTGTATCTCGGTTAAACATCAGAAAGCTGAGTAGCTGCATTAGGCACATTAAAATAGGAAGCTGCCTTATAGGAAGTCTGGCCATAGTCAGGATTGTCTAACAGGCACCTCTTCAGGGTGCTGGCTATTGAACCTGGAATCTTCTGCATGCAATGCATGTCCTCTAACATTGCTCTATGGCCCTCCGTCTAATATAACAAACAATATAAAAATATTTAAAAGCTAGTAGACTTCCAAGACATTTAAATAACCAGGCACTACTTCTGCAAGCTTGCACTGAAGTAAGACTTGTGAAGGGCACTGTGAATCTGACTGAACTGCTCTTTTACAAGTTTTACAAAAACTGCTACTACATACAGGGTGAGTCTTTTAAAAGAGGCCCTGTGGAACACGTGTACTCTGTATCCACGGGGCCTCTTTTAAAGGACTCACCCTGTACAAGCGCCCCCCCCCCTTACCTGGGGGTTACGTTCTGCCATAAGTGAAATCCCATAAAGCAAGGAGCACCCTCTAAATGCCTATTTTCCCCTGCTCTCCCACTCTCTCTCCCCACAACTGTCTCTTCAACTAGAGTTGAAGCTCTTTGGCTGGCTGGGGAGACTATGGGAAAGCTGTGCTACCCAGCAGATCAGCTGTTAGGCAGGGAGGCTGAGCAGCCTAAACAAAGCCCTGCTGCGACCTCCAGTCTCTCTGGGACTTCCTCTGCCCTCACTGACATCCTCTTTGGGCTCCAGGAAGGGTCTCCTCATGGGCCATGAAAACTCTCCTGTTCTTTCCTGCCAATTTCTGGTATGAGTTTGTTTATTTCTTTACTTATTTCCCAGTGCTACGCACAAGGTACTATAGTCATCCACGAGTAGAATGTGTGTATGTGGAAGGATGCCTGTATACAGTGGTGCCCCGCAAGACGAATGCCCCGCAAGACGAAAAACCCGCAAGACGAAAGGGTTTTTCGGTTTTTGCGTCGCTTCGCTAGACGATTTTCCCTATGGGCTTGCTTCGCAAGAAGAAAGGCCATAGGGAAATCTCCGGGGACCTCTTTTAAATGCTGGCGGTGGGGAGCAAAGCCTTTCCCCCCCCCTCCGGCCTTCAGAAGAGGTCCAGGAAGGCCGGTGGGGGCCGAAAGGCTTTGCTCCCCACCGCCAGCATTTTAAAAGCGGTCCGGGATAGCAGGGAAGAGCTTCCCGCTATCCCGGACGGCTTTTGAAGGCAGACGGGGGGGAGCAAAAACTTTCGCCCCCCGGCCTTCAGAAGAGGTCCTGGACCTACCCCCTGCCTGCCTTCCCGGGAGAGCGGAGAAACGCGCTGCGATTCTCCGCTCTCCCGGACGGCTTTTGAAGGCAGGCGGGGGGGGGGGAGCAAAGACTTTCGCCCCCCGCCAGCCTTCAGAAGAGGTCCTGGACCTCTTCTGAAGGCCGGCGGGGGGCGAAAGTCTTTGCTCCCCCCTGCCTGCCTTCCCGGGAGAGCGGAGAAACGCCTTCAAAAGCCGTCCGGGAGAGCGGAGAATCGCAGCGTGTTTCTCCGCTCTCCCGGGAAGGCAGGCAGGGGGGGAGCAAAGACTTTCGCCCCCCGCCGGCCTTCAGAAGACCTCTTCTGAAGGCCGGCGGGGGGCGAAAGTCTTTGTTCCCCCCCGCCTGCCTTCCCGGGGGCTTTAAAATTGCCCCGGGACAGCGGAGAAGTCCTCCGCTGTCCCGGGGCGATTTTAAAATGCTGGCGCTGCGATTCTCCGCTCTCCCGGACGGCTTTTGAAGGCAGGCGGGGGGGGGGGGAGCAAAGACTTTCGCCCCCCGCCGGCCTTCAGAAGACCTCGCGCGGGGCAGCAGGCTGCTATCCGCAGCTTGGAGAGCCCTCTGGACATCTTCTGAAGGCGGGCGGGGGGCAAAAGTCTTTGTCCCCCCGCCTGCCTTCCCGGGGGCTTTAAAATCATCCCGGGACAGCGGAGAAGTCCTCCGCTGTCCCGGGGCAATTTTAAAATGCTGGCGGGCAGCAGCGCTGCCGCCCGCCAGCATTTTAAGATCGCCCAGGACAGTGGAGAAGTCTCCGCTGTCCCGGGAAGGCAGGCGGGGTGGAAGCAAAGACTTTCGCCCCCCGCCGGCCTTCAGAAGAGGTCGGGGGACAGACTGTCCCCGGACCTGGTCTGAAGGCGGTTTCCATAGGAACGCATTGATTGATTTTCAATGCATTCCTATGGGAAACCGTGCTTTGCAAGACGAAAAACTCGCAAGACGAAAAGACTTGTGGAACGAATTAATTTTGTCTTGCGAGGCACCACTGTATATCAATTTCAGGCCAGGATTATTTTCCCCTTGCAAGTGTTCTTGGTTTTATAGCAATTGGTGGCTCTTCTTCCTTTGGTCAAAGGCTGGGGCCAGACTGTTATTTTCCTTTCTTGCTAAAATCCCAGGACAACACACAGCTGGGAGCTCAATGTTCTTTCAGGCAGGGAGGAGAGAAGCAAGTTCCAGCATCTGCTTCTTCCCTGATCGATGGATGGGGACAGCGTGGTCTCTCCCAGGTCAATGTTCTTTCTGGAAGGCATGGGCTGTAGCCTCCTGGTGGCCCTAGATTCCCTGGCTGATGACAAATGCCAGACTGTGCATCCCTTCTGCTCTCCAGTCCAACAGCAAATGCTCAAATGTCACTTCAAATGTTTCGGAAGAGCAGTATTTAAATGCCTTAGCTAAATTTCTCCAGATGCCAGTTCTCAGGCGCAAACAGCAGGTCCAGAAGGAATGGCCACAATATATGCCTTTCACTCACTCTGCATAGAATAGCAAGGGCCACATACAGACTCTAAGCCAAGTAATCTACTCTTCCACCAACTAAGAACAGGAGTCAGCATTAAATAAGGGTTCATTAAACTGAAGTGTCTCTGAAAATCAGTTGTTAAGATCCCAAACAGATATGAAATCTCAGGTGCTAGTTAATCACTCCAACATTGCTTTGCTTTAGATTTGTGCTTTTAACCTGCATTAATGTACAATACATACTAGGTTCAAAGATCTTAGGCCAATAGATTTGCTTGTGCGGTATGATTTACAACTACCTAAAGGATTTTTTTTTAAAAGTCTCCCGTAGCCATATTTCCTTAAAACTTAAATCTGATTAAAAATAAAACCACAAGTCTTGCTATCTGTTCTGTACAATGTACCTCCTTGGGTGCAGGAGCAATCTAAGCTCTTGCGTTTAAAACAGATGTGTACTGTTCTAATATATAATCTATGACAAGTTGGAGAGCCTTCTTGTAAACGAATGATACGATGACTAACAACTCCATTTCCATCAGAAGCCGTTAATCCTACGTAAGAAGTCTGCACGCTAATAGATGTCAGAGGCAAATGTTAACCAGCTACAGCTGGCTACAAGCTATAAAAAGCATTAATGAAAACACAAATACTAACTTTTGCCACCCCCTCTCTACTTCTTCTTAGTTCCTACGTCAAGGCTGTGCACAGGCATCACTTTCCAAGGGCTCTGTGTGAATGAACTCCCTGCTCTGAACTAGCTTGGTCTGGTTCCCTGAAGTTTGTTTACTGAACAGCATGTGCAGAGACACTGATCATGGGGGAAATGGGGGGAGAAACAAATCACATGATTGCTTGGCTCATACAATGGGTATTACTGATAGCCTTGAAATATGTGCTTTTTTAGAGCAAATAAGAACAGGAAGTGGATGGGAGGAGGTTCTAATAATGAAAAGTACAAATCCCAATACAGGAGTGAATGAATGTGCATTAATACAGTACACTTAAGTGAATGTAGAAAATACAAAGTAGAACGTCTTGACTTTGGGAAAGCAGAACATTATTTCTTTGTTCTCCTATATTACAAAACATTTAGTGTGTCAAATGTAACATGAGTATTCCTAGAAATGTGGGGTTGCATTGTCACTTTTTAAAATAGAATAAAATGTGGACACAAATGCTTGAGAAGCTTTAAGTGTTTCCTATACATAAAGAAATACTCCTGATTATTTCATAGACTCTACACTACTTGCAGATTATTAAATACCACAGTAAAGTAAAATTAGTGAAACCAAATTAGCTTAAAACCACTTTTACTTAATGGGCTGAGGAATGACTTGTTACAAAATGAGTAACAATTACAATATAGACAAAGCTAGTTTTAATATGACAGCACTATGTATAATAGAGCTGCACAGCTATTATGCTGTATATTCTGAATCATCAAAATATAATTTACAGATGTAATGCAGCCTGTCCTGAACTATTGTTAAGGGATCAGGAACTGGCTGAGAGGCAGCATGCTGCATTCCCTGAGCTTTTCTGTTCTGCAACACAAATCCCTGTCTTCAATCTTAACTATGATTAAGGCTTACACTGGCACCAACCTTGACCATAGCTAATACTATGTGTATCCTGTGTGTATCCTGCAATAGTATAAAAGGATGAATTCTACCACACTCTACTAAAAATGAATACCAAAACTGGATGGAGAGTATCATAATACTATATGACCCCATATGATATTTTAAGTAGGGGTGTTGGGACAAGTAGGAGTGCTAGCATATCCCTGATTGGTTTCTCTAAGCAGCAGCACATTAGCATTTTTTGCCTGGATGATGTTACCAAACTTATTAATTTTTTAGTGCTTGTCCACCCAATACTTCTATCTAGGTGTGTTCTCGATCACCTTTTTGCAGTGTGTGATTATAACCTCAGAAGATATAATATAGAATAAATATATGTGTTGCCATAGTGACATAAAGAAAAATAATGGCTATAATATTTCAGCCTATACTAAAATACAACATCTACAGCACAATCTCACCATGTATAATTAAAAGTGCAACTCATCCTGCATTGAGCCCTGAAGCATGCAGTAGCCTGCTTGGGGTGGATTTCAACAATGGACAAAAATAATATCTCACAAAAATGTTGCCATAAGGCAGGGGTCAGCAAGGTTTACCTTGCCTGGGCCGGTTCATTCCAGTGGAGATCCCTCCGTGGGCCAGATCACATGCACGCCCACAATTTCCGGCATCTGCAACTGCGCAGACGCGATTTCCAGTGTCTGCATCTACACAGACACGATTTCCGGTACCTGCACATGCGCAGACGCGATTTCCGGCGCTGCGGAAGTGAGTCCCCACACCGCATTGTGCTGGTTTAGCGCAGCAGGCGGGGACTCGCCAAGCGGGCGGCTCAGTTCAGGGGCGGCTTGTGGGCCGGTTAAAAGACCCCTGTGGGCTGCTTGTGACCCATGGGCCTTAGGTTGCCGACCCCTGCCATAAGGCATGAAAAGAAAGTTAATGAGAAGCCAAAACTATATTCCATTTGGAAGGCAACCTAAATTTGTCTAGACTACAAAAAGTGAGTTGGGTCCAATGAATGAGGAACATTTCTGTCAAAAATGTTGTGATGCACTCTACTGAGACATGATGGGCTTTCTGAGATGAACAGTGAATTTGGGGGGAGGGGGTTTAGGTGCTGATATTAGTAGATCTCCAATGAGACAGCCCATAAGAAATGTCTTTAAATGGAAATAATTAACATTGCTCTTCTCAATACCTGTATTCTGCTGTATCCCTCTTATTGTCTGTTAAAAGAAATAGTACACCCCATATGATGGTTTCTTTAAAAAAAATTAAACCTTAATTCATAAGTAAATATTTCACAAAGTTGGGCCATATAATCCTATATCTATTAATATTAACTCTATATACAGCACACCCAACAACATTGTACTGGGGTGCCAAGAGCTATTCTCTTTATAGTACTATACATAGCTTCACTTGCCTAGATTTCATAAGACTTCTGATTAGCTGCTCTAACATGATTATAGCACAACTATTAGCCAGGCCAGAACTGAAGTGGGAGGTAGGGTTATGTTGTATACGTACTTGGACTTCTGCTTTTCAGCACAACATTTAAAAGGCACAAATATTCAAAATGAAGAAATGTCAGAAAGAAAAGGAAAATTCCACACTTTTGATGTACACCATCTCAGAATACTTGACATATACCAGGTGCTGGAAAATTACTATTCTCAGGTGAAACTACTGACTAATAACTAGTATCGCACATACTGGATCACTGCTCTAGGGCAGGAAAGTTACCTTTACAAGTTGCCTATGACAGGCTCCTTACACTTTAAACCACTAGATAACTCACACAGAAACAGTACATCTTCTAATTTGCTCCACGGCAAATTGGATCCTGAATATATTGCAAAAAAATAAAATAAGAGAAAGAATAGAGTACTCAAACGAATAAGCAGCACTTATACAGCATTTTAGAGTATCACCCATGTAAGTTCTCAGTAATCTACAACCCTACCAGGTAGGTTTGCATTATTATTCCCATACTGCAGATGTGGGGAAGGGAATACAAGATAGCATCAGCGCTCAGGTTAGGTTCCAGAAAGTTAGGTTCCAGAATACAGGGGAGCTTCCTGTCAGACCACGCTGATGAGAAGCAAGTGTGTTATTCAAAATAAGTAGAGATTAAATTTCAGAGCACTAAACTATGATAACAAGGCCCAAAGGAAGGTACATAGGTAACATCCACACCATACATTTAAAACAAATTTAAAACATTTACTTCTCCTAATAATCCTAAGAACTGTGGTTTATTAAGGGTGTTGGGAATTGTAGCTCTGTGATGGGTATGTATGGTTCCTTGGATTCTTGGAAAAAGCCATGACTACTGAAGTTGTGTAAATGTGCTTTAAAAGTATGGTGTGGATGCATCAATACCAAGCAGGGGTGAGGATCCAATGCAGCAATCAGGGGAAAGGAGATGGACATTACACAGTATCATTAAGCAGGTGAAGATTTGTTCGTTCGTTCATTCATTCATTCATTCATTCATTATTATTTCCCAAGGAATAGGAGCTTCATATAAACCTCTCTAGGCTTCTCAAAAGGAAGAGAAAGATTTTAAGGGAAATAATAAAACGTAATCATTTGGGGATGGCACCCATGCTTTCAATATGTGAATTACAGATTCCACCGCTACAGTTCCTTAGGATGAAACTTTACAGTACAATTTGATTATCACACTTTAATCTGCCATGGGATTCATCTTGCTCAACTAAGGAAAAAACTAAGGGAAATAATGTAAGAGCCCTTAAGTAGCAATGAGACATCTTTATGAAAATAATACAAATTAGACTCTCTTATTTACGAGATACTGAAACATTTCTATCATATGGAGTTCAGTGAGGCACATTTAGGTTGTCTCCTTCCTGTTTATCTTGTACTTGAAAAAAAAGTCCCATAAGTATTAAAGTTCTTAAAAATCATGCTCATGAATGCTTTGTTTAGAAACATTTACTTGAAAAAAAATGAATGGTATGTCGTAAACAGAATGGAAGTTGCCCACAAAAGAAAACGATTCGACAGATGCTAACATCTGTGAACATGGATTTTCTACAAATGTCCTTTCCCTCTTGAGCCGCAATAAACACTAATTTAAAATGTCTTGTGTAACACAGGCTTGGGTTTTCCTTAAGGTAAACACAATGGTGACCTCAATTCAAATTTGCCTACCTTGAAACGTTAGCAATAGCATTGGACCCATTATCTTTACTCAGATAAAGAACTTGCAATAAATTCAATGGTGTTTGTGTTAAGATACATATAAGATCAGCACGGAAAAGCAAAAACTGTAAAGAAGCTTATGAATAATTCACATCTGAATCAGCTAAGTCTGATGTAGTCTATGTACCACTGTACAAACAAAAATGCTTTACAGAAACTCATTAAAAGTTGCTGGAGCATAATCACTCCCACTGAAAGGCCATATATTGCATAATTCAAATTAAAAAATTATATTTTGCTCATTACCTACATCTTTTAGATCTAATCTAAACAACTAAGCACTTCACACTATTTTATTAATTACTGACAGGCACAGGTGGGCACAATGTTGTGTTTAAAGCAGGATGCAGCTTTTTCTTAATCCCTGCAAAACAATATGGGTGCTTCTTACACCCACCAAGTTAAGCCAGAACACACACAACACATTAAGAAATCATATAGTTGGAAGGGATCACAAGGGTCATCTAGTCCAACCCCCTGCGAGGCAGAAATCTTTTGCCCAACATGGGGCTGAAACCCACAACCCTAAGTTAAAAGTCTCATGTTCTACCTACTGAGCTATTCCTCTGAACACTAGGGAAGAAGGCTTGGATTTCCCAAGGCTATTTCAAAAGCAAGGGTGCACAACTCTTGGCTGGGTGTGAATGCTAGTCATTGTTTCTAGTAGCTGCGAAGATCAGTTTTCTAATTTCTCACTCCACTGGAGAAAAGTATATCCTTGTTGCTTTGTGTCTGTACGTATGGTTATAAGAGCCCACCCCAAGCCATGCCACTGAGGCTGCATTTCAGCACATGACACGGACACCCTTTTCAAGCAAGAATACTCTGCATCTCTGTATTGCTGGTGGCTTTTGTCAAAAGTGCCATTAAAGTGGCAGACTTTACTGGGGGCTTTCCTTCTTAATCACCAAAATTAATTTTTTGCTTGCCAATAGAGACTGTATTTGTGAAATAAGTACAAATCTGAGTCTACTGTATTAACCTGTCCTGAAACATCTTAGGGAGATTTCCCCCTTTTATAGTACCTAGGTTCAAGAGTAATCTTTACAACTTTTTTTTTTAAATTTTATTTCTATGCTGGCGCCCCTGTGAATTGAAACAACAGAACACCTGATGAACTACCATTTCAGATTAGATGGGAAATCGAAAACATAAATATGCATAATCCAACCTTCACTACAATGATGCCAGGATAGGGTACAATAAAATTAATTGCAAAGTGCAACAATATAAAAAAATAATAAAGCAGTTAAAACAGTAAATACATTCAGCCACATGAAACTGAAGAGTGAAAGTTGATATCAATCTGAGCTGACAATTCACAACTCATAAAAACTTGAGAAACCCGTATCTTAACTTGGTATTGAAATGTAAAAAAGAATCAGTGCCAAACATGTGTAAGAGGACCGGGTAACAGGGCTGCTGGCATGTGACCGTTGGAGGGATTCCCAGAGAGTAACATAACCTTAAGGCCAAGAAAAAGATTAGCCACCTGTGCCCTAGACAATGAAGGTAATTTGAATAGTCGTATCTTGCCATCTGCAGGACCTCCATCAACACTGCCCAGGCTTGTGCCCCAGGAAGGTTATTACGTTCCTGCTAACACAAAGGTATGGCTTCAATCCCAGGGGGTGCACTCCACTGTCCCTTGAGACCAGCGGCGGAGCAAGCCGATCAGTCACCTGGGGGCACCACGGGGCCTCCAAGGAGTCTGCCTGCCTTCTCCCACTCAGCTGCCCTACAGTTGAGGGGGAAGGCAACGGGCGGGCTGTTTGGGGCAGCGTGGAGTCTGCGGGTGCTCAAGCCACCGCAACACTCCCAAGAGAGACACGTGGCTCAGGAATGCTGCAGGCCCCACAGTGAGTGCTTCCTGGCATTATGTCACACACCCCCCCCCAGTGGGGACACCCGGGGCGGCCCACACCTACTGCACCCCCCTTGCTATGCCCCTGCTTGAGACAGGCAGATCTGCCAACTACAACAATAATCTGGAAGCACTCTGATTTTCTTGCAAATATGGCAGACTAACTACAAATTAACCCTTTCATCCCAACTGAAATAAACTGAGATAAACTGGTATTTGACTTTGCCGGGGACTTTGAAAACAGACACCTCACCCAGAGCAAGAAAATATTAGAAAACCAAAGTATGTATGGTGCCAACAGTACAAAAACTGAAACAGTGAATTAGATTTTCCACCCTTCAGCTGTCAACAATCTACATTTCTTTCCCAATATTTCCATCAACAAGCTCTATGCGCCACTGCAAGCTGGTAGATTTCTTCTTTCAAGGTACTTTTCACAAGTTGTGTCCAATTCCTTTCGGGTAAACAGAAATTAAGCTCACTGGTAATTGACAGAGGAGGAGGTGAGAGTGAGAGTGAGAAAAGATACTGCACCTACTATGCACCCTCAGATTAAGCATCACCTCTCTCCTCCCCCATCTTTATACTGACTACAACATTAATGTCTCACATCAAAAATAACTGATCTGTAGAAAGGACTTTATGATCTGAAAACAAAAATCTTCAATAAAAACAATTTTAAAAAAGAAGAGTTCTGTTATAGGGAGACCTTGGATAGCCAAGTTCTCTCAATATCAGTTTCCTATGCCCAAAAAAAATTGCTCTACAAAAAACTATGAAGATTAAGAAGAAACTGAGAGCATTAATAGGGTAAAAACTAATTTCAGATGAGAACAACAATTTGAGAATAACATAGGAGACATAATGAGACTGCAAATTTAATACAGCTACTTGATGAGTAAAATGTCCTGGTTTCTTAAGTACTGTACTTGGAGTCTCCAGGCAGGATTGGGTGAGATTAGCTGCTGCTAGCCAGTGAATAGTCATTATTAAGCTAAATGGACCAATGGCCTGAAACAGCCCCCTATGTTCCAAGCTGTAGTTTGGCATCACCAGCATTATTATAATGATACAAATGACTGGGTAATTACATGGCTCACTACAAGAAAATTAGTTAGACAATTCAAACTCATGACAGATTTTGGATATGGGCTGCAAATGATGAATAAGTTATCTAGTCCTGCTCTTTTACTTAAAAAAAAAGGAAAGGAGCGCCTTGTTTTTAGCTAAAGGTAGGATTGTTCTAGGCTTCATAAAAAAACTCAGGACCGCCTGATCAACATGTTCAGTCTAGCTTGTCTTGTAATTTGACTGTTCCCATCAATGCTGAGATTCACACTAGGCCAATTTCTAATACTCACCTAACATTTGGCAGGTCTGAATTTAACAATGGTGCAGTGTTCTCGGAAGTGTTGTTTTTCTGAAGGTGACACCTTAAACCGTCTTTAGCAGGCAAATAATACACCCTTTGAACAACCACTTGGACCTGGATTCCTCTCCCTCCAGCTCTTCCTTGTGTCTCCACAATATCAAGAAGAGAGTCGCTTAAGGGAGTAACTGCAAAGGGAGATAATTTGGGTTCATTGTTGCTATCGGGATGCACAGTCTTCAAAGTCTTCATATTGAGACAGGGGATCTGGCAAAAAAGGCACAAACCAAATCATTGTACAGATTGCAGGAAAACATACAGGAAAAAAGGTGTGAGGTAGACATGGTGAAACCGAAGCAGGACAATCTTTATTCTGAATTACCGGTACTTCGTCTAGATGACAAACTGGTGAAAGAAATGGAAGTAGCTTTCTCAAAGCAATTTGTGCTTTTGTCTCTTAAGAAAGCCATGTGAAGGTGAGCATTTTCTGCTTGGCCAGTTCTTGCCTAGGAAAGCACAGATAATCTCTCTCTGATGAGGTTGAAGACTGAATCTACCAACCAAGAGGAGATAAGCTGGATGTTCCAGCCTTTGTACTCCTATAACAGCGGCAGGGCAACTTTTCTTTTTCTGTCTAGGGCTGCATTCCCTTGGGAACAAATATGGTAACAGAAAAAACAGAACCGCAGTCACAAAAAATTAAGGCTACAATCCTATACAAACACTAGGAAGCCAACTGCTGACCACAGTGGGTCTTACTTTTCAGTAAACATGAATAGATTGCACTTTGAGATCTATAACAAACACAAATAACTGATAATATGGAGACAGTGAATGCCTATTTGTCCCCCCCTCATTCCTTTTCAACATGTGTCTATAGGTGGAGATCAACCTAAACCTTAACCACGAGTGAACAGACTGCCCCGTCTTTACTCTGAAAAGAACAGGAGATATGGGTAAATAAAAATATTTTTTGCTCTTGGGAGAGCAGAGGTCAATGCTTATATTCTAGAAGTAATCTCATTTGAGTATGTCTTCAATTTGATCCTCCACATCCAAAGGCAGAACCTTTGGGCAGAAGATCCACTTTATAATGCTTGCTGTATGTGTGAAGAAGCTCAGAGATTCTCTAAGCGTAAGTGAAGCTCACTAATAGAACCTTCTTAAGAGGAGGTTCAGGTCAGGAAACATTAACTAAGAGTTCAAAAGGACAGATTAGAGCCATGACCAGCCAGTTCAAGTTTCACATAGGAATGCTGTGGACTTCTCCATGTATTGTACAGTGTTGTACACTGTGTGTTTCCCCACCTTCCCTGCCACTAAAGGTAAGATGGAAAATGCTGCACAATGACATCAGAACACATGGACAGGGAGAGTGGGAACACCACTGGCTTGCTGTTTGACAACATGTAGCTATCCCTTTAGAAAGGCTGGTAATTTTAAGTAGCTGAGCAGCATATCAGATGAAAAGTAATCTGCTAAATATATGACAGCAATACTACTCAAGACAGTATCACATAAAGCAAAGTATCACATCAGTTCAGTGTGTCAACATGTAAGGAAAGATCTTGATTGTAAAATATTAATATTATTCACTAGCAAACTCTAAATCTTGCTTAAATGAAGGATATAGAGCGAACAAGAGCGTTCTTGCATGCAGTGTTAGCAAATATCTGTTCATCAACTCGCTACAAAGTGTTAAGCTGTAAAATTAAACATTACCTGGTTAACTGCAGATGTTTGAGGCCAATTGTCTTTTATGGTGGAAAAATTGAATACCCAAGCTAAAGATATCTTTCTTTTAATAAGCAATGGTTCTTGAAGATGTTGCCTTTCCATCTCTGGTGGTTCTTTAATAACTTTCTGACTGAAGTAAGTATTCATGATAACTGGAATGCTATCATTTGGAAGAAGAAGTCTTTGCCTGAAAAACAGAATCATGGTTATCTCATTTACTTTAACAAGTTAGATCTGTAGACTAGTAAGCAAACCTATAATCATGAATTAGAATCTGCTTCAGAAGTATATGTAGATTACTTTCCTGCAGTCTTTTAAAATATTTTTTACTAACAAATTAATTTTAACATACAGTTTGAAGATGACGATTATTATTTTTGCTGAAATGGCCATACTAATACATTGCTATAGACTAAATGAAAACTAATACACAATAATTTTGTGGCTAATTAGATTAAGTTTATTGACTATTGTAAGAAATATTAGTTACCACCAGCCATACATTATGGGTTTATAGGTCAATAGGTCAAAACCGGCACTTTGAATTGGGTCCAGAAACTAATTGGCAGCCAATTGCTTCCCTCTCTGCTCGAGTTAGGTTGGTGAGTGTCTGTGTTACAGATGGTGACTATTCACTTGTTTGAATAAACATAGAACTCTGTTTGCAGAGATTGCTAAAACTACAGGCATATGATGGGAAAAGGCATGGCAAAGTTTTCAAATAGTTAACTATGTAGTGCAGCAGTAGCAAAATCAAACAGGTCGAGACATTGCTGAACTATATTTACATTCTGTTACTGCATTTACTTTCCAGGGTTTTTAATTAGTTCCTCCTATTCATTACCTGGGGTGTGTGGAAAATTGTGACGCTCAGTCATACAGAAACTACCTGACTACGGTAAATGAAACAATGATGGGAACATCACTCCAGGTTTGTCATAACAGGGCACACTTTCTTTTTGGGTTCTGTCGAAACCTCAGTTCACAGCATAGTAATGGTGTCTGCAGATCAGAGTGGGTAACATTCCATAAATGCACTGGGAAATTATGGGAGGTATTTTTTAATGTAAAGCCACTTGTACATTAGTAGAACAATTCTGAACCAAACTGAAATAGACAAGTGATAAGAAGGGGTTGCATCCAACCCTGTTCTATAAAGAGTAAGCCTGCTGAAATTAATGCACCTAGATTAATCATGCCCACTAATTTAAACAGGTCTACTTTGAGTAGAAGTAGCACTAGAGCTGCCCCATCTGCTGCTTATCTTGTTCATGCAAGGTGGCAGTGTTCTTATGGATCCTGAAGGTGGTGTTAACCATTTTCAAATGTATCCTTCATAGGCAAATTTGTAGCCAGACAACTACAGACACTGAATGACACTGATTATCTGGATCAATTTCAATTTACTGTTCAGCATTGAAACAGTTCTGGTAGCCCCAGCGAATGACCTAATACAAGGAAATATATATACTTTGAGTGTTGCCCTATTATTTCTCTTGGACCGCAAAGTCTTTTGATACCATGGTATACTACTGCATTGACTGTCCAAAATGGGAAATGCCATGTTCTAGCACAGGGGTCAGCAAACTTTTTCAGCAGGGGGCTGGTCCACTGTCCCTCAGACCTTGTGGAGGGCCGGACTAGATTTTTTGGGGGAGAAATGAACAAATTCCTATGCCCCACAAATAACCCAGAGATGCATTTTAAATAAAAGCACACATTCTACTCATGTAAAATCACGCTGATTCCCATACCTTCCACGGGCCGGATTTAGAAGGCAATTGGGCCAGATCCGGCCCCGGCCCCTCCAGCCTTAGTTTGCCTACCCATGTTCTAGCAGTTCTGATCCTCTCTGGATGGTTGTTCCAGAAGGTGGTACATGGGATCTATTGCTTTGCCCTAAGCTGTGCGAATGAGTGCTCCTATATACCATCTATATGAAACTGCTTAGGTCATTGAAGGATTTGGGGTGAAGGCCGCTCTAGAGAAGATAGAAGTGGTGGTGGTGGTTTGTCTGACCTAGGAGGTGATGGTCAGCCTATGCTGGAGAGCGCTGTACTTCCTCTGAAGGATAACTCTTGCAGGCCAGAAATGCTCTTAACTCCAGCCTGTAGAGATACAGCTAGCACCCATGACATGAAGCACCTTTAATTCAGGCTGGTGACCCAGCTGCAACCTTTCTTGACTAGAGATGTTCTAATCTCAGAAATCCATGCTTGGAATAACATCTCACCCAGAGTGCTGCAATGCATTATATGAAGGGCTGCCTTTGATAACTATTCAGAAACTACATTTGGTTCAAAATACTGCAGCTAGATTGCCAACTGGGACTGAGTGAAGGGTCCACAATGTAAGTTTTAACACAACTACACTTACTCCTGGGCCATTTCTATGCACAATTCAACATGCCAGTTTCTAAAACCCTAAGTTGTTTGAGACCTAACTACTTAAAAAATGGCTGGCTGTTCTACCATAAAATTACAGGACACACAAACCAGCAATATATTGATTGGGCACGTGAAAATATTATGGCCATTTGTGGTGGCACACAGCATAGGGGGACAGGATATAACCCAATGTGGTCACAAGAGAAGGATTTTAGAATTACAGCAAAATACTTGGGATGTGTGAATGGGGGGGGGGCATGAATTAAGTACTCATTTCAGATTGTCAGCATACCAAGATCTAGTTATTCATAAACAAATATTAGTGAAATGTAAATCAGAAAGCGACAAGCAAATCATTTTCAACATGACACACACTTACCAGGGAACCAATGCTCTTTAGCTACTGGCAGAGAACTGCCAAGCTGTGTATTAACGTTATATCTTTTGTACAGGTGCCTGCTCTCAACTAAATGACATGCAATGCCAAGAAGTAGAGGCCAATATAAAACAGACACATATTTTTCCTGATTATCATTTACAATTACTCTTATTGTTACCCATTATGGCATTAATCCAGTGCTCTCTAGAGCAGAAAAAAACTTGGATACAACTAGAGCACATAAGCCGCCTTTGAGAAACAACTGCCTGTTGTTTGACATTATTTTTATCAGGAGTGCTACAACAGTTATTAGCAGAAATCAGACCTTGTTCCGTGATCTATGCATTCTCCCAAAATGTTCCAAGGGTAGAGCATGCTCAGACTTACTAGTATGTGCTAGTTGTGAACTGTTGGAAATTGTGGTTTATTTTCTAACACATACACAGATTACTTCATAAGTAATACACAAAGTAATACACATACACAAAGTACTTTTAAAATTTTAAATGCATTTTAAATAAAGTATTTTATTAAATTTATATACTGCCTATATAGCTGAGTTCTTGTATCTGCTATCAATAAAGCCATTGGTTTTCTGGACAACTCCATCCCCCATAGCATGAAGAGCTGTTTGCACACTATTGGGATTTCACAAAGGGATATGATATGGTTAGCCTGAATAATATAATTACAAAAATTGGTTCCTTCGTAACTCTCTAATTCCCCATATCAGATAAGAAATGAACAACAATACACTTTGAAATACAAAAAAGTAAAGAAAATAAAGCAATTGTAATTTTATTGAGATCTGAAGTAAGATGGTGCTCACTGAGGCAGACAGATTCGGCAAGATAAACAATCAAGCTGAAGTTATTCTCAAGTGTTGGCAAATTCCACAACACAAAGTAAAGGCAAAACTAAGACTGAAATTCTGTCCTCATATAACCCCACTGAGTTTAGCAAGCCCCCCTCCTTTTTTTCTTTGCTAAGAGCAAGAACAGCCATTGCACACTACAAAGTAAAGACTAATTTGCCATGTTTACTTTTCTCCCAGTTCTGTGGAGTTCAAGATATATCTCAAATACATTTCAGTGTGCATTATTTTTTGAATTTTTATTTTAAATCTTACTGCCAAGCTGTAGAACTCTTTGCCAGGTTCCTGCACAAAGAAAACTTTATTGCCAACTTTAATCACTTGAGAATTATTAGAAGCTCATAATGAAAATATTGGCAGGTTTAACCAATCCTTCAGTACTGCAGTTATTTCAAATTCCCAGAAGCTTCATTGTTCATATACTTCGTATTACTGTTTAACTCCAAAACACAAATGGACTACCACTTCAGAATGCCCCGAGACTTGGGTTTTTTATTACACACAGGAAACAGAGAAGAAGGCAAAGGCTGTGATCAGGTCAACCATTAATTCAAGCATATTTAGCAATTGGAAACTAAGCTTAATTCTAGTTGTAGGAGAACTAAAAACAAAAAAAATCTCTCATTTTCATGTAATAAGTTATACTCTTGTAAGTAAAGAATATTATCTACGTGTTTTACATGCTTAATCAGAGGCTGGGAACCTGTGATCCACATCCAGCTCACAGCCAAGTTCCTGATTGAGTATGGTGACAATGAACTTTGATTAATGACCTTTGATTAATGACCTTTGATTTTTTAGAGGATAAAGTGTAGACAGTAAAAATATAGCAATTGGGAACAGGTTCATTATAAATATTCCATGAGAATATTCCCAGAGTATCAAAAAGTTACATAAATTAGCTTTTAACACATTACAAAAAAATTGTTCAGATATTGTTGGGGTGAAGCAAGAGCAGAGAGAAAAGAGGTGGCTCCATCCACCATTGGCTCTGGCCCCTGATTTGACCTTCCCTTGAAAAAGAGTACTTAAATAATCAAGCAGAGGTAAGAACATGAGAAAAGATCTGCTGTATCAGACCAATGGCCCATCTACTCCAGGATTTTGTTCCCGGTGGCCAACCACATGCCTATGGAAAGTCCACAAGCAGCACAACACTCTTCTCCTCACGTCCCTAAGAAAGTAGTATTCAGAGGGATATTGCCTCCAATACTGATGGTATTATAACCAGTAGGACTAATAGGCACTGGCTGCCTTAATTTTCCATGAATTTGTCTAATCTTCTTTTAAATCTTTCCAACAAAACCAATTAAGCAATCTTCCTATCCAGCTGCATTTCGAGAGAAAAAAAATCATATGGGCATAACTATTTGCATGAAATAGCTTTACAAGAGCAGACTTGAAGCTTATAGCACCTTCATTATATGGCTTCCGGAGAATGCACCTCTTTACCCTGTTTTCTGACACTTGAGGGGCAATTTTTTTTTTTAAAAAGGATCCGCATTAATTCTATGATTGCAAGTTGTTTGCAATTGTTTTTAAGGTTGTAACCTGCCCTGGGACCTTAGGGAGGAGGGTGGTAAGTAAGGAAGGAAGGAAGCTGAAAAAAATGTGAAGGGTACTTAGCACCATATTTCATCAAGAGAAGATTTCTTGCCTTCCTAGGAAATGTTAGAGGGTGCAGAATAAAGATTGTCAAAGGATTAGACTTGGTTTGAGCATTACAGTACCAACCTCTAGGACGCAAGCAACTGCTCCTTTCTTGCATTATTAACATCCTAATCACTATATACAACACTTCTTAAAAACATTATCTGTTTGTCTGCTCAAAGCAGTTCTAACATGAGGACCATGACAGGCTCTGGGCAAAGATGAGAGATCCTGTGCAGACCATATCAGAATCCAATTCCTGCTGGACGCTTGCCAGAAGAGCAATATTACAGCCTTGGTGGAGACTGTCGGCTCCCTTCGCCTTAGGGCTAATTTTGAAATATACTACAGATGCTGATGAAAAGGAAAGGGGTATGTTAGGACTGAAAGGAAAACAAGATGAATAAAAGAAAAACTCTTAACATGAACTGATTTTAGTGTTTCATTTATGTCACACTGAACCCACACAGAACTCTTTATTTGAGCTCAGTTTTTGACACATCTGGCCTATTACTGAACCAGTGACTAGGTATTTTTAGCAGAAGTATGGACCCCTATAATTCATTTAAAAACAACAACTACAATTAACTGTTGTTGTTGGCATCTGTCTGTCTCAAGAGACGGTGGAGAGCACCTCTGGGGTGAAGTTAGCAACAGTGACCTCCCCGTGATGCAAGCCCAGGCAGTGTATGTATAAGGGCCCTGGGCTGCCCAGATGACAAGATTCCCCTCTCAGCCTCGCTCATGTAGTCCAAAGAAAAGCAGAGCAAGACATTTTGCACCAAAATGGCTGCAGGAGTTGCCAGAAGGTGGCGTACAAGGCGCCATCCACCCGTCTTAGGGACTCCACTCCAGCTTTATGTAGGATTTACTTCTTAGAATTTTCTTCTGAAGATATTCCGCAAGGCCAGTCCACTTCCAGGTGGGCTGGTGCTGCAATCAGACCACACGGTCTCTTGCTCACAAAGGGGGCTGGATGTTGCCCCCGCATCATCAGGAAAGCCCCTCCCATGTCACGGCTCCCAGCCGACCAATCCGGTCAGCTGGGGGCATGGCTTAGGCAATTTAACCAGCCGCATGGCAGGGGAATGTCCTTCTGTGTTCCAGCTTTGAGGATTTCCCGCCCTCCCACCCTCTTTCCAGGTTTTTGATATTGGCCTCGCTATGGACCTCAGTTGGTCACCGTTGAGGGGCCTGGTAGGAATTTTTCCACTTGGCAAATTGGCACTGACCATTTGGTTTTTGCCTACCTCGTAGCAATTGTCAGAACTTCATAAGGTTTGGCTTTAGGCATTGGTAAAACCTTTTTCGGGGGAGGAGAGGTGTGGCCATCACCTGCCCCTCCATACTAAAGGGTATTCTGTTAAAGGAATCTGGTGGTAATGGTTCCTGTCCGAAGCCTGGGTGGTGGCTAGGGCCATGGCACCACCTTCCAGTGACTCTAGGGGGAGCTTCCAGTAGATGTGCATCAACAGGTTTCCCCTACTGGTGGTTAACCCTTGTGAGACTTCCTGCAGGCGGGCAGGAGTCAGATATAGTCTGTTCAATTCCAATGCCTAAGCCAATACCACTCACATTCTGTAACCAATAAAGTTGTGGCCTAAATTTTGCCCATTAACCATTAGCCTAATACGCTGTGTCCTAGTGTCTTTATTCATCACGGGGGGAGGCCTTGGGGTCTTGACGTGCAACGGGACCAAAGGTGGACAAACTTCCCTAGAAGGAGCATGACATGTCCCCCAACAAAAGTACCACCCCTCTTCTAAAACCCACTACAATTAATAGAAGTAAACATAAAATCTAGGGCCAGATACAACTAGTTGGCACTAGTGGCAGCCAGTGCAATGTGTCCCGCTAAATTGGCTACGGAGAAAAGCACACAGGTGGAGGAGACGGGGTATGAGTAAATTTATTGAATAAAGTCAATAATATGACTTTATTACTACGCTTCAATCCAAGAGTGGCTAGCATGAAAGGAAAGACACTTCCAATCACACCATTTGGCCCCCAATTTCCTATTCCCCCATTCAGCTATGGTGAGCTATAGTCTCTTCACTACATCTCATGCCATTCCAGAAGATCCCTCAACCCTTAGGAATGGTGAAGGGGTGGGGATGGTACAACAGGCTGGCAGTTCAGAGTTCAACAACACCCATTCTGTGAGTGGAACTCTGCTTCTGGTTCATAAGCTTACCAGTATTATTTTATGTGGAATGAAGTCTAGTAATTGCAGAACACCAACAGGAGAGCAGAAATAAATTATTTTGAGTGTTTGCGTCATGTAGGCTTCCCAAGTTTTCTTCCACAGAATACCTAGTGGTAGCCTCAAAACAAATGTTTTTATGGAAGGGAGAAGTACTAAAAACACCAGCCTACAACATTTTCCCACTCACAAGTGTAGATTTACAACTTGCTTCATGCTACTGGTGTACTGAATGCCTTAATGCAGAATTGTCACCCTTGAAGCTAAATATTAAAATCTTTATCTTTGCAGAATGCAAAAGAGTTCTCTTCTGCACTTTAAAGTTTTATGTGCCTGTGTTGGATAACAGAAATGATGGATGAGAAAATAGAAAAGAAATCAAGTAGAAAAACAAGCTTTGCTTTTAGTAAATAAATATATAGTTCTGCAATTATTTTTATTCTCTGCATGAGTAAATTCCTACACTAGTAAGTTCTGTCTCTCAGGCTATGAGCCTCGCCTGTATACTCAACAACGTATTCACTGCTTCAATGAAATGCAACTGGAGAGAAGGTCAACTTCCTCAGGCCATGAAGATTCAGAGACATTGAGATAAGAGTCTACTGACGTGAGAGAACAAAACCAGAAACCAAATAGAGGCATTGAATTTTCAAAAATACTTGCATTCATATATGGAGGAGAAAGAGACATTTTGATGTAGATAAATTCACTGCTCTCAAAGTTCTAGAATTAAGAGAACAATTCCACAGTCACGTTAGTTAACCTACAAATAGAGTAATTAATGTTAATCCTGCAACTAAGCCAGAAATTTGCTTCTGTATCCCCTTTCTCTTGGGGCGGAAGGCCATCCCAAATTCTCTTTTCCTCCTCTGTCTCTGGCCTGGTGACACTTCTTGACCCAGTAGAGAAAGACACCTTCATAATCCTTTACCTTCTAAGCTGTTTGATTCCACTATCACGGGGAAGGATGTTCCAGCCCCTATATCAGACAGGATAGTTTTACAGGGACAGTTTTGGCTTTACAAAACTTACAGCTTCTGTTTACCTGGCAGCAGACCAGTTACTTATAGGGGCTGAAAAGTAATTTAATATGAAGGCAACTACCATCCATTTACCTGTAAGCCACCTGAACTAAGCAGGACTTAATTCTGAGTAGACATGGTTACGACTGCATTGTATAGTACAAGCTAGATTTCAAAGGAGCAGAGGAACCAGAGACCAAATTGCAAATCAGCCCTGAGTGCTCACTTGAAGGACACATCCTAAAGCTGAGGCTCCAATACTTTGGCCACCTCATGAGAAAAGAAGACGCTCTGGAAAAGACCCTGATGGTGGGAAAGATTGAGGAGAAGGGGACGACAGAGGACGAGATGGTTGGACAGTGTTCTCGAAGCTCCGAACATGAGTTTGATGAAGCTGCGGGAGGCAGTGGAAGACAGGAGTGCCTGTGCGTGTTCTGGTCCATGGGGTCACGAAGAGTTGGACACGACTAAACAACAAAACTCAGTTAAGGAATAAAGTCTTAAATCTAAAGAGGAAGCTTTCCTTCACATCATATATATGTTTTCATAATCCACAATCAACATTTATGTCCAAAACATTTATGTCCCAACCATAAATGTACACATACAGCAGTACAGCACAGAGCAGTGCACTAAACCAGTAATTCTGGGAAGGTTTGGATCAGGGATCAGTGGCCAAGGATGAAGGGAGATGGAATACAACAACATCTAAAGCAGCAGTTCTCAACCTGTGGGTCCCCAGATGTTGTTGGATTACAACTTCCATCATCCCTGAGCTCTGGCCTTGCTAGCTAGGGGTGATGGGAGTTGTAGTTCAACAACATCTGGGGACCCACAGGTTGAGAACTGCTGCTCTAGAGGATCACCAGTTCCCTATCCCAAGCACAGATGACTCTGTTGCTGTATTTATATTGACTGAAAACAAAATAACCCCTACAATATTATTCAAATCCATGGCAATTACAATAGTAGCTTAATTTTCAGTTTCTAGAATAGCAGATAAAAGTGGTTCCAAAAGAATGGAAACCATTTTGCCTCCTTCTCAGGCTTTACAACTTTTCATGTGATACTAGGAATAAAAAAAGTAAATGCGGATGTGCCCCAGATCAGATTCCATAGAAATGCAAGATTGGATATCAGTATGTGAACAGATTTGTTCTTCTATTGTCTATATATGTTCAATTTGTGATCTTTGGATATTACATAAAGATAGTGTCTTAAACCATCAGTCAAGCACCTGAGCTCGTATTATTATTTCAAACAAATGACGCAATGGAACAGCATGCTTTCAATCACACATTCCACTACAAAGGAATTGTGCATAATTATTTGGTGCTATAAAAACAAGATGAAGGTTAACTTTACAATTACATGAAAAGAAAGTACTGTTAAAATGTTTTCAGTGATATTCAAAATCACATTTTAGATTAAAAACTGTTACTTAATTCTGAATATATTACACATCCTATATTCTTATATACACGTCCTATATTCTTAACTCAATCTCAACATGGGCAAAATATCCAGATTTCTCTCTCTCTCATTAACTATGCTTCGACGCAACTCTAAAGTGGTAAACCAGAGGTGGCTAGCAGTTCAGGGGTTTTACCCAGACCTCCAAACAATTTTTTCCAGCCCCTCCAAAAATCCACATTTTGGCAGCAGTGGCAAAAAGAAAGAAAATTGAAGTAGGCACACTACCAGTATGGAAGGAGAGGTCTAAACCCTGATGGGAATGCAAATCATGCCCCCACCATCAATAATTTGATGAGTGGGAACAGATGATAACCCCCTATTCTGCATGTGTATGCCTGAGTGTTGTCAATGTGATACACATCCACCTCTAGAGCCCTTGGGGCAAAAGATTAGCCTCTCAGTCATAGCAATTGGAGGGAGGGGGCAGAATGCCAGTTTTATCTTGCTCAGCATTATCTACACAGACAGGCAGCAGTTCTCCAGAGTTTCAGGAAAAGGTTTTTCCCAGCCCTACCCAGAAACACCAGGGACTGAACACGACTAGGCAAATTAAACTGCACACAAGCTGAAATCTCACCAGAGTGGCTGCCTTGCTGTTTCATACTCACCAGTGCATGTATGTTTCTCCTGAACAAACCGGGAAGCTTAAAACAAATCTTGGTTGTTTGTTTGCTAGTTCAGATGCAACACTAAGCTTGATGCTCCATTATTTGTTTCTCCAACTGGAGGAAGAGAGGAGCAAAGTAGCAGAGCACAAGTTGCATGCAGCTCATGGACAGACTGATTTGTTTAACCATGCTTTACGGCCTCCCTGAGTTGCAATTAGGTGCCCTGGACTCTCAATGCATTTTCTGTTCTTCCACTATGTGAACAATCATAAACATTTTCACCCTCGTTCCTGGAGGATGATTTGTTCCAAACTGAAAACTATTCAAGCTTTGTTTGGCTTTCCTGCCGCAATCAGTTTAAAAGATGCTCTGCCACCTTTTTAAGGTTTTCAGGTCTTCACAAGGTCCATAATTAAATATAGAACATGCTGCCACAGGAATAAGTGATGGCCACCAACTTGGATGGCTTTAAAAGAGGACTAGATGAATAAATTCATGGAGGATAAGGCTATCAATGGCTACTAGTCATGATGGTTATGTTCTGCCTCTTACAGTCACAAGCAATAATATTTCTAAATACCAGTTGATGGAAGCCACAGAAATGGACAGTGCTCTTGAGTTCAAGTTCTACATGCCAGTGTCCTACAGGCATCTGGCTGGCCTCTGTGAGAACAGGATATACAAAAAAGTTCTTTACACCTTGTATGAATTGTTATCCAAGAGCTTTACCTAACAATCATGTGTTTTCCCAGGGTCATTTTAGAAGAATAGCAGAAGAGTAGTGCAGGCACAAGGTTAAAAGTAACACACATTTTTTTGGACGTGTGCTGTAATTGTTCATTATTCTTTCAGTTTTTGAATATTTAAATATACAAAACTGAATATAAAAATGGGGAAACAGCAGTCTTACTTTGCTCACATTTTGAGTTGCAACATAGTAAAACACAATATAGGGACGCAGGTGGCGCTGTGCGTTAAAGCCTCAGCGCCTAGGACTTGCCGATCGAAAGGTCGGCGGTTCAAATCCCTGCGGCGGGGTGCGCTCCCGCTGCTCGGTCCCAGCGCCTGCCAACCTAGCAGTTCGAAAGCACCTCCGGATGCAAGTAGATAAATAGGGATCGCTTACCAGCGGGAAGGTAAATGGCGTTTCCGTGTGCGGCTCTGGCTCGCCAGAGCAGCGATGTCACGCTGGCCACGTGACCCGGAAGTGTCTCCGGACAGCGCTGGCCCCTGGCCTCTTGAGTGAGATGGGCGCACAACCCCAGAGTCTGTCAAGACTGGCCCGTATGGGCAGGGGTACCTTTACCTTTACCTTTTTAAAACACAATATTTCAAAGGAGTCAGCTACCACGAATAAATAGCACTTGCACACCGCCCTGAGATCTTTTGATGAAGGGTGGTATATAAATCTAATAAATAAAATTAGTAAAAATAATAATCTTTTAGATTTCAGAAGCTGAAAACCTTTATCTCTAAGCCTTTACACATGAACATGATACTCATACTAGCACTTTTAAAAAGCTAACCTGATAAACTAAAAAGCAGCCATGTTGAAATTTGTTTTAATGTATTTTGACATTCTACTCAAACAGAGCTTATGAAGAAAAGTTGAAATTTTATGAGAGTATCATACAATGGAACTATGAGTTGACCTCTGACACAGAACATAAATGAACTCATTCACCTCTGGGGTTTCCCCCTCTTTTCCCCCAGGATTCTGTTCTCCCAGGGAGTTGCTCATTTTAGTCAGTTACGGTACTTGGAAGAAGGCAGACAGCCAAACTGCAAACACAATGACTGGATTGAGTTCTTAAGCAAATACACAAGAATGGCATTCAATCTCTTACAAGAGGAATAATTTTCATCATAAGTGTAACAAGAAACCTGGTCTAAAGCAAGGGTAGGTCATCCCTTAAAACAGATATTTTGTTTTTTAGGAGCAAACTTTCATCTAATGATAACCCAAAAGAGCAAAGCAGGAGACCTCTAAAAACCACAAACATTTATCTCACAGTAAGTAAGTGGAGTAGGAGCCAGCAAATTTATCTGTTAAATGGTTGCGAACAGGCTAGCATCAAAGAATGGGCTGAGGCAGAGCCAAAGGTAATAGTGGAGAAAATTACATTAGGGAGGCTCTATAAGAACTCACCTAATATTGAAAACAACAGCACCCTACACCCAAAGCAGATTCTACGCTTAACAAATAAGGAAAAAAACTGATCAGGATTCCTCTCATTCTCCACCCTACTACTCTGGTGTGTTTTGTTGCTTTTTTTTTAGTTTGTAAGCCTGAGGGAAGGGTCTGACCCTCGTTTTTATTTTGATGGGAGAAGTACCGTATTTTTCGTCCCATAGGATGCTCCGTCCCATAGGACGCACCTAGTTTTTTTGGGGGGGAATAAAGGGGGGTAAATTCCTTTATTTCCCCCCCCAAAAGCAGGTCAGGGAAACCAAACCAGGTCGAAGAACAGCGGGATGGCGGCGCTGCGCCTCCCTGCTGTCCCCCGAGCTTGTGGGGCTGGCCGGTGTCTGCCCGGCGCGAGGGGTGCTCTGCTTCAGGGTGCCCCGCACGCCGGGCAGCAGGCTGCTATCCGCCTAGGCTGTGGATGTCTTCCTGAAGCCTGGAGAGCGAGAGGTGTCGGTGCGCACCGACCCCTCTCGCTCTCCACGCTTGAGCGAAAGCCTGCATTCGCCCCATAGGACGCACCCAGATTTCCCCTTCATTTTTGGAGGGGGGAAAGTGCGTCCTTCAATTTCTTGGTGCATCTGGTGAAAGCCTCCACTCACAACTCCAATCCCACCCTGAGGAACAGATTATAAAACCTCTGTGAGGGGGGTGAGTGATGGGCATATCACCCCTAAATGGAGGACATGCTTCAGGGGACCCACTGGGAAAAAAGGGGAGCTAGGGAGCTCAGAGAGTCTGGAGAAATCAGAGGTAGGCTGGGGGAGGATTGATCAAGCGCTTCCTGGCCCTATTCATTGTCCCTCAGCTCAGGAATAAAGAATTATAGAAGTCCACCTGGAAATTCCTAGGTGAATGCTTTGCTGGTTTAGCTTCCCTAATTAGACTAAAAACAGTGATGGGGGTGGGGAGAAGAAGAAAACATCAGTCTTCTTTCTCATTCCTCTATGTTAAAGTTTTTAGTTTGCTTTTCAAATAACAATGTTGCTAACAAATGGTTTTGGAAGAGGTCTCACTGAGACCTGCCTGCTCCAAGGCAGGAAACATACTTGTTAGATGAGAAAGTCCACCCTCACCCAGGAAGTTAGTGTCCTTTTTCTGCCTTCTGTTGACCCAGAGAAGGGGACTTCCCAATCCTTTCAGCATGTCTTGCTGCTCCTGGTAGAGAAAATATATATATATATATATATATATATACACACACACACACACACACACACACGCGCGCGCACGCGCGCACACACACACACACACACACACACACAGATATACAGTATGGGCATTTATTTCATTTGTTTATCAGTGAGGGAGTTCAACTATAGATAACAATTTATATTTCAAACTCTCCATTCTCAAATATCCCACAAGGAATATAACACGTATGATTAGGGGTGAGGGATTCAGAATGTGAAAATCTGCAATATTGTCAATGTACGCATGTTAAGAGTGAACAAACACTTTCGTCACAGACATTTTAGATTAAGTATTCCAAGTACAACCACAAGAATACCACTACCAGCACACATCAACACATTATTTCCCGTTCCTGCTATAACAATTTGAACCTCTTTCTGCAAAACAAATCACGTGCAGCAACAGCTTTCCAAATGAAAGATTTGTTAACACTGGAATGTTCCTGCTCATCTTGGCTTTTCACTTCTAAACTCAACAAAAATGTTATGCATTTCAAAACTATGCCTGCAAGCGCAGTTCAGATAAAAGTGACTTTATTGTGGCTGTTCACTACATTAATTAAAAAGTAGTTATTTGACTTCTATTTACATACAAACTGGGATGTTCTTTGAATACAGACTGTACCCATCATAGGATGAAACATCTAAATATCATTTCTGACATTTGGCTTATGACTTACGCTCCTCCTCAATGAACCGTGGAACAAATTCCAAACACCGCACTGACATTGACAAGACAGCATGTTCTTTCTATATTAAAAACATTGCATAGTCTTGTAAAGAATGCTAAATGCCTTAACAGAAAACGCTTTGAACCAAGGGCTTTCCTACACTAAAAACTACTCACTGCTTGAAAAGCTTCACTTTGTGTGGACAATAATGATTTCTTTCTGTTACCTAAGAACAGAGATCAAATCATTTCACTACAAATAAACTATAACCTGAAATTTGACTGAAGGCTAAAATGTAATTCTACTCAATGACACATTTTAACACATTGCAGAAAATCTTAGAAATGATTAGTATTAATATTTATTTACAAATTGCTGTTCATATGGAAGCAGAGTTTGTAACAATGCATAACACACAATGCAACACAAACATTAATTGGGAACTCCTAGATGGAGCATATGTTCATATATGTACATACATGATGACCATGTAAAGGTAAAGGGAACCCTGACCATTAGGTCCAGTCGTGACCGACTCTGGGGTTGCGGTGCCCATCTCGCTTTATTGGCCGAGGGAGCCAATACAGTCTCCGGGTCATGTGGCCAGCATGACTAAGCTGCTTCTGGCAAACCAGAGCAGCGCACAGAAATGCTGTTTACCTTCCCACCAGAGCGGTACCTATTTATCTACTTGCATTCTGACGTGCTTTTGAACTGCTAGGTTGGCAGGAGCAGGGACCGAGCAATGAGATCTCACCCCGTCACGGGGATTCGAACCGCCGACCTTCTGATTGGCAAGTCCTAGGCTCTGTGGTTTAACCCACAGCGCCACCTGTGTCCATGTACTACTAGGCAAATACTGGCTGTGTTCACGCACAATGATTTACTATGGATATGTATATACTTTCCTTCTTCCCAAATGTGGCTTGTCTGAGCAACACACAACACGATTCTCGGTTTGGATGCAACATTAAGCCATGGATTACTGTTTGTAGCTCACACACAAACTAGAAGAAGAATAAAGTATGAGTAATCTCCACATTCACAATAAACTATAAACTATTGTTTAAGATGCAGCCGATAAAAACATCAACTAATAAGTTTAATTTGGCTCTAAAAAGCTATCATGTGTGATACAGAACTAGTTCCTGAGGTAAAGTTCAGGAAGACCCCCCACTGCCTCTATAGTATTTGGTCAACATTAGATAAAACATATATTTCTGCTTTAGAATCTATGTGCATTTGGAATTTTTCCTTTGGAGTGAAAGTGACTACTACCATTCATATTACAAATTCTCTTTTTTTATTTTTGCATAAATCCAACATATGATCCATGAGGTTCAAAACAGCTTCCTAAAACGTGAATCAAATATTGGTAGACTATACAATTCCATCAAGTTTTTTGGATCTATGGGTGATATCAAACTAAATCACATATTGAAATTAACGGACTTTAGTAACTTGTCCATTGATTCTATTGACTTTACTCTGACTTACCGTAATTGGGAAATCACCTTCTTATTTACATCTTTAAAGCCACTATGATCTACTGTTAACAGCTGAAGTGCCTTTTACAAGGCCTTAACAATGTTTTTTGGGGGGAGGGGACAGACAGCAAAGGGCAGCAATGTCAGAAAAACAATTTGCTTTCCAAATACTAAAAATAGATAAAGAAATAACTCAAACTGTGAAATGTCGGTCAGCAAGCATTTTATGCTAAGCAAAACAGCCTCCCCCCACCTTGCTAAAAATAAAATTGTATGTTACTGCAATACTTTTCAGTTGCTTCAGCCAAGAACTCCAAAACCTCCCTGAAACTAACCTCAGCTGGATAACTTGCTTGTGTACTATGAGTCAGCAGTTCTCAACATTTCTGGAAATTCCTCAGTGTTAACTCCTCCCATATAGCAGGAAACTGCAGATCCAATTCAGTGTATACCAGGAAACACACAAAGATTTGCACATTTCACTGGAGCCACATAAGCATTAGATTACATTTTTGGGCAGTTACCAACCATGCTGCTTTCAGTGATTCTCTTTGTTGCAGAAAAATAATGCTTAGTTATTTTCAAAGTGGGAATATTTCTTCTTCATCAGTGAACATTGTATATAAAGATATGAAACATAAGCACTGTTCAGCTTCTGAGTAAGTTATTCTTTAGACTTACCTATGTGATTTAAGCCTCAAAGACAACATCAAATAGCAAAGCATAATATGTTCATATTATACTGAACCTTAAGCCCAAGATATTGGTTTCAAAACTGGTAAAGCTGTTATGTAGTACAACTACTCCTAAAATAAGGGTGTTCAGATACAAAAGGACATAAGAGTGGTTCTTTGAAATGTTATACAAAAAAACCACCAGCAAGTACAGCTTTCTCATTACTGCATGACAAGCAATCCCTGGCCAAAAATCCCTCTTCTACACAATTATTAAGGAACAGGACCTTTGTTTTCCTTTGCACGGAGTCATCCTATCATTCAGGAGAGTGCTTGTTTTATAACATGGGCAGGCAAACTAAGGTCCAGGGTCCAGATCCTGCCCAATCGCTTTCTCAATCCGGCCTGCGGATGGTCCGGTAATCAGCATATTTTTACATGAGTAGAATGTGTCCTTTTATTTTAAAGGGTTATTTGTGGGGCATAGGAGTTCGTTCATTTTCTCTCTCTCTTCAAAATCTAGTCTGGCCCCCCACAAGGTCTGAGGGACAGTGGACTGGCCCCCTGCTGAAAAAGTTTGCTGACCCCTGTTTTATAATAAATAACATAAAAGGAAGGATTCATACCAATGCTTTGTAGCTTGAGAATATTAAAACAACAGCAGCAATGCAATAAGCTTTGGATTCCCAGTCAGAAACATTCCAGGACCTAAGTATGTTGACATTTTCTGCAGTCTTGTTCTAGTGCCTATTAATGCACTTAGAAGTAGGAAGTGATAGGTAGATAATATTGAAATTTTGAACCCTTTGATGCCGTCTTGTCATCCCATTGCCATTAGCATGCCTCCTTGCCTGCAATATTAATTTGGCAAGACATGCCTACCACATATAAGATGCACTTGTTGTATTACAATCTTCAGTGCAGAATGTCATGTACCACAAAAGGATCACATGGAATTCAGTTTTAATAAATAATGTTCACAGAGGAACTTCATCCCAGCAATATTATTTGTCCAAATTCTATAGTCTAATAATTAGACGCTGCTGTCAGACTAATTACTGGTGTACTCAAGTGGGTGGAATTCAGTGTAGTGCTATGGCACAAGAATTTCAGCTTGCCAAACAGAATGATTCCCCACTCCTCTATGCCAAGTGCTTTTCTGGAGGCTCTTCCAAACTCCTGAACCAAATTCAGGGGGACATGAGGAATGTGGAAGAGAGGGGGGAACCACATTGCACTAACGGAAGTCTTTACACAGGCCTCCACAACTGGAACTTGGTAGCTGAATCCAGCCCAGTTAGAACAAACGTAAGAAAAATATTCTCATCCAAGATCATGGAAACCTCTGGCTCCATATAAGAAGCTTTGATAAAAACAGCAGAAAGAACAATGCAGAATGCACACTTATGTGTCATTTCCCTCAATAAACCGCAGCCAATGTTTGCTAGAGGATAGTGGTGTGACAAGAAACAAGCAGTTGTCTGATATGGTCTAAATACCTTTTGATATTTTATCTAGGGATGCTAGAACCAATCACTTTACACTCTGAAAAAGTCTTGATGGGCCCAGAATATTTTCTGAAGTCCACCAAAAACTCTAGACTCAAAGCAACCAACCTGCACACTGCATAAACCTCCAGAGTTTCACCAAACCGATCACAAAATTGACTCAAAGATGCACTGGTATATCACATACTACTTCATCAATTTGACAATGTCATCACAACATTCCAGAGATCTCTGAAGCATCACACAACAATGCAGAGTTGATGACACAGCTGACCTGCAAAGTGTATCAGATACTTTTAAAGATGAATGGTGAAATTTGGCATGGCCTAGGGACATCACCAGGTCACAATAGGTCTTAGTACACATGGACAAGTAGAGATTTGCTCCAGAATATTGTGATTGAGATCCATAAGCCACATCCACATTTATGGCAAATTCTAGTGCTCCCTAGAAATTTTTGACTAGAATCCATTCTGGTCCAGACACAATTCCTCCCGATATGGAACTTAAATCCCAATCTAGCTTGAATTTCAGTGAGTGAGGAATCCTCAGAGAATTCTCAGTAGAGCCCCACATTTCATGTTATAAGGTAAGGAGTAGCCATTAACTTCAGATGCTCCATTAATATTTTGCTCAAATTAAATATGCAGTTTCACTGGTAATGCTAGAGATAGCAGATGCCAAACTAAATACTTTGCAAATAAACTGTTGTTATATATGTGAACAACTAAAGATATTCACTCTTCCATTTATAATCTTTAGTATCACTACATTTCTCATTTCATGATGAACTGAATATATTATTTTACAGCAATAACAACATAATTAAGAAGTATGTATCTTATTGGCCCTTTTATATTGCACAGCTTTCTGCTAAAAGAGACTTCCTGCCCTCAAATTATTCTCCAAAAACACTAGTCTAAAGCTCAGTAACAAAACAAAACAAAAAATCTGTTTTTCTCAACCTTTTTATTTTTCTTTTCAGTACAGAGCAATGAGATTAAAAGTGTGGCAGACAGCCAAATACTTCAGCCATCGCAGTCACTAATAGATGCATTTAACATTTATGCAGCTTTCAAATGTGAAGCATCTGGTTCCAATTTCAAATCTGGCTTGCATTGAAAGTGCCTCCTCCACAATACTTTTATTATAAACTGTTCTTTTCCCTACTTGTTCCCTCCCCCCTCGTTTTTGGAAGAGGCTGTTCCTTCCTTCTTGCTGGAAGCCACCTGACCACTGCCAGGAAGAGGAATGCAAAACATTCCCAGGAGCAGCTCCTGACGTCAGCAGAGCATTTCATCTCCCAATGTTCAGAACGGTCTGGAAATTCCAGTCTCTAGTAGAACTAATTGAATGCGATAGCAGCTGTAGCCTGCAATGAATCACATTAAAAACTGCTTCATGTTAAGATTATTGATGGTGGTATAAACTGCTCAAAACAAACACAAATCTGTTTATTTTCCTATTGAACTAATGCACACTGTTTGTGTCTACCTTGCTTGTTGTTACTTTTATCAGATCCTTGAACCTTGAGCAGTTGCCCTTAGAAAATTAAATACATGCATAAAAGGACTGTGCATTGTTTTACTTTTTCCATACATCTGAGTGGGAAGGGAGATGGAACAAAGAAGGGTTTAGTTATGCTAACAGAGGGTTAAACATGACTCAGCTAGAAATTCCTCAACTGGGTTCATGCCATGCATGGTTGTTCACGTCATCCTATCCAGCCTTCAGGATATTAACTACTTCTAAACTAGAAGTTATCTAGCTCAGCATATTTACATTCCCTTTTGATTTTAGTCAGAATCAGCAGTGAACCTTATTGCTAATGTACAGGCAATGAAATGCTTGTGTTTTATTTCTTCACATGTAGTACCTTAAGCAAACTACAGTCCCCAGAGTAGAACATCAAAGTAATAGATACCAAATGTCAGGTACAAAGTTCTGTACTTCCATAGAACGTTATATCCACCACTTCCACAGTGCTGCAAAGGTAGGTTTTTATTTTATTTTAAACATTTTGGCTATGGGAGCACGGAGGGGAAGGGAAGAAGGCACAATGTGAGTAGTGGTATATCTAGAGCTTAGACCATATCCCCCCCCCCCATAAAATGCTTAAAAAAGAAGGAATGTGAAGCACTGAATTACTCCTTCACTCTCAGACTACAGTTTAGCACTTTGTCCATGAAATATAAAGCTTTCACCATACTTCTTAAGCAATGTAGCTGTGAGTTCCATAGACCAATTGTTGACAGAATAAGTAACAAAATTGACTGATTCCACAGTATGATCAAGGAATATGCACAACCCTAAATTTAATTAGACGGGTCTATGGTTTTAACACAGGCAAGGCCCAAATAAATAACATAAAACAAGGTTTCTCAAACTTGGATCTTCTCCACTTCCCATCATCCCTGACCACGGGTCCTGCTAGCTAGGGTTGATGGGAACTGCAGTCCAAAAACAACTTGAGACTCAAGTTTGGGAAACCCTGATCTAAAACATGATTTGAAATGATTCCGGATGTTTCCTGGGTTATCTTAATTACATTATATTTTTTATATAAACACAGTTTGATTATAAACCATACATGGTTTAGGGGTGTATTCTGGATTTGAAATAAATAACACAAACCCTTTAATATCCTTTGTTTTTCAAAAAACAAAACAGCACATTATTTATTTTTGCCACATTCATACAATGTAGCAAGTTTAGACTCCAAAAGAGACAAATTTTCATTTGAGCAGATTTTCAGCAAAATATATCCTCTACCACTATATATGTATATAAAATTGGGTGCTGTCTACTACAACAGTTTTAGTTATTGAGAACAACAACTTTTCACAAGGCCAAAAAAGTTAATATCCAGGAAGGAGGGGTTGCAAAGGGATGTGGAGATATGTTAAACAATTTATCATAACAAATTTTTCCATGTGTATACTACAGGGAAGAAGGTTGTTCAAAAAGATGCCTCAAAATCCCATGACTCTCCTGAGTCCCATTCCAGGGATTTGTGGTCATGCAGTCACATCCAAGTTTCCCTGGCCCAAATTCGGTAAGAGATTTGATTCCCTTTAAATCACTAAAGGGAACATTTGGCATGAAACTGTAAATTCAGAGATTCCCAGGAACATATAAACTTAAACTGAGAAAACATAATTTAGCAACATGCCATGACATAATTTTAACTTAGTTGTTAGCGAGCAAAATATTTTACAATGTATTGACTAGCAGCAAGCTCTCACAATGTTCACAGAAAGGATGAATTTGTATACTTGCTGGTAGTTTGAAAGACAAAGTGCAGTGTTGAGAGTGGAGTTGTGTGTGCATGCAAGCTGGAAGCTGGAAGCTGGAAGCAAGGCAGCAGGCTGGGGAGGCAGAGTCAGAGCCATGCCTGATTTTTTCTGGAATGCAAGGCTGTGGCTATGAAAGAATCAATACCTTATTGGGGTGTTAATGCTGTGAACCGCTCTATCAGGTTGTATATATGTGTAAACAAACCATATATCATAAGGACATCTTGCTGCAAAGGAAACACGGACCATGGGTAAGCACTTGGAACCCCAAACCTAATTACTAGCCATGCTGATACACTAACAAAACTGAAACATAATTAATGAGAATAAAGACGTTTGCAGATGAAATGATTGTGAACTTTTAAAACAAGCATGCCCTGTTAGAAGAGTTCACCTGAAAGTGTGCCATTCCATTTATGACACTTTATTGGAAACTTTCAACTTTGACTAAAAACTGTCAAATTTATTTGGTAAATGGTATTTTTGCAGCCAAAAATAAAAACACGTGCACTTCTAAAGCTATGTTATAATAGAGTTCTGATGTTAGATTTGTTACCATAATATATTACATTGTTAAACAAACTATAAACCTTTTAACTAATCATATGTTGTAGCTTACACAACAGCTAAAGAAAGTAGTATGTGGCTTGAATCAGTTTGGTGTTCTCTCTGCACCCAATGCTTTATTTTGTTATTAATTGCTCATTTGTTATATTTTGTCTTGTTTTCAGGGTTTCCCTGTATGGAGGGCAACATCACATAGAGATTAAATACTTCAGTCACATTAAATAGCAGCACTACCTCAATATTCATTACAAAATATAGAATCATAAAAATAGGAAATGGGAAAAATAACCTTAAGGTATGAATGGCTCAGAAATATGACATTTCCAGGATTAACAGCAATCAGACCTTGTGTTGGAACCATGCTGTGCTTGGAATACCATGCACTTCAAATGGGCTCCCCTTTCTTAAACTACCTATCTTTCATACCTGACCAAAAAAGAGAGCACACCCACATGACATTCATCCTGGATACAAATAAAGTGCCTGATATTATGCCAGTTGGGATGTGCGTGGAAGGAAAATGCTACTCTGAAGTGATTTCTTAGGCAGTGTGCATGTATTCCCACTGGACCATCAATGAAATCTAATTCAATCAGCCTCATGTGTGGTAGACAGGTTTTACCCCTTAAATAAAGCTATCACCTAGTACAGCATTTCACTTTCCCTTAGAAGAGTGAATGACAGCATTTTACAAAGAAAACGTAAAAGGGTACACCTGGGATAAACACTGGGGGCTACCTTTTCCACTTGTCCATGAAGACCCCACTGTCTGGGGAAGAGGCAGTTCCCCAAACTATTTGCATTCCAATCTGCAGCCTGCTTACTCTATTCTATAGAATCAAATTAGAACTAATGCTGTCCCTTCATTTGCACAGTCCCATACTGAACTCTCTATCTTGGACACACTGGAGTGGAATAGAATACTCCATGGGTAGGGAAACTAAGGCCTGGGGGCCGGATCCGGCCCAACCACCTTCTAAATCCGGCCCGCCAGAAAAAGTAATAAAAATGGAATAGGACTGAGAATCATGGAACTGGAATAAAGCAAAAGAACATTCAGTCAAACCCTGATCAAAGGAAGTCCTTCCATTCACCAATCACTATACAGAATGGATTGTAGAGCGCTAGGGGGAAGAAAGAAACTGAACTGCAGAAAGATGCTTAAGGCAAATATTTCAAAGTAATACAAGTCTGCTTTAAGAAAAGGCAAAATACATCAAGGACACTGGAAATCAGACCTTTGTGGGCGAGTATTCTTTTGTAACACAAAACATGCTGATCAGCTGGCACCTGAACCTGACCAAAGCCATCAGCTCACTCATTCTAAGGATACACCTGAGCAATATCTTTTCTCTGTTGCAACATCCCATCAGACCTGGTGTTACAGGAGAGTATTGCCCCAGGGCTTCAGGAAGGCCCACTGCCAAGTCTGACAAGGTCTACCTCTTGAAGACTGCTCTGACCTTCATCTGTTTCCTTGCAGACCACCCAGGATAATCACCATCAGTGTTAGAAACGGAGATATGAAACCTAGGTTATGGGCTCAATAATGGAATGTCTAGGTGCAATTAAGTGGAAGGAAAGGAGGACCTTTTTCTGCCTCCCCACTTCCAGCTATTCTCTGAAGACTGGAGAAGAGATCCTCTTAAGAATATTAGGGGAGTGGACAGGGGAAGGACTAGACCATGTGAAAAATGAATATAATATTTTAGCTGCAGTTCATTTATTTTCAGCTTTGTATTCTTGTTACTAAAAAATCGCACCTATCTCTGCAAGACTGTCAATTAATCCTTAAAATCTTATTGTGATAAGATTTATTTTTAGTAGTTACATTAAGACTGAAAATTAGACATGATCCCCCCCCCCCCCAATGAATAACTGTTTCAGGTAGCAGACAGGTCATTCATTGCTGGCAGGGGGCCATTAACTTGGCTAAGCCATTTGAAAATATTTTAGTGTGCTTTCTATCCAAAACTGTCAAAAGCAAAATTATTATCTTCTAACAGGGCCAGATTTCAGTTTTACCACTTCATCTTTAAACAAAATGTGGAATTTATAATGGGATTAAACACACATGGGAATACTCTTAAAAAGAGTCATATATAATTTAAAGTTCTGCATCTAGCCCAGAGTTAATTCCTACTATACATTTTTACTGACTTTAACAAAACTGTCTGCTATCCCTTATTGACGTCAGTAGACAAAAGCCCAATAGCAATTTCTGTCACTGTAGTATCTTTGGAATTTCCTCTTTCATATGAGTTAGAGATTTCCAAGTCTAGAATATTCTTCTTTATGGATCACTATAATATTTTCAATCCCCCCCATTAAAAAAAAATAATCTTAGACATGACAACTTATTTTAAAACAGGTATGTTCATAATGCATGACTCAGTTCACACATTTGTCAGAGGAACAGAAAATAAAATAAATATTCCTCCCTTCAAGGCAAAAGTTGACTTTTACAAACTTATCCTTTGACAACAATTAGATTTTTAAAAGTATAATATTTTTGCATATAAATAATGGGCAAAAGTATATTGAAGTTGCTACTACTATATTTCAAATGTATTTACTAACTGTATGACCCTGCCATATACTAAAAAAGCTAACATAAGGTATTATTTGTTTGCTGGTGCATTCACCTCTGATCTTACCTATTTTACCGTAAGCGGAGTACATAACCACTTTACTTCTTAATCACACCCATTCTCTTAAATGTTTAACACCCACAGAGGATAAGTATTGCCAAAACAGGGATTGATGCATTGTCATAATAATGAGCCAACAGATCAATATGGCCTCTCTTGCTTTTGCAGGCTCAGTGTATTAGGTGATTGTGGCTGACATTTTGTTTTATTTAGGTTGTAGCTAGGTATTAAATTGGAAGTACACTGATGGATACTTCAGATCTGTAAGATTTGCATTATTCCACATTTCTTATGTACACTGGATGCACACGACTGCACAACCATTGTTTAAGGCAGATTAATTTACTTACTTAACACCATCATCCCACACTCAACTATTCCTAAACTTCACATGTATTATGTGTACCTTGACACTCCTCCCCCATCTTGCCATATCAATTCTGCAGCTCCACATGGCACAACATATCATAATGCCAAAAAACAAACAAAAAAACACCAAGTCAAGCCACACTAACACTACTGGCATTCGAAATGCACTCTGAAAGTGTGTGAGAAAAGCTCAAAAAATGACAAATGTTATCCATTAAAAAAAATAAAGATACTAATTAGTATCCTCATCATTGCCTAGGGAATAGTTTAAAAGAGGAAGAAAGTCATTCTGAAGAGCCTAAGTCCACAGTAAAAGCATTACATTTATGAAGATTTTATTATCAAACACTTAGTACAATAATATAGAAGGTTGCTACATTTCTCTCTCTCTCTCTCTCTCTCTCTCTCTCTCTCTCTCTCTCTGGATAGCTTATAATCTCCAACTCTAAAGTCTTTGAAGGAGTAATCATCAACAGATTGTATAATTAAATCTTTCTTCCAGCAGTGTTCTTGCAGTCAGTGACTTTGAATTTTGTTAAATTTTATTGTGGGGTGGCTGAGCTTCTTTTCCTTATCAGAGCTCTACTCTTTCTGCTTTTGCAAAAACTTCAAAGGAAGAATTTAAAAGACAACTAACTCTCTTTTTGATGGTAGGGATTTGTTTGGGGGGGGTTTTTTGGTCGACATTGTCTGCTTGAATATCTATAACTTTTTAAATGCATACATTCTATCAAAGGGTTCTGGAGGAACAATATCCCTTGTTGGTCCCGGTCTGACTGATGAATGATTGATCCAGGGAGCTTGTGTTTATCAATGTGATAAATAGAGAAACTAAAGATATACAACTTCCAGAAGTATAGCAGCATTTATTTGATTTGTTCTTGCTTGGTGCTCTCCCTCCACAATAGTAGCTGGAGAACTCAACAAGGTACAATGCATTCCCCATCAGACAGGTAAAGGATTGATGTCCGCTAGGAAAGAACCAAAACTTCTTGTTCATCACTTGAAAGACCATTACAGCATCTCATTTCATTATGCTTCACACATCTGAATTTAAAATATTTTTCACAGTTATATCATTACATACACCTTGAAATGCAGCCTGGCCCAATAAGGTACAATAAATACATTTATGGAGATACATGAGCATGCCAAGAACAGATTGTGAATATTTTAATAAATAATTAAAAATAAAAATACTTACCAAGGAGGATGGATATATAAGACATCCTGCAGAGCTAGCTTGAGGTGAGCTGCTGTTTCTTTTGCAAAAAGAACTTTAAGCCTAGGCTCAACAACGGCAATTTTTTCTATGGAAGAACTGCCAGCACAAATTTGTCCCAACTGATGGCAGACAGCTACGCAGAGAGTGCATTCTTCGTGCATTTCTTCGATCTTCACAGCTAGTATGCCAGATTTAACACCTGGAAATTAAGCAATAAAGCAGCTAAGATAAGTACTCCATGGGATGCAGAATACACACATGAGGACACAGCCCTACTTCTTCTACAGACATCTATGTGTGCAAGTAGGTCTTTAGATAATGAGCTTAGTTGTACTTTTTTCATGGTTGTGTAGGATAGATGTTACAACTCCCACTATCCCTGACCATTGGCTCTGCTGGCTGGAGCTGATGGGAGTTGGAGTCCCTCAAATGGAGGTCCATAACTTCCCCACCTCTGGTATAGGTATTCAATACATAAAAAAACATTCCATTTTATTTAACTGTATCTGTAAAAACAATCTATTAATATTTACCAAGACAACTTTAACTAATATTTCAGTACTGTGCAACATTAAATAAATACACAAGGCAAACTGAAATTATATCTGAGTCCATATGAACCATAGCTCACGGGTAGCACATGGTCAGGTAGCAGATGGCAAGAAGGATCTCTACCAGAGATGCTTGGGCTACAGAGGCTAATAGTCTGGTCTCCTATAGGGAAGCTTCCTATGCTCCTATCTGAAAGATATTGCTCTGCAGGCAAACAGCAAATAATATTGCACTTGACAAAAAGTGGGTTACCTAAAGGTTTTGGGGAACTTAAGTTATCCTCAGTCATCCCAGAGGTTTACAAAACAGAATAAAGATTTGCCTTAAAAAAGTATTGCTTAAAATGAGTAAGGACATGCCACATAAATTTTAGCAATGTATATGTTAATAGTGAGCTACAAATTTGTTGCTTAAATATGCAAACAACAACAGGCAATAGCTTCAGTGTGCAGCAAATCTATGAATTTGGACATACCGTAGATTAAAAGCTGCGTAGCTAGAGAAAAAACACTTGACACTTGAAATATTTAAGTATCAGAAAAGATGCTTAAGTATAGCGTACCAGGGTTTCTGAGCAGCTAGAAAGTACAGCCAAGAAGGGGTTTAAAGCACCACATCAAAGGAGTTATGTTCCAGTAATACTTAAGTGTAGTGCATGCAGCTGCCATTTCAATTAGGTCTTCCATGACATTCATATGACAAGCTTGTATTACTTTTATTGTCTTTTTGCTCTCATTTGTTTTCAAATACAGTACTGAACTAGAGAAAGAAGTGATATCACTTCATGAAAATTAGGCACTCCATGAAAATTAGGGCGGCAGGGTGGTGGTGGAGAGAGAATCTACAGATAATCAGAAAACCAGAAATGTACTACTGCAGAGTGTCGCAGACCTACATTTTTGAATGTAGGTCTTCATTTTTGAATGAAGCTTGAACTGTTATGGGGGTCCTTTCACAACCAGAAACAAGGTCTAAGTAGCCACTGTTAGCTTCTTCAATGGAGTTGTTCCAGATCACCACACCTTTACATCTGTGCTACTGGCTCTCAACCTTTGGGAATGTTGAAATATATAAACATACAAAAATAATTTAAAAATTGAGTCGTGCAAATCAAATTAGATCTACTAGACCCAAAATTCTTAAATAATGTGGACTAAATTCTTTTCTGGGGACCCTGAAGCTTAAGCTTCATTAGTTTCGTGGCAGATCCGCTCCTGACTACAGGACAGTGGAATTATTAGATGCAACTTTTTAAAGTCCACTCAGTACAGTAATTTAGAGATGCCAACTCCAATGTACAGCCCTTTAGTCAAAGTGTAACATCTCAAAAATACGTTCAGAAAAAAGCAGATACTATTTGCTATGACAATTTCAAATTGTTTTAAAATAAGACTGCTATGCTTTCTTAGAAAGTTCAGACTCATAAAATAAATTATACTAAGGGGCCAAAATATTTCCCCAAGAAAGCAAGAATATAATTTCCCCCCAGTAATGCCCCTGAACCAAACTTAAACATCTAAGCATTTTCCAACATGTTCCTGAACTCAGGCTGAAGTCAGCAAACTTAACTCAATCAAAAAACACTGCCAGTTATTCTTGCTTTAAATGCACACAAAGTTCAAGGTCTTTTTTTCAGTAATTCATTATATTAAGACAGGAGTTGGGAACCTGTGACCTTCCAGATGTTGTAGGACTAACAACTCCTATCATCCCTGGCTATTGGCCATGATAACTAGGACTAATGTGAGTCAAAGTCCAATGTCATCTGGAGGGCCACAAGTTACCCAAACTGCACTAAGAGGTACACAGGCTGCTGGATCTCCTTGTGCCTCAGATGCTGATCCTTGTTTAAAGAAGAAATCACGTGACTCTTGTTCTAGCACACTGAGTAAGTGGGTAGATATCAAAGAGAAACTGGAATAAAGTGATACAATTTGTGACGTCTTAATTGTACCAGTACATACATCATTCACTTCCTGAATACAGATATGCTATCTGAGTCCTGGTTTGATTTACAATGGGTTAGATAGCAAACTTTGAATGATCAAAGTTAGACCGACTACTGCAACTCTAGTTCTATGCCCTGCACAAAGGTACTTGGGACTGAAGGCCTTCCTGTTCATACCACCTTAAAGTTTGAACCACCTTAAAGCTTTCAGCAAGGCGTTTCAAATACATATGTAAAGATATGTTACTAATTCAAGCAATTGAAAATTACATCTTTTCTCATCAGTTGAGTGCATGAGCATTGTTAGATGTCGACAAAGGTCCTTAAGTTTCTCTTTCCCCCACCCCTGTGCTGCTTTTTTTTTTTAAACACAAAACTTATTATTTTACTACTTTGCTTATAGAGTAGTTGGGCACAAGGCAAAATACAATACCAGTTAGACTCCAGCCACCTGGCATCTGAATATCTATAGATATTAGCATACACAAATTTATGTCCAGGGCACAAGGATTTGGGAATGGGGAATATAGAACAGGGGTAAAAAACTTGAGTTTCTCCAGATGCCTCTGGACTACAACTTCCATCATCCCCTGAACAGTGGCTCTGATGGATAGAGCTGATGGGAGTTGGAGTCCTGCACTATCTGAAAAGCCACAATTCCCCCCAAGTCTGCCTTGCAGTGACACTCAATTTATTTTAATCACAATTTCCATTTTAGAGTGTTGAAGTGGTACAAGAACACCACATGCAAGGGATCATAGCACAGAGATAGGACACAAGCTGTGAATACAGATGGACAGGTTCAACCTCTTGCATCTCCAGCAGCTGATGAGAAAGACCCGAAGACCCTAGAAAGCCACTGCTCATCAAAGCAGACTTTACTGGGTTAGACAGACTCTGACCAACTATAAAGTAGCTTCCTATGCTTCTAGGTTGCCATAAGTCAGACTCTCTTAGCTTCTCTCCTTAATCTGCATTATGGGAATATTATTATAATACATTTATTTATACCCTGCCTTTTCCCCAGACAGAAGAAACAAGAATCACTAAAATATAGAGAAAATAATTAGGGGGGACATTATTATTATTATTATTATTATTATTATTATTATTATTATTATTATTATTAATACCCTCTGGGTGGCTTCCAATCAAGTATTAAAATACAGTAATATATCAAACATTATTAAAAGCTTCCCTAAACAGGGCTACCTTCAGATGTCTTCTTAATTAATAGAATTAAAACTTTATATGGGTATAATAGCCTTTTAAAATATAGAAATAATTACAATAAAAATAGCATGGCAACAGCTCTTTTATTAAAAGCATTCAATTCCCCAAAGTCTGTTGGAACAAGGTCTTCACCTGCTGGTGGAAGGACAAAAAGGATGGAGCCAGTCTAGTGTCTCTAGGGAGGTAGCTCTGGGAGCAGCCACTGAGAAGGCCCTTTCCTGTGTCCCCACCAATCGTGCCTGTGAGGGTGGCAGGACCAAGAGAAGGACCTTTCCTGAAGATTTCAAAACCCAGGTAGGTTTGTATGAAGGAATATGGTCTTTCAGATGGAGCTGAGCCATTTAGGGCTTTATAGGTCATAACCAGCACTTTACAGGGCTGTCTTAAGTTACTTTGCTATCTATAAGATGTAATATAATAGCAAAACTAGAGTACCATACAGCATTGTCCACACCCTCTCTTAGTCTTGGACCTTCCCCCTCATCACACTATTCACACAATTTCTTTCAGATTCCTGTCATCTATCTCTAATATGGTGATAGCACTGGAAAGTTCATTTCTCCCCTCCTAATGCAGGAAATGAACATTTGTCTTTGTTTCTATTTTTGACCTGGGGTGGGGAACACTATTGCCAAATTACTGCAGCAGTGAGGTCCTGTATTTCTAGACTGTTTCCTATGAGAAGCTGTTATTGTTAACACACTAATGAAATGGTAGAGGCATAAAAAAATCAGGTCCACAGATTAAGCAACTGTCAAACATATCTATCTATCTATCTATCTATCTATCTATCTATCTATCTACCTACCAACCAAGGATTTGGCAACAAACAGCTAAGTGCAGGATGCAGTGCATAAATCGCAACTAAGATTTGGAAGCGAATAAAAACAGAGAATATTTCATAAAAAACTGCTGTTTCATACTTGCTGAACTTATAGTTCTGTTACATGACTGTGCTCCACCCACTGACAAATGATGACCCCAATTTTCTTCTCTCACCCACACAATTATACTTAATGTGCAGCTAAAGCTTGTAACCAAAGAAGTGCTTTGGCCCCGTTGAGGGGATTAATACTGGTCCTTGTGACACTGCCATATGAGTGAGATCTGGATTCGGTTGGCTTGCTGTGCCTGGAGATCAGGACAGTGAGAAAGATCCAGGGCTGGTTTGAGGCAATGTTGGGTATCCCTGTTGCAGTAGCTAGATATTTTAAAAATCAACTGATATCTGTAGAGGATCTGAACTGTTCTTCAGTCTGCAATGACTCAATCTGATGATATGGTAGTGACAACTTCTTGGCTTCCAGGCTTGGCAGGCACTTTGAAGGGTCAGTCTACCTTGCCCTCTAAAGACACCCTGAGTCTTCCACATGTTAAGACTGGGTCATTACAGGCCTGTACCTTGGACTCATGAAGGTGGAGTTTTAGGTTTGGCTGTGCCATTAGTTTGCTGCCTGCTCTTGTGCAAGTGACTTGATCTCTTTAATCCCCACTTTCTCTACGTACATAAAAAGAAAACAGCAAACATTTCTTCTGTATGGTGCCTGGAGTCTGAGTAACCAGAGCTATGCAAGCAATATCATTATGTAAACTCTTTTACCATACTACAGATCTGAGTTCCGTAACTATATGAATACACGTCTACGCAAAACCTTTTGGTTTGAAACTGGAGTCTTACTAGTTTACCTGTTCAAGTTGTCAACACACTGTCAATTATGTGGAAATTGAAGTGGATTTTTTTCAATCATGAAAACATATCTGCCTTTTAAACAATTGGAGTTTATCTCCTCCAGATCCATTGCATAAATCCTTTGTTTCTAATCCATCTAATTAACCTTGAGTCAGACATATTAACAAACACAAATGTTTACACATGTCACCTATAATATGAAATCCACAGCCAATGATTCAAAATTCTAACCTCTTGGCTCTAAACTCTAAACCTCAAACAAAAGAAGAATTATGGTGTGACAACTGGATGTACAAACAGGGCTCTAAATATTGTGTTTCTACTGTTTACACAAACACACCAATACATGGAATATCAACATGGGGGACAAAATCATGCAATGGATAGTGTAGTGCCACTGAAAATGGGAGACTCTGTTCTAATCCCTAAGCAGGTAAGACGTTCACAACCAGAGAAGTTACATTTTCTTAGTCATTCTTACTTCATAGGATAACAACTGTTAATAAACATTCACAATAAATGTGTTTTAAAATATTATGCAGTGGGCAAGACATGCAAGTTAGGGATGGAGAAGAATTTTGTTTGGTCTGCATTTTTAAGTGAACTAGTTAAGCGAAGTCCTACTGAAATGAACTTCGCAAGCCCTTCTTTGAATTTTTGTGATATAGGATTCGTTTCAAAAAAATAGTTAACATCAGTAACATGTGTATTTTAGGATAAAACTAATTTAGAAATATGAACATTAAAATAAACCACATATTTAAATGTACAATTGAGATTAAATCTGTATTTAAATACAGATTTTATAATAAAATAATACTTATGTGTTTAAATTTTCATATTGAAACCGACTTACGAATAGACATTTGCAAAACTGGCACAGACTAGAAATCAACTGGTCTGACTGTCCCCAATGCATGATCATAATGTTGACTGTTGTTAAAAGAAGCCCACAGTGCTATTTAAAGCCATACTCCTTTTGAAAGTTGTTGCCTTTCCAAGCTGTCAAGTCTGCTTCCCTGCAGATTTTCAAAGATCTAGAAGGGTTTCTTTGGGGAACTTTTCCCCAAAAGTTCTAACTTTTCCCTTAGGATGGGTTGTTTCCACAAGTATAATTCTGTTAAGTCTGCAAAGCACGTCAATTACGTAACATCATTCTTCCATTGTTCTTGTTTTCTGTTGAAGACAGTTCCACATACTTGAGCACAGGTGTACCCAACTCAGCCAGAAGGCATCTGGCAAGGGAAGCTTTTGAACATAAAAACCAATGACTCAAGCCAAAGAGAGGGGAGTTGTTAACTTTACACACACTGTACAAACTCCTGTAAGTGCTACTTTATGCCTAATCATAAAATCTTATATTTGAAAATGTTTACTTTTACCCAAGCAACACTTTGGATAGGAATATGAAGGCAAACAACAATGAACACTTAATCCTGCTTGGAACTAAAACGTAGTCAAACTTCTTTTTTTTTAACTGGCATGCTCTTACTTTCTTCTCTCTGCTTTTCCTAAGATCTCCTATGTTAAAAAGAAAAATAGAAGCTTTTATTTCTGTGCTTTGTTTCCAACACCATAAAATATGAGGTGATAGGAGGACACAAAGAGAACATTGGCCACTTGCCATTCCCCTGTGGGTCTAAAACAACAATTTCTAGCATTCATTACAATTGTCAACAAGAAAACCATCAAATACAGTGCCAAAGAAGTAAAGCTGAAACACTTAGGAGGATGAAAAATGCCACAAAAAACTGTTCACACAAACGTTACTGCTAAGAGTGCCAGCCCAATGTGGACTGATACTGTATTGTTGAACAATAGATGAGTGGGACAGAATCATTACAGCAGGAGGAATAGCCATGATGCAGGGAGATTGCCTAGTCAACTTATTAGTTTCAAACAATGAATATGCACAATTTAAAGTTGGAACTAGGAGCACAATGAAGACTCAACTTTAAATTTCCCTGTGAAGAAAAACAATCTCAGGAGGCTCAAAAGCTTAAACAGGCAAGTGCTGAATGAGTGGGGAAGATGGAAGATTTTAATCCTTTAACTATTGGCTGTTTTCTAGCTTCCCAACATCCCCAACTGCAACTTACAGACAGGCAAGTAGCTAGCGAAATTATGAACATGGAAACCCCCAGAAAGTTAAGGGTTAAGTGCCCCTTCCTCCCCCAGGTTGCTTATTAATATAAATAAATTAGGACTCTGTTACATATATTTGCGTGTAGCATCTAGTTTGGCTCTAGGAATGTGCCTTAGCACCTCCATTGGTATATTTCAGCAAGAAGTATGCAGCCTAAAAGCCTTTTGAACTTAAATCTCAATGGCTAGTGATTAATGGGAATGAGAAAGAAGGGATAACTTGGAAGTGTGGAAGAATTTTGGCCCAGAAGTCCAGATTCCTATCTGTCCCCACCCTACAGGTTAACTTTGATGGGTGGGTAGGACAACCCACCTGTCAAAGGCCTTCCTGAAGCAATTTGGAAGCCATGTGCTCATCTCAACTCAAGCTCTGAGCACAGGGCTTGCAAAGTTCATTTCAGTAGGACTTACAGCAGCTGTGTGATCAGGTTCCCCATGAGAAACTGAATCACACAGGTGGTCCAGCTGCATCTCTATATGCCCTACACATGATGTCAGGTATGGGACAGCTGAATCTTCCAATCATGCTCAAGGCTTTGCCCACAGACATTTCAAGAATCAAATCATTGAAGACTAGTAGCAACTAGATGGTTGCTATATCCAGATGTGAGGGAAAGAATAAAGTAAAGGGGGTGGGGGTGGGAAGTGTTTGTAGGCATTGCCACCAGCTGATAGTTCAGATACAGCAGCATACTAAGAAACTCAAGGCAACAAACTAATTAACATTGAGGTCTGAACCCCATCAATACCAGTCCCCTTCCTCTGCAAACAGGTCTGTTAACCAAACGTATTTGTGGAAGCAACTACATGTGACATCTGGAAATGCATGGTTGGACCTCCAGTAGGTTTTTGTTTAAGTTTAATTGAGTTGCATGGGCTCCCAACTACAGTTGAAGATGAAGCACTGGTGGAAGCAGGGTTACACACTTTCTTTATGCTCCCCGCCCCCATGACACTCTCCCAGCTTCTATTTGCACTTCAAGGGGAAATATATAAATCCTATACCAGATAACTCATTCTGGGACGAAAATAAAGCCAGAACCTAGGATTTACCTACATCAGAAAAGTAGTCGCTTCTCTTTCATCACTGACCTTATGGTCTATGTGACTGTATGTTATAGTTTCTAAGGGGATTTAACAAGACTCCAAAAGTTAAGATGATCCAATCTCATCTCATTGATCTCTGAGCTCATCTGTCTCTTGCATGTTTGCCTTGAGCAACAACACAGAAGCAAGAAAAGTACAGATATCCCCAAAAATCCTGTGAGCCACTGTATTTTAAGAAACATTAATAGGGAAACAAAACAAATAAAACCTCAAATGGCAGCAAGACAGCAGATGAATTGCTGCTAGATTTCCAGTAAAGATACTTTTATAATAATTTGCTTTAATGTATCACAGCAGGACACTACTTTTTTCTACATTCCACTTCTCTTATCAGCCACTGTGGATATATTTTGGTCAGCTATCTAATACAGCTTTCTTTTAACATATGTTAAACCCCACAATAAAAAGAAGCTAAATGCATGCGCAAGCAATGAAATGTGCAGTCAAACTTAGAAAAGGCTTTTACTGCAACAGCTACCATGCTTGAAGAACCAAATCAAAGTTCACTTTTCAAAGTGGTTAGCCTCTTCAGCTGTTAAATTTGCTACATCTCCATATATATATATTTGTTAAAAAATAAAAATTACTCTGCTCTTCAAGCCAAAAATGGCTCCTAAGCTGGTCTGTAAATCACTAAACACAGATAGTTCCTGCCCTTTAGCTTACCCTTAAAAAGATAGTTCCTGCCCTTATAAAGAAAAACGTATTAGGGGGGAGAAGGAAACAAGCAAACTCAGGAACAAGTTCTTAATTGCAAGTTCTTCTAGAGACCAGATGCGATGGAAAAGCTTAAGGAGAGGAGGTGTCAGAAGTTGCTGATCTCTTGACTATGTTGGTGGAGTGGCCCTCACTCCATCTGTTCCGTCCTCTGCTGCAGTCAGATGTAAAAGCTGCCATCAGGTAGCAGTTCATAGAGAGAGGAGCCTGGCTTCTTGCTGATGGTAGCCCTGCATCTCTCCTCTCTTACAGCCTAATGCAGGGGTCAGCAACCTAAGGCCTATGGGCCACAAGTGGCCTATGGGGGTCGTTCAACCGGCCCATGGACCCCCGCTGCCCGCTCAGTTGGCTCCCGTGCGCCACACTAAACCGGCGCAGAACAGAGCGGGGACTGTCTTCCGCGACGCTGGCCGGCTTCCCATTGGCTCCTGCAGCCAATGGGAAGCTGCACACGCCTCCTCCATGCTGGAAGGAGTGCCGGAATTTGTGTTTGCGCATGTGTGCATGCGCGCACACTCCGGCCCACTGCGCGACCGTGAACCGGCCCAAGCCACAAAAACTTTGCCGACCCCTGGTCTAATGGAATGGCTGTTAAGCTTAAAATAAAAAATGAGGCCCTGCCTTTTAAGTATTTCTTTGCACAACGTACTTCATTAAGAACAACAGAATTAAATGATGGGCACAGTTTGATTTCACTCCCAAAGGTGCACTATTCCACTGTCTCTCAAGACAGACAGATGCCAACAAAACCTGCCACTAAGTAGCAACAGTCCTCAGCCTTCTCGTGTATTTTTCTGATACAGCCACAATAAGAACAGGTTGTCTACTTCTAAGACAATATAGTTGTTTTGTGTCTCATTAGTGTTAAATGACTTTTAGCATTAAATGATCAATGCCTTAATAGTAACACAGTCACATAGTGAAATCTTTAGTTTGAGGTAAGAACTATGAAAATATCAAATAGGTTTTTGTAGCACAACTGCAATCAGGACACCCTATTGCTGTTGCAAACTTCTTCCTGTTTGCAGTGAAGATCCTAAGTAGTATTAGCAAGTACAGGGGTACAGCCTGGGAGTGGTGCACAGGGAACTGCTCAAAAACATAGGCAGCATATATTTTAGAAGTACAACTGTATTAATAATACAGGCTGTCCAACTTCACATCACTAATATAAGGATGTGTCTTCATTGAAAACAAAAGCAAAAGCAGTACACTCTGCCCCAAGTCGTTTTCATAGTAATCAAATGTTTCTTACCAATGTGATCATCAGAAATACACTGATGCTTCCAAAAGCTAATGGCGGCCCTCTTTCGGTTCTGGAGTCTGTTCAGTCTCTCTGCAAGCCCGCCCCTACGGAGAATGAAGAATTATTCAGTTATACCAATATTTTACCTTTGTTCCCCAAAGTACCAAGGAACAGACATGATGCCTCATTTAGAGCCAAAAGGGTGCTATAAATCAACACTTGCATATATTTGTAAAGCACATCAGCATATTATATAATCTACATTTAGTATAAGTTGTTTTCATACACAGTTTTCCAGGAATAAAAACCAAAGCAATTCTGAAAGGGGCACAAGAGCACTCCTTGGGTCAAAGCGGCTCTTCTGCTGAAGAGTGTAATTTCAGCCACAACTGAGTGCACTTTTGACCATTAGCCTAGAGCAGATTACTGGAAGATGTGTGACCACTGGCAAGGAACGCATCCCAAAATACTTCTCACACATACTTGACCTCATGATTCATATCATAAGCTGGGTCAAGTATGTACTTTCAGTGGTCTGAAAATTGTCCACGGCAGAAACAGTTCAGTGTTCACAAGGGGAAGTGGCAAGCAAAGCAAATAAACTGAAGGTAATATTGTAGCAACCTATCTACAATTCAGATCAAAAACAGCCTATGTTAAAAACAAATATCATTTTATCTGAAGTTACCTTTTTGCTAATGACTGTCAGGTAAATGGCTGAATTATGCAGTGAATTATCTTTAACTACTCAGGTGAGCTCTCTTAGGATCCCCCTCTTTGTGAGGTTAAATTTGTTGTGAAGGTAGGATGGAGAACATAATAAGGCCCAATCTCCTAGGACCCAGTGTTATAAATTTTTTAGTATTTCTAAACTGCTTATTACTTTAAAAACTCTCTAAGCGGTATACAAAATCACAATATAATAACAAAAGAGTACCTATAGAGTTCCAGCTGAACTGAGCTACTTGGTAATTTATTTGGAGCGTGAATCCTGTAATTTTTAAAAGCCAATATCCTAATTTTACCAATTATGCTTTCAAGAAAACAGCTAAAGTCACAAGAATTGAGAAGCAAATAAAGGTAAATGATTGATTTGTACTTTGGTAGTAATAAAAAGCTCAAGGAGTCCAGAGTATTTTATAATCACTTGGGATCTCTTAACCAATTATTTGCCGGACAAAAAGTAAATTGAGAGAATTGAAAAAAGAAGAAAATATGCAAACACTGCATAAATGCCATTGTCTCTCTGCTACCTAGCCCTTTTTCTTTTTGTGTACAATGGCAAAACTCTTTAAATTAATTGCATCAAAAAAGCTCACTGCCCATGAATGCAAGGACAGCATGCAGGCTCAAATGACCCTATATTTAGTCTTGCATTCAAACCTTTGACAGTCTTCTTAGTTTCCACTGAAGACAAATCTGATCACAACAGCAATAAAAAAATGAGACAATCACAGTAACAATGAGAGTAACAGATGAGCTCAGCCTGTTAATTCTTTCACATAAGAAGAGAGAGTGCTACTGTGAGCATGTCCTACTCAGGGGCTTCTCATAGGAATAGAATGCTGAACCAAACAGGCATTTGGTCTGAACAAGCAGGGCTCTTCTTATGAGAAACATGCAATTTTTCAATATACCACTTCCTGAAGAGTATGTCTGGCTCTTCTAAAGTCAGTGTATGTGCCCACTTGTGCATGAATGTGTATGCACAAACACCTCCTGTTCCATCAGCAATAACAGCGAGAATTGCTCTTACTGGGGAAATTGAAACAGTAAATGCAGAGGGGATAGGGACTGAACAAACGGATTAAGGACAAATATAGATACAGAAAATGGAAACAGGGATAGATAAAACGTATGGTAAATAGCAGAAGTGCTTCAACTGTTATGTGTGTTTGCACATCTTTAATTGTGTATTGAAAAACAAAACTGAATGCAACTCATGAAGTGAAGGAGTTATTTATTTTCACATTCAGTCTATTAACATTTTGGAGTAGTCTACCGCATAGAAGCTTGGTCCACTAAAGCTGGAATATGAATCATTTGTTTGAAGCTCAAAATAAGATGGAACTTTTGGGTTCAGAGCAGTTTGCATTTGATGTCATGTAGGCCTGCTACAGAGGCAATGCTGCATCATGTTATCAAGCACTTGTCCCTCCTCACCTTTCGTACAAGCATTCTATACCCCCCTTTCCGTTTTGGAGGCAGCCATGGTTGGTAGAGAAATGATTCTAACCACAGTACCAACTGAAGCTGGAAACCACAGTTAAAAGCAGATTTGAAGCCTGGTTTGATGCCAACTATAGGTGGGAGAGGGAAGAGAGTCGGAACATACCAGATGCACTCAATCACCAAACTACGGTGCTATATCTGCACAATGTGTTGTGTAGAGCACAGTGAAGTTTCTGACATTTATCTACCTCTTAATTTCATCTCAAAAGAGGTTTGCAGAGCCATTTCTTACTTTGCCCTCTCATAAGCATAGGCTGTGGCCTAATACACACTCCGAGCATTACTCCATTTAGCTGTGGCTCTCCAGGGTTCCAGGTAAGCATTTATCTCATCCCATCTGGAGATGCCAGGGACTGAACCTAGAGCCTTTTGCATGCAAAGCAGATGTTCTACCACTGAGTCGCTTACAGCATTGAGAGATATGCTATGAAGGGGCTTACAAAATGAACTGACTGGAATAGGAAGAAAAAGAAGGGCTTCTATGAGACTGGTAGAATGTTAACTTATTCAATTAACAGATACGCACTTGTGCCATTCAACTAAAAACCCATTTAATTTCAGTGCTCTCTTTTCCTGTAGAATGCATTTTACTTTCAAAGTTATGGCTCATCTCACAGGAAAAAGACTTTGTTTTACTGTGTGGTATTTTAGAACATTCTGTATTTCTACAACTTTGATAAGGTTAAGTCTATTAAATCGGTCAGATATTAGTGTTTAACTATTCAACAGCAGAAAGCGTGTTTATATAACAATATGAAAGTTTTGTTTTGTTTTCTATCACAAATATTACAATGTGGAGAAAAGCTAAGACCAGCACTACTAAAATGTGAGTAACTTTACAGGGGGGGGGGGAATGCTATAAAATTGATCATCATTATCTACGGTAATTTGTTCAAATATATGTCTCACATCTATGAAAATATTAATGTGATGGTGTGGTGCATTATTGCTAATTTTACTTCAAACTTACCCAATGACAACAGCCCCACCCAGACTTCCAAACAATATAATTGTGGCACACAATGTGAATGGAACTTAACACTTTCAAATGCACTACAAACATTGTGTTCAAAATTCAGATAAGTAATTATCGATATGAAAAACAGATATGACACAGTTGTGCAAGATAGAAATATTTGAATCAGCACAGTAGAAGGAAATGTTAAGGTGGTGGTTATTGTAGTAAACTCATCATAAGATGATTTGCTGCAGTGACTGTGTGAATGCTTTGAAAAACTGTATACATATATCACTAGAGAGCTAAAAATGAATTAACTCATGACTTACAGTGACTTAAAATGGCATGATTCATGATTTAAAATGGCCAACCCTTTCAAAAAGCATTTGAATGTTAAAACTCTTAGATTTTGCTCATGTTGAAACTATTCTTTTTATTATTACCAGAATGCTACAATGAAAAAAACCCCAAAACATATATACCTCAGAAATTTTCTTTTCTTTGCAGAATCTTCTGGAGTCTTCATGTTCTTGTCTCTCTTTTTCTCTGGTGTCTGTAGAAGCATCTGAGCAGATTTTAACCAGTCACTTGCTGACCTTCCTGTATCTGTTTCAATCCCTGCTCCAAAATTGAACTCGGGCTTTTTATGGAATTCTAAATCAGCAGCTTTAGTTTCTGCTTGGCATTTTTCCAGACTTTCACTGTCTGATGAATATTCTGAAATTTCTAAAGAAATTGTCTGCATAAAAGAAATATATAATTCAATAATTAGAAGAGAAGCAAACCAAATGTCACATCAATTAATAGGAACACAAAAATGTATTGCTTTGGCAAGCAGTACGAGTAATTTGTCCAATATATTCAGAAAGTCATAACAGTATAGATGCATGCATTTGATAAATCAGAAGCTTGTCAGAAAGCAATCTTTTTTTTAGTCATTGGCAGAACACTGGTAAAGAAGGAGCCAAATGAAGCTTCCAAAGCAGGGAGTTCCACGTTATGGGTGCCACACCCTCACCATCACAATGGATAGGCAGATTCACTTGAGAAGAGCGGGTCACAAGCCATTTAGTGTTTTAAAGGTAATGTACAGCATTTTGTACCCCTAAACTGTGAACCTGCTTTTAATGAGTGTGCAACCCCATTGGGAAACACTCACAATTCCCATTTCCTCCCATAATTTCAAAGTAGAGAAAATCAAGTTATGCCCAAGAGCCTCTCATGCTAACAGGCTTCTCCTAAAAGAGCTTATTTATGAAGGTACTTAATAAATTACACATGTAACAAATATATGCGGTCTATACTTTGGCACACACAAAGTTCTGCACAATATGAAAGAAGTTCAAAACAAGAGAAAATCTGAACAACATGAGGGCTAAATTACAGTTTAGAAGGGAGCAATTGGGAATGCAAAAAACCAGATACTAAAGGGATGCACAACCCTTTCCCCACTCTAAACTGCTCTGACCCTGGGCACCCTAAGCTTAGTTTTGAAGGAACTCCTGAATGCCCTCTCCTGAGATGGCTGTTCATGCCAAAAAGAAGGCTAAAGCTAAGTCTGTGTAACATGTAGCTTGGCTCTTCCCATTCATTAATTTAAACCAGAAGGTTTCTATTTTAAAAACTTGCACCTGCACACTTGCAATGAGCACATGCAGCTCCACATTCATTCCAGTGAAGAGTTCAAATCTGTGCATGCCTGATCTACATGTACATGGATCTCAGGACTGGGGTCATATGACAATGGGCCCCTCCCTCACAGCTTTCTGCTCTTTTGCTTAACTTTATACACCTCTTATCCTATCTCCTTCCTATCTCTATTAACAAACAAACAAAATACAGTTACAGATTTCAGCGAAGAACATATATCTCTGCAATTACACATTCTGAACAAACATAATGTGCTCAATAGGATATTTGGGAGGAAAAACACATTTAGATTTGCTCAATTTAGCCTTTACAGTGTGGATGAACAAGTATATATATACATGCAGAATTGAGAGAAGGGTTTGGCACATAATACAGTGGTACCTCAGTTTAAGAACAGCCCTGTTTACGAACGATTTGGTTTATGAACTCCACAAAACTGGAAGTAGTGTCGAGGGTTGCGTACTTTACCTCTGTCCAAGAATGGAATCCAAATGGTGGAAGGGCACTGGTGGTGGGAGGCCTCATTAGGGAAAGCGCACCTCGATTTAATAATGGTTTCAGTTTAAGAATGGACTTCCAGAACGGATTAAGTTCATAAACCGAGGTACCACTGTATTTCCAACACTGCTTTAAGTAAAAATTAGCAGCAAAAAAGTATCTCCCTTTGTTCGTTGTTCTTGTCTATTACTTGCTTTGACAGTGTCCCCATAGTGCTTTATTGTCTACATTAAATACTTGCAGTGCATGCCAAATATTTATACTTGAAAATGTATTTTATTTGTTCCATTAGTACACACTCAGAAAAGCCAATATAAACCTTTCCCAATTTACATCTGCTGATTTAAGTTTATGTTTGCACCTACTTAGTTTTCCGTATTGCACACAACGTTTTGAGTTAATCTGGTATTTCAACATGCTACCTGTGCCAAATCAAAAGTTTGTTTAGCTTCTCACATTTCTTTCTAAATCACTTTTAATCAGTAGTAAGTACTTGCCAAGTTCTAAGTAGACTTGAAGTGACATTTTTGACACATGAAAGCATATGAAGTGAGTAAGATTTTGTAATTCAGCCTGTTTGCCTTCCCAATATTATGCTGTTAACACTGATGTTTAAATTCCCCTCTAAATGTTCTAGGGTCTTTTTAAGTTCAACAGTACAGGAGGAGCCAGTTGTACTTCACTTCCCATCTCCAAAATGGGGAAGGCAATAACAGCTTATGAAACAGCCTCCTAGTTCCCCCTTTCTATCATTCTATGTATATAATATTTCACATTACTTCCCTCATTTTTTCATTTTCTCTTCAGAATTCTACATTTTTTTTATTTAAAAGACTTTTCTTTACAATCTGTCTCTTTGAAGGATATTTTCTGAACCTCCCCCCCCCCAAAGGGAGAGTATTCTTGCTGAGTTTGAGCATACCAGAGAGCCCTTTGAATCAGCTAATGTGCAAGGGGAGCAATCCTGTTTAGTGCTGGGTTCCTGCTTTGTGCAGCGCCTCAAAGGCTCCTAACAATCAGCTGTTTGCTGGGTGCTTTGGGAGCTGCACAGAGCAACTTTGAGCAAACCCCACCCTTTCAGTCAAGCCCTGCCCTTACTTGTATGACCTCAGGTACAGGGTAGGTGGTTGTGGCTTGCTCAGAATGGCCTCATGGGCCAAATGGTGAAGTTTGGGAGGCCAAGGCTAGCCCAGGATCTGGAAGTTCCCCAATCCTGACCTAGGGATATAAAAATTCAGCTCAACAAAGTGTAAATGAATTTTGACATAATTTAAAATAACCACCACCAAAATGGAATAATGTGTCTAAGGGAAACGTGATTATGCTGAAATAAATTGCAGAAGCAGACGCAGCCTCTGAAATACAGGTGTCAACTGACCACCTTTGTTATTTTTGAGATTGAGACTGGGAAATAAAAAATAAAATCTGTTAGCCAGATGATGCAATATGATACTCATTAGTATGAAATCCTCTTCTTAAAAAGAGAGACTTCTGTGACATTTGTCTTCCCAGCAAATGATAAATGTTGCATTGAAAAGGCACAGATCTTTAGGGTGTTGCCACAGCAAAGTGTACATTCCTTTGGCCATGACATTAACTTTGATGCTGTCCTGCAATTTGTGAATGCGTAGTAAAGTCACACGCACAAGGTCTTGCTTTGGAGGCATTTGTTTGTGGAAGTCCATCAATGTATTTCCGCGTGTTATATTAGTCATTGGCCAGAAAAACCCTTTTCCACAGATTTCAATAAACATTGCCATAGATTTGACACTTGCCCAAGCTCTTCATGAATATTGCAGCGGACAGTGTGGAAACTGATTCATACTTTAGAGAAAACATGTATCCATGTTACAGTTTTTTTGCTTTTTGTGTTTTTTGTGTTTGTTTTTTGAGATTGTAACACTATTACATTGGTCACATCTTTTAAAACACAGGAAAGCATTGAAACAACTTGTGGCGTAGTTCTTGAGTTTTCCTGCAGCCCTACTTGGAGATGAAAAGCCCTGAACATGGGACCTTCAGCATGCAAACAGTTGCTGTAACATTAAGCTACAGTTTCTCCTTTGCACATTAAGAAAAGTAGCAGCAGGCTGCTCTTTCAAACCAAGATCTCACTGATACATATTACTTTGATTTTGCAGCATTCCATTTAAAATTGTGAAACATTTTTGCCCCCCTTTTTGGATACCACCTGTGGGGTTCCTTTGATAGCAGTATGCAAAGGGAAAATCAGATACACACCCATGTTTTCACTTACCTACTTGTTTGTGTGTGCAGTATTGTGGTGACATCTCATCACTTCAAAGCATAAAACCACAGAGGCAACAGTCAGAATGTGAAAGATTAAACTGCCATGCGTAGGCAGAGTTAACAAAAAAAAGACAAACAACAACTAACAAGACTGATAAATCACTGGCTTCTTATTTTTTTTCCACAGAGTGGCAAGCCCAAACAGAGGAAAATAATCAGTCACACAGGACTGACAATTACACTTTATACATGCAGGACATTTTGTTTCTTAGCATGTAATATTGCAACTTTCCAAGACACAAGTAGGTAAAAGAACTAAATTTTAAATACTATACAAACCACATTTCTGCATGAAATGTAACACTAGCAGACCTATTCAAACCTAGTTCTACCACAATCGCATCTAAAGTTGAGGAGGTTTTAAGAGTTTTAGAGGAACGGGGACACACAGGTGGAGGGGGATGCTAATCTCTCACTGAGACCACAGCCTGCAGTCTCTCTGCAGTCAGCTCACCCAGGTGTTTCTCTCCTCAGCTGAGTTTTGCTAATGGAAATAAGCATAGTTGGCAGGAAACCATTTGGTGGGGAAGGCTATGCAGTGATAAGACAGTAGACAAGAGAAGCACTCATCTCCCGTTACCCGTGCAACCTTTTTCTTTTTGCTTAAAACGAGATTCAGTTCCCACTTTATACATGGCCGGGGCAGAATCAGTTTTAAACCAAGAGGCTTGTTGCCTAACACTGATATATATGGTGTTTGCCTCCTAAGGGCTGCATGTATGCTACTAAACATTTTCAGCGTGAGTTGGGGGGGGGGGAGGGAATATCTTGGTTGAAGCCTGAATCACCATATATATTGCCCAATGCGGATGCTTTCTGGAACTGTCAAACCGATTGCTACTGGTAGCTACAGCTGGATGGCTATGTCTTTCCCAGCATGCCTCTAACATGACAGCTCCAAGAATATTTACTCAAAAGCAAACCCCATTAATACTATGAGTGGTGTTCAACTAAGTTTTACCCACAGTAGACCCCCTGAAATAAGCTTTGTCATGTTTATTAATTTTAATAGGTCTACTCTGAGCTAAACTAAGTTGAATACCACCCCATGTTTAAGATTTCAGCCTTAGTAATACTAGGTCACCGCAACAAAATACAAAGACAAAGTGATTTGCCCAAAATTACCAACACACATCTGCAAAGATCTGAAGCAGGTTGGGTATTATGAACTGCAACTCTCAATTCATTGTCTGCAAACCTCAACATCAGGAAGCTACAATCTTCGAAGTCACACTACTTACTACAAACGAATCTTTAGGCCAGTGCCAACTACACTGTACCCTAAACTGACATGTCAATTTAGGACAAGCAGTGGAGAAAAACAATATATATATATATACATATATAGTAGAACTTTCATCAGATCACAACTCATCAGATTAGAATTTAGTTAGAGCCACCACCCCATCTCTTCAGAACAGCGGTAGAGCGATCTTTAAAATGTGGTTATAACATTAATGTTATGACTCATTATCAAGGAAGATCTCACTTCCAGAAGCTGAGCACCTTATCACATTGGGGCATATTATCTCTATGTGAAAGTGGCCATCAATATCAATTCCTAGGCTCTTTGCACATTTTTAAAAAATATTGTAGGTATGCATCTGCCAACTGTATGTTCTGACAAGACTCCAGCCTAAGCATCATTATTAAAAATGGAAATTCATAGAACATTTTTAGGTAAAATTTATAGGAAAAACTGACCAGCAATACCTCTTTAAGCAATGGCAAGTGCCATATAAGAACATATATTTACACATTCTATTCCAACTTACTTCATGAGCTAAGGAAGATAATAATAATAATACCTTTTAATACAAGTTAACACAGAATATAACATTTATCATATATATACATATGTTTTCTAATCATAACATTTAACCTTAAACTATTCAAAATAAATTAGGTTGGCAGAAAGTGACTAGTCCCTCAGCTGTAACAGCATCCAGATCCTTCAAGATTTTACAAGTGAGTGTCAGCGCATTGAAACAACCACAAACAACAACCTAGTGCTTTCAAAGTCTTCCACATGCATTATCTTGCTATAATTTTTGCACTGTTCCCATAAGGGCCTGGTTCACACATAACACAAGCCTTGTTTAATGCTAACTATAATTATATGTAAGGTATCTGACAAATAACCATTTAAATCTTGCTTTATTCTGCACCCCCACCCCATGGCCTGGCTTTCTCCTGTCAAAGGAGACACCAGAAATAGTCACACTTCACATGCCACTCTGGAGCTTTCGGCCAGTGCCAACTCCTTAACCGGACTTAAGGAGGACATCCAGATTCACACCTCATACTAAGTCATGGTTAATTTTAACTAAGGATTATAAACCAATTACAGTGGTACCTTGGGTTAAGTACTTAATTCGTTCCGGAGGTCCGTTCTTAACCTGAAACTGTTCTTAACCTGAAGCACCACTTTAGCTAATGGGGCCTTCTGCTGCTGCCACGCTGCCAGAGCCCGATTTCTGTTCTCATCCTGAAGCAAAGTTCTTAACCTGAAGCACTATTTCTGGGTTAGTGGACTCTGTAACCTGAAGTGTATGTAACCTGAAGCGTATGTAACCTGAGGTACCACTGTACAAATCTTGGTCAATGAGTGACCTTAATAAACCATAGTTAAGCTGCTGGCCTGGGTTCACCCATAACACTAAGCATAAGGTGTTAACCAGGTAGAAGTACACCAATATTATGAACCCCAAACCATAGAGGTGGCTGCTTGGCAGGGGGAAAGGCTTGCCTGGGGCCATCATGTCAGAGGCAAGATTCAAATCAAGAACTTCACAATTCATAGTCCAGTATTTTATCTACTATAATCTGCCAGATCTCTCAGCACAAGTGGAGTCCCTTAAAAACTACTGCGATAGGCTCCCTATAATTGGCAACTACCACAAGATGGAAGTGCTCTTCCCCAAACCCATGCATACAGCCATATACCAGCATATTATAATAATCTAGCTTTCACAACTATGAAGGTATGAATAAACTTTCTATTTGAATAGACTCACGGAAAGTCCCAGGAAGGTGATGAGCAAACAGTATCATCCTTGGTGCCTCCCTGCCAAGAATTAGTGGAGCCTGAGGAACATTGCTCCATGGTGTATATGAATTCTGTGGTCAACAAACATACGTGAAATATTTTTTAAAAAATTGTATACAGAGTCATCACCCATGATTTCAGAAAGCTATACTGTTTACTTCCAGTGCAGATTTAAAGCAATCTGTACAGTGTCAAGGTTTTTGTCCTCCTGTCATCATTCTATTAACCTTTCACTTCTGACAACATTGACCACATTCATCTCCATGCTCTTTCAATTTTGCGCACTGATTCTAGTCATATTGTATTTCCACAGTTCACTCAAGGTTTCTTTGTTAAGAGTTCTCTCTTTTCTCATTTCCACTATCCATTGGTGGTCTCAAGTCTATTTTGGCTTTGTTGTTTTACTTTTGGATCTCCATATGATTTCTTCCATTCTTTCTTTGCCCGTATCATATTTACCTTACCAAGATTTCTGGTATTTGCTCCACTATTATTTCCAGTACAATCTAACTTACTAAAACAAGTCAGCTAAAATTGAACTTCAAAATTGAACTTCTGCCTCTACTCTGCCATCCCTTACCTCTTCTTTGATACTAAGTTCTGCTGTCTCATCTAACTTCTCTCTCTTAAATTTGAAACCTCCAGGCAACTTCTGCTCGAGCTTTTTCTTTTACCTCCACAATGTTCACTCAATTCATCTTTAATACTTGCCCTTCTCTCTTTGGCTACAAATCCAAATCCTTGTCCAGTCTCTCATTATTTCTCACACGGACGATTTAAACACTTTGCTCAGCCTTCTTGCCTCTTCTCATATACCTATTTCCTTCTGATGAAAGCAGTGTGGCAGGGAACTGAGACCTTTCTTTGCAGGGGGTGGGGGGAACGAATCAGAATTCCATAAATTCAAAATAAAAAAGCTAGCTGTGCACTAGCAATAGATTTGCAGGAATAACAAAATAGTAATATAATTAAAATGTAAATTAATATAATTTAAAGTTTTGAAAAACAAATGTTCAACAGAACCTAAATTACATTTTTTCAACTAAGAAAAGGGGAAATCAGTCAGTTTGTCTGAAGATCAAGAAACATTCTCGTTAAACTAGCACCAATCTGGAAGAAGACTCACTTGGGTGCTCTTAAGCATCTCAAGGTATCTGTTAATAAAGGTCTATATAGGGGGAGGGGGGAATCACCATTATTTGTCAGAAAAAATGAAGAAACATTATATTGCACATCATTAACCAGAGATTTGAACAACAGCTACCCTGGCAAAATTTTCCCTACAGTTTACATGTGCACACTCAGTCAGATGAGAGTACATAATCGGGGGGGGGGGGGGCTGGTCCCACAGTTGCTTTGATTCCTATCGCCTGCTTCAACCTTTTCTCCTCTATAAGAGATGGGATTTGCAGTGTTTAAGTGACAAGGATCATTTTATCTTGCGGCAACATTCATAGTATTCCAGAGAGTAGAGTTGAGTAGAGACAACAAAGTAAAGAAAAATAAAAGTGAGACAGAAAGTATGAAGTAGAGAAGCTGCAGCCCTCTTAGAGTTAAATAAGTTTTAGTCTCCAACTCTGATCAGAAACTTATTTTATGAAGCAAAGCAGGTTTCACAAGTTATACTGTTGGAAGCAGACGTACAGGAAAATGAAACAGGGAGGGGCTGATTGGCACCATCCTGGCAGCTGCCTGCTCTGCTCTCCCAGCCAACGTGTGTGTGTGTGTGTGTGTGTGTGTGTGTGTGTGGCCTGTATCAGTTTGTCCTGTTAGATACCTGACTGCAGGTAACAGCATGCTTGTGCTGATTGCAGTGATGGTACTGCTTGCTTGCTTGATTGCTGGCTAAATGAATATAGATAGGATTTAGTCTAGAGCTTGCCTTAGAAACACAGCCAGATGGGTGGGATATAAATAATAACAGTAGTAGTAGTAGTAGTAGTAGTAGGGCAGGTGCACTACCAACCTGATCAATTAGGATACAGGCTTGCAGGCCAGGAGACAGGTCTGTGCCCTTTACCCAGAGGTGAGAGTTTTGGGGGTGGGGAAGTTGGTGGGTCCCACCTGAGTGAGAGACAGACGGAAGAGAGCTATACTATTTTTCACCCAACAGTGTGGGATGTGCCCACCACTTAGCCTAAGTTTATGTGACCCTAATTTCTCACTGGTCTAGTGTGAAACTTGATGATGGTCCTAGGATGTGTCTGGTTGAGCAGGTAGCAGGGAGTTGCAAAGATGTTGCCCCAGTTTCAGTGGTGGTGGGCAGAAGGAGGTATAGTTGGATTAAAGTGGCTGACCACCAACTGGGACACAGACCTAGATGATTGGTACCCGTCCCCCATTTCAGCCCTCCTACTCCTCCAGAAGTTACTGATACTGCTGAGCTCTCCAGTTTGGTGGTACTGTTACTGAATGGCAGAACGGACCATAATAACACCATGCCCATTCGTGACTTGATTGTGGATAATGGAGCTGACCTGGCATATATTACCGAGACTTGGATGGCTGGCCCTGATATAACTCAGCTGTACAGCACTAGACCAAGGGCTGGTGTGGGGGTGGGTGGGGGTGTTGCTATTGCCCATAGAAATAAATCTCCTTTACTGGAAAACCTCTTGCTCTTGGGATGGGCTGTCCTGCACACACCCAGCCAAGGAAGGCAACTGGTCCATAATCAATTATTTATTCAAAATAAATAAATAATTTACACACTTACAGCAGCTCCTTACAAATACACACTTCTAGTGTCTACATAGCTGGCATTAACTTTTCCAGGCTTGTGCCCCATGGACTAGTTGAAGCAACAGTGGGACCACATCCTCCTGGGCTTATGTACCCTTGTTTGACGGGAGTACGCAAACGCAACCTGAGACTTCTGCTGCACAGAAGTCACAGAACCCCCTCCACCTCCAACTACTCAGACCCTTTCTCTTCCTCTTGCCCTGGCTCCTGCCTCATGGGTAGTACCAAACCTTATATATCGCTTGTTCCCCTCTCCTGCCCCCCCCCCCGTATTTCTGTCACACATTCTTCAGAACCCTGCCAGTTCCTGACATGGACTTAGTGGGACTGCACTAGTGATGGACCAGTGAAACAGACTGGGAACAGTGATGGTCTATTGACCAGCCTTTTATACAGTGGTATCCCTGGCCAAGGTGGTCTCTGACATGGTGGTGGAGGATTGTCAGCCTGGGTATTTCAGCATCCATGAAGAGACTGCCACTAGAACAAAAAATCTGAACCCCTCTAAAATTAACAAGTGGAAATAGGGTGGCTGCATAATTAAGAATTTCCAGTAGTACTGTTTAAAAGGGAAACTTTCAGTCTCCAACATAGCAATACATGGCACAGCACCAGTCTTACAGACGTTTCATACAAAAAACCTTATACTTGGAAACAGATTTCCAAGCACAACACACATACATATTGAATCAGTTAAAGGACCAAACTACATATTACATGGAGTTCTAAATAACATTCCTGTCACATCTCTTCAACCCTCCCCCCCAAGAAAATAATGAAAAGCAGCTGCAAGGCAGCAGAAAAAGGAGCTGGGAGCTCTGAAAGGAAAAAGGACAGCTGTACAAAGATGGCACTTAAGCATTACTCAGCACCTATTTTTCCTCTCAGTATTTTTATTTATTTAAACCATTTATAAACTGCTTAAAACTTTTAAAATGTTGAATAGGTATAGACATAAAACAGTATACTATACTGTATAATTAAACCAAAAATACAACATAAAACCAGTCAAACAGTAGTATAAAAGCATTCAAAATCAATATAAACAAGGATTTAGCTAAAACATACAGATAAAAACAGGGGCTGATCTTATGAATGAGGGAAAATCTGGACGAAAAGGTATGTCCTTACAAGATGGCAGAGGGAAAGGTATGCCATAGCAGAGTGGCAATAGAGGAAAATGCCCATTTCCAGGTCACTTCTGTCATTCTGTAGGATGTGATGCCCCATGTACAATTTCCTCAGATGATCTAAATGATCTTACACAAGGTCAGAATGGTCCTGAGATTTTCAAGGATTTATATGTTTAACAACAAGCCTTTGAACATGGGCTGTTACCAGACTGGCAGCTAGTGCAGTGCCCTCAGCACATCAACTTAAAAACCTGCATCTCTAAAGCTGCTCTTTTCCCCCATGGGATAAAATATACTGCTATAACCCAACCCACTGTATAGCCCAGCAGTTCTCTGCAAATTAACTGCACTGTTGGAGCATTCCAAGTGGTTCATTCAGTGAAGGGACAAATCTTGGCAGGTCCTTTACAAAAAGGGGAACTGTGCCAGGCCTTATACATGGAGGGGTACATATCACTACTGACAAAGAGTACACTCAAGTGAAAAGGAAGGGAAGTCTTAAACTAACATACAGTCCAAGGGCATTTCAGAGTCCTTGGTCACTCAGGCCCTACAATCTTATACACCCCACCATACTAAAATAATACACCATCATCTACAAGGGTGGAAACTTTCATACTCAAGTGCCAATGCAGTCATCCAGGCCTCTCTATTGATTGACTGGTTGTTTCTGGCCACATCCACCTCAAATAATTCTCTATGAGGTTAATGTGGCCTCAGGATGAAAAAGATTCCCCGCTCTGGTCTACACTTACATATGGCAGGAAGCTAACCTAACAACTAAAAGTTGTGAAAAGCTAGAGTTCTTTTGTTTAAGTGAGACATACTTTTCTTATGGATATACTTTTGTCATGAATAAAGCAAACCACATTCCAAGTATTTTAGGGACTTTAAATAAAGTTATAATTCCTTAAATATATGTGTTGTTTGAAATATCTTCCATATTTAATACACACTTTGCTTCTTAGGAGAAAAATGTGAGAAAGAAATGCAAACAATTTGTGTCTGCATTACGTCTGATCTTCATAGGGGAATGGAGAATTTTAGAAGTGGAAGTTGTTATCCTGTTTTCATCATACTGCCGTTAATCATCCTGTACTGCCCTCCCCCAAAAAGGGGGGCAAGAAAAGGTTGAATATCATACTCAATGAAGTTCTTTAACAAAGGCAGCAATTGCAAACACATATGCTCTGGAATAAGTTCCACTGAACTGAGTGGGACTACGTGTTTAGCGTTGTCTTGAAAAGTTAGTGGAACAAAAAAGGATTATAGCTTCTAATCTAACTCTAAATCTCTATAAACCTTTTACTAACTGTAAATTTTTCAGCTGTTCTTAAAGGAGAATTTATGTGGAGAAAAACAAAGTTTGGTCAGTCTCAAAAAATCTCTTAAAAAACAAAGACCTCTTAAAAACAGACACAGAAAGTTTAGAAAATATGTTACTTGGATTTGAAACACTTTTTAGTTCCCAGTATGATGGATCAACGTGCTTTTCTATACCATCAATTTTGCCCTTCTTCTTTTTTAAAGAGACGCAATTCATTCATTACAACTTTTCTATAACATCCTGAGCACTACTTACTACCTGTCTATGTATCTAAAAGTAGTCTTATTTGCCTGTAGGAAAAAAACTCCAAAATTCACAGATGAACAATAAAGGTATTAGGACCAATACAGATCGTCACAAAAGCATGACAAGTTTTTGAGTTCTTCAGAAGGGTACTGAGGAAAATAAATGTTTTTACTATAAACTCATTCTAGCCATATGAATATAGATGAAAAGGACAAGAGGGACATGATGACAACAATTAAAGATGTTTGTAGAATAAACCAAAAATATTACAGAACATTTTATTTGTAAAAGTTCCAGAAACTACCATAGAGAAATGAAATGGAACAAGGAGTTCTCACATATTAAGTACTATGTTTAGAGAAGTTAGAAAAATTGAAAGTTTAAAATACAGAAGCAGTTAATACTTCTTAAGCATTAAGACAGACAACTCTGAGGCGCCCAAAAATAACAATCTTGATTACAGAGGAATGTGAAACATTTTGAAAAAAATAAATGTAAATATTTTCAAGGAGATAAAAAAAGATACTATGTGCGCATCCTTGTAATACAGAAAGAATATCAAAACATTTGGCAGGTGATCTCCTAAGCCCTAAGGATTTCAATCAACAGTGGCTTTTGGGAATCACTTTGCTCCATGTCCTGTGTATAAATCTTGGAGCAGCATATCAGAGCCTGAAGAACAATAGTATTGTCAAGGGGACCCACAGAAGATGGCTAGTAGTTTTGAATGCTTTCAGGAATGCCTAAGTTAGATTGTCTCACTATACTTGGACATCAGATGGGAATGGTCAGTTATATCCCAAGCTGGAATCCCAGAACGGCCTACTAAATACTAAAAAATGAAACATACTGTATAGTACTCACAGGAGATTTCAACTACCCTGATATCTGTTGGAATTCAAACTCTGCCAATAATGTAAAGTCCAACAAATTCCTCAATTGTCTTGCTGACAACTTCACCAGAACTTCCACCAGAAGGTGGAAGAAGCAACAAATGGATCATCTCTCTTGGACCTGGTCCTCACCAACAGGGAGGAACTGACTGATGAAATGAAAGTACAGTGGTACCTCAGGTTACATACGCTTCAGGTTACACATGCTTCAGGTTACAGACTCCGCTAACCCAGAAATAGTGCTTCAGGTTAAGAACTTTGCTTCAGGATGAGAACAGAAATCGGGCTCTGGCAGTGCGGCGGCAGCAGGAGACCCCATTAGCTAAAGTGGTGCTTCAGGTTAAGAACAGTTTCAGGTTGAGAACGGACCTCTGGAATGAATTAAGTACTTAACCCGAGGTACCACTGTATAGGGAACTTGGGAGGAAGTGATCATGTCCTTTTGGGTTTCATTATACACAGGAAAGGGAAACCTGAGTATAGTCGGATATGCACTATGGTTTTTAAGAAGTCTGATTTCCAAAAGCTTAAGGAACTACTGTGTGAAGTCCTATGGTCAGAAATACTCAAAGGGAAGGAAGTCCAAGGTGGATGGGAGTTTCTTAAAGATGAAATATCGAAGGTACAAGAATAGATGATTCCAACAATAAAGAAAAGTGGGAGGCATCTAAAGAAACCAGTGTGGCTGCATAAGGAGCTTACAGATGAGCTGAGATATATAAGAAATTGAAGAAAAGTGAAATCACAAAGGAAGAGTATAAACGAGTAGCCAACAGTTGAAGGGAAAAGGTCAGGCGGGCCAAAGCTCAGAATGAACTCAGGCTTGCAAGAAAGGTTAAAAGCATTTTTTAAAAAAATATTTGGCTATGTCTGAAGCAAGAGGAAGAACAAGCAAATAGTAGGTCCCTTGTGTCAAGAAGAGGTAGAAATGCTACTGGGTGACAGAGAGATGGCGGAACTGCTCAACACCTACTTTGCCTCTGTCTTCACCCAAAAGGAAAGCAATGCCCAACCTAGTGATAACAGAAACAACAATGCAAGGAGGAAGCTGCAGTTCAAGATAGGAAGAGGTGGTAAGAGAACACCTAGTTACTTTATATGAACTCAAATATCCAGGGCCTGATGAACTGCACTCAAGGGTACTAAAGGTACTACTCCAAGGAGGTGTAATCTCAGAGCCTTTGTCTATAATCTTTGAAAATTTATAGAGAACAGGTGAGGTCCCAGCAGATTGCTGTCCCAATCTTCAAAAAGGGGGGAAAAGAAGACCCAGGTAGCTACTGACTGGTGAGCTTGACATTGAAACCAGGAAAGATTATAGAATAGATAACTAAACAGTAAGTCTGAGCATTTAACAAACGATGCTGTGATTACTAAGATGCAGCAAGGGTTTCTCAAAAGCAAGTCATGCCTGATGAATCGTATTTCTTTTTTTGATAACTTATGTGTGTGCCCCCATCCAGCACTGATTTAATCCATGTCCACTGGCTTGCAGTCCCTAATTTCCTACCAACACATGCGGACCTTAAAGTCAAAAAAGTTGAAGTAGCAATCAAAAGAGAATTCCCATGACAGAAAGGTCAAAACAAGATCCAACAGCTATGAGACAGACTAAAATGATATATTTCCATTAGGTGAAAATGAAATGTTGATTTCTCATAAGTAGAGTAGAAATATTAATATTTGACAAATGATCAAATTTATTCTTCATTTACATAGAATAGCTCTCTTTAATACAGCATATCTAGTAGAGGCATTGATTATGTTTCAAAGATAATCATAAGGTTACCACATTAATAGTGAGATAATTTATATTAACGTAGTAGTTTTTTTTAGAAACCTAGTGTTAACAATTAAAAAAAACCTATTACAAATTTGGTTTCAATTTTTTTAAAAAAACCATGCGTGCGTGCGTGCATGTGTGTCTCTGAATCCACTCTGCAATTTACCACAAAGATTAACTGAAGTATGAATGTGCTTTGAACTCACAAGTTACTGTAAGCATTATGTAATGTTTTCTGTAAATAAACTAAAAAAAATAAATCATTCTGAGCCTCCACCTTCAACCCCAAAAAGCAAAAATAAAATTTAAAAAAATGACAATAGAAAACTTTCCATTATCTGGCACTTCTGGGCATTGATTAATCTATAGAAACCTTTTGGATATATTTGGATTATGTACCAGAACATTACAACTTGATCTACTTCTCATTATTTTAGGACACAAGGCAAAGTCATTTCCTTCTACAGTTCCTCAATTTTACAAGTGATGAAATTCCAGCACTGTAGTGAACGTAAGAGCAGTCCTGTCAGATTAAAAAGTAGATCCATCTTATCCACTACATTGTTTTGAGTAATGGGCAAGGAAATACATCAGGGATGTCCACAATCAGGGTATGAAGGCATTTATCTTCCACTGTATATGTTCTTTATGTCTTTTGTGTTGCAATAATTCCAACAATTAGACAAAAAGGCAGACTGTAAAGTTAATGTCAAAAACTTTGAATTCATATAGGAAGTTGTTTCTCCAAGGGAAATTGCAAATTCACCCCAAAGGGGAAGTTGCGGAACAGAATTAAATGTTCTAAACAATTCAGACGTCAAAGTATCGAGGTCACACCCAGAAAGAAAATCATTAATTGAAGAGTCTAGAGCTTATCAATATGCATAGAACACTTAAAAAACACTTGCTCTTTAAAATATACTTACTCATGATACTGTATAAGACACTAGCAATAGTCCTTTTGAGTATAATCCTATTTGTATAAGTTTACCACCATTCTCAAGCAAGTCAGCAATGCAACCTTACTTGTCCCACCACTTTCTTCCTCACCCGCTCAAGTGGCCCTGCTTCCTCTCCTCTTCCTAGCCTTGGAACAAAAGCTCTAGCCAACTTTTTAAAATAAAAAACCCAATAACTGGCTGAGAAACTGTAGTTGTTTTGTAATCCAAGATTGCTCGTATATTATTAATTATTCCACAAAAGGTGAGAGGTGTGGAGAGAAATAGCACAACAATTTATTCATTCTTCAAATTCCTCATTTCTCACTGCCATCTTTTACATAAGATTTCTCTCCAACTGTGGAATTCAGTCTTTGGAACAGTTAGGACATTAATCCAAAACTGGCTAGCAAAGAGAAGTAGCAAAAGAGAAATGACAACTCAAAATTCTTCAGTACATTGTGTTATTTTTTTAAGCACAAACCTGGACACAATATTAACTCAGAAGTACTAAATAGTTACAATTACAGTGGTACCTCGGGTTAAGTACGGTACTTAATTCGTTCCGGAGGTCTGTTCTTAACCTGAAACTGTTCTTAACCTGAAGCACCACTTTAGCTAATGGGGCCTCCTGCTGCTGCTGCCGCCGCACCACCAGAGCACGATTTCTGTTCTTATCCTGAAGCAAAGTACTTAATCTGAGGTACTATTTCTGGGTTAGCGGAGTCTGTAACCTGAAGCGTATGTAACCTGAGGTACCACTGTATACCCCAAACTGGCACAAGAGCAGTAAACTGCTTCTGATGATATAAAGCAATGAGACAGTAGATAAGCAACCCAGAGGGAATAAGGATGAGTAGAAACAGAGGGTTTGGCTCTGTCCCTTTTCTTCCTCCGAGAGAAATTAACAAAAGATTATGGAAGACACACAAATATTAAAAGTGCAGAAAGGACGGTCTCTTAGACCTGGTTCTCATGATACTGTAAGCCAAGCTATGGCTCAGCAAGACCACACAAATGTATGGGCTTCCAGGGAGGAGCTTGCAGTCACTTTGCTTCTTTTTACTGCTGGGCTGAACTAACTCATGGTTAAGTTTGGCTTGCTGTGTTCTGCGAACCAGCCCATTGTCTGCATAGGTCACTTCCTCATCCATACTGAGAATATATATTTTTAATGGGCCTAAGGATAGAGCTGCTCATATAAATCAATGGAGAAATCCAATATAACTATGTAGCTGGGAATAGGCACCAGTGTCCCCCTGCCACCCCAAAAAAGTCAACAGCAAAGAGGAGAGTTTCTGTTCTAACATTATTCTTATTAGTGTAAGAGTTTTTAAAATTGACTCTGCTAATGTAATATCCAAAGAAAGTGCAGTTCAATGTCCCCATAATGAAGGTTATTAGGGGCTATGGCTGTGAGAGTAGCTTATGACAGTCCTACCATTTAATTTCCAAGTAATTTAGCTCAAACTGAATATTACCCAGAGTAGTCTGTAGCATTTCCAGAGTTGTTGTTATGGAACTGAAAAAGTAGCTTATAACAACCCTACAATGTAATTTGCTTTTATGCCCATATTGCAGGGTGTGGGGCAGCAGCTAGAGAGAGCAACTTACAGCAGCCCTACACTGGATTCCACGGTTAATATCACAGATCAGATGTAGAGCTGTGGCTGGTTTTGATTCCAGTTGAAAATTGTTCCTTACTCTCAGGATGTACCAAAAGTCTATCTACTTTAATGCCTCCCTCAGACATCCTTCTAGACCACATCAAACAAACACACACACACACACACACACACACACACACACACACACACATATATTGTGGCCCATACATGAGAGACAACAGTCCATAAAAAAAGATTTAATTTAATTAATTTAATTTAAAAAATTGGATTCACAGAATCACAGAGCTGGAAGGGTCCCTGAAGATCATCTAGTCCAACCCCCTGCAATGCAGGAACATGCAGCTATCCCATATGGGATAAGCAGTGTGTATGGCATAAGGGGATTCAAACCCCTGCCTTGCATGCAGTGGAGACAGGTGTGTGCGCCATGCTGTCTGCAATGGGAAACTGCTCTGGAGGCTTGCTCCATCACTGCAAGTACATGGGTCCTTTCCACATTCACGTCCTGCTCATTCCTAGAACTTGTGAGTCCCCACCAAAGATGAGCAGGGGGAGAAGGATCCCCCGTCTTCACAGATCTCCATACTTCCAGTGTGGACATCCAGACATCCATGCCTCCAGACATCCATGCCCCAAGACCAGAAGTCTACACAGGAGTTGCAAGGTTCCTGACCAACTCTTAGACACCCCTCCCACCTTAAAACCCCAAGGCCTGAGGGGACGGGGGCATCAGGGCCACCCGCAAAATACCCATCAATCTAAATGCGAGGCTGCTTGGGAAGATAATGAAGTATGTGTAAACAGTTGATTGGATCAGGCTAGCTGAGAACCTGGAAGGGATGAAACTTCCAACTCCTATACTGTGTAAGTTCTCTGCCTGACTGGAACTGAACTGAGAAAATGGACAGTGTAGTCAAAATGGGAGTAACACCATGTCCTCTCTGTGATACAGTAATGTCACTTCTGTAACATCACCATTACAGCTCATGAATTATGGGCACCAGCAATAGTGCCACAAGCATGGGATAAGTGCTGCTGCTGCTGATCCATCTTGTGGAGCATATTGTACAGTGGTACCTTGGGTTACATATGCTTCAGGTTACAGACTCCGCTAACCCAGAAATAGTACCTCGGGTTAAGAACTTTGCTTCAGGATGAGAACAGAAATCGTGCTCTGGTGGCGCGGCGGCAGCAGGAGGTCCCATTAGCTAAAGTGGTGCTTCAGGTTAAGAACAGTTTCAGGTTAAGAACAGACCTCCGGAACGAATTAAGTACTTAACCCAAGGTACCACTGTATTTCCTGTTCTGGGCTGGACATATATAATGCATACTGGATATCACACTGACATAACGGCAACATCTCTCCCCAACCCCCAACATAACTTGAGCATAGGACTGCTTTGTTGGTTACCCCACCTAAAACAGAGGTACATCATCACCTTCATCAATTTTATCATCAATTTAAGTGTCAAAATAAGACATCCATCTCTTGTTTTATTTCCACTGTAGCAGGGAAGATCTCAGATAACTAACGGGTGTATCTATAGCAGATCTCAGATTGGGATGAATGCTGTTATAGAATTGCATCACTTGAGTTCTGGGGAAAAAATATTTTAACTATTTCCAATTGTTTGTGGATTTGATTAAACTCTTATTTTAAAAGGCACAATTTGTATGCACGTATATTGTTTTTTTTCCTCCTCTATGCTGATTGTTTAGATATCTTGTATTTTATATTTGCCTTATTTATGATTATTATCAGAGACCCTTCTGCAGTTGCTCCCCCCATATGAAGCAAGGAAAGGGGAAACAGGGAAATGGTTTTCTCTTTAGAGGGACCTCACTTCTGAAATGCTCTCCCTAAGAACTGGTCTCCTGGTGTGATCAACTGCAGCTGCCAGACCAATTTTTAAAAATTTGTCCAGAATATAATTGTGAGTTTTCTACTTGCAGCTGGCTATTAATGTTCTGAGTATTGCTTTGATTTATTTTTATTTAATTTTTTGGTTATTTATTCTAATTCAAGGGTTGTTCAGTTTTTAAGGCTGTGAACATATCTGTAAGCCAATGAAACAGTGCTGGGCACCCATAAACCACAACCAATCACACACACACACACACACACACACACACACACACGTTCCATTTGCTACAATAAAGTGCTTCTTTCAAGGCTAATTTCAGTGGGGGTGGGCGGGCTGTGACCCCAATTTTAGTACAGTGGTACCTCGAGTTATGAACTTAATTTGTTCCAGAGGTCCGTTCTTAACCTGAAACTGTTCTTAACCTGAGGTGCGCTTTCGCTAATGGGGCTTCCCACTGGTGCCAGCGCGTGATTTCCCTCCTCATCCTGGGGCAAAGTTCTAAACCTGAGGTACTACTTCCAGGTTAGTGGAGTCTGTAACCTGAAGTATTTGTAACCCAAGGTACCACTGTATTTAGTACTTACTGTTAGTTTTTGTAAAACACTTACAGATCTTTTAGATGAACAGACAGACTATAGTGTGGTGTAGTGGTCAATCACTATAGATGTTGACAGCAGTCACAAAATTAAAAGACAACTGCTTCTTGGGAGAAAAGCAACGACAAACCTAGACAGCATCTTAAAAAGCAGAGACATCACCTTGCCGACAAGGTCCGTATAGTTAAAGCTATGGTTTTCCCAGTAGTGATGTATGGAAGTGAGAGTTGGACCATAAAGAAGGCTGATTGCCGAAGAATTGATGCTTTTGAATTATGGTGCTGGAGGAGACTCTTGAGAGTCCCATGGACTGCAAGAAGATCAAACCTATCCATTCTTAAGGAAATCAGCCATGAGTGCTCACTGGAAGGACAGATCCTGAAGCTGAGGCTCCAATACTTTGGCCATCTCATGAGAAGAGAAGACTCCGTGGAAAAGACCCTGATGTTGGGAAAGATGGAGGGCACAAGGAGAAGGGGACAACAGAGGACGAGATGGTTGGACAATGTTCTGGAAGCTACCAGCATGAGTTTGACCAAACTGCGGGAGGCAGTGGAAGAGGAAGGGAAAGGAGATTGTTAGCCGCTTTGAGACTCCTTAGGGTAGTGATAAAGTGGGATATCAAATTCAAATCAAAACATTCATAGATCACTTTTAGTTGCACCAAAAAACCTTATGTGCTTCTTAGGAAGGCTTCTGAACAGCAGTATCTTCTCTCTTTCAACCTGTTTCTGTACTGCAGAGTTTCCGGCACCTGTATTATCTCCTCTCACAATGTCTTATATAATGAGATATGCTTTAGTCATGGGAACCAATATTTCCTTGACTTGGATACCCTTATCTTTTATTTAGTGTCTTTTATCAATGCAAATCCTCTCCCTTGGGTTTCTCCACCTGCACCATTACACTCCTGCCCACCCACATCCTTTACCTGCTCCTCTGTAGGTTTATCATGGCACTAAAGTTGTTGACAAAATCTTACAAGTTAGAACACATACTATATTCTCAGTACAATCATATTCAGTATGCAAGGCTGAGCAAGTAAAGGTTTTCTAAATTCCTTTTCTGTAGAAACAACACCTATTTCATAGCACATAACAAATTTTATTTGATCGTATTGGCTGCAGCGTGAAATAGGCATTCATCCTTCAACATGCAAAAATTAGTTTTAAAAGTGTAAAAGACCCACAAAACACTTTAAAAATGCTGGGTCTACATGTTATCAGCACCATCCATAGTTGCCGCTAGTCACACCAAAACGTTAAGATGCCTATTGCAGAAGTCCTGGTCATGCTTCTGGGACTGTTTTACTTTCTCCACAGCACAGACTAGAACACTATAAAAAGACCTGCAAGCTGAATGGCTTGGAGACTCTGGCAAGACCCCCAGAAGGAGTGTATACACAGCAAGCAATGATAGCTCTATAGTGCTATCTCCAAGTTTCTGAAAAACTATTATCTGAACATTGTCAACGCAACCACAAATCAGAAAGGAACCAATTAAAATCTAGATTAAGCTCCAAATGTTTAGCAGCACACTTGCTACTTAGTGGATGGACTAAAATAAAGAGATGCCTAAAACCAAAGAAACAATGGCATGGTTCATTTAAAAAAACCCACTACAAAAGGACCAGGGGTGGAAGGGAGATGGAAGCTGAATGCTGGATCATGAGAAGTTCCTCCTTTCTTTGGATGATGCTCTTCTGGACCCAACTTTATTTCTGGTTGTACCAATTCAGGTTTACATGACTGAATGCTCCTCCATGCAACAAAATAAAATAAAAATAAATAAATCCCTGCAGATTTAGATAGTGGGGTTCCAGCCATTCTCCCTGATTTCCTAGTTTTCTACGTGTCGAAATATTTTTTTTCATGGAGGGCATTCCACTGTGGGAGCCTTCATCTGCAATCTGATACATAGGTTTATCAATTCAACTGTTTGTGAGAACTAATACAATATCAATGTACAAAGTTGCAAAAATCGGTAAGGGTTTATAAACTACTTTGAAACCAAAGCACCATTTTAGATGTAAAACTAAAGCAAACAAGGCAAGCAAGTAAATACCAAAAAACTTTTTATTGGCAGAAAAAGAACAATAAAAATTCCTTCTTCTCTTTCTCCCCACAGGAAAAAGAAAACAAGACAAGGTCTTTTACACAAGATACAGGAAATCATTGAAACCGAGTGACACCTAGTGATGAGCACCAAGTTGATCAGACTTAACTCTCCCACATAGTTAAGATAAGGGAGCAAGCTCTGACAGGTAGCTGTTCAGGAGTGGGTGTTGAACCATGGGAACCTGGTACAACTCTGTTTCTCTCCCTTAAAAACCAAACACCAAGTGAACTAAGACCCAGAGCTGAGACATAACTCCAAAAAACAAGCTGGTAATGAAACCAGATGAAACAACATTTTTAGTTAATTATCTACTTAATTCTCTCCCTCCTTCTCTCAGGCAAGAACTCCCCCCTCCACCCAAAATGGACTGGTTCCAGTTCCTTTATTAATGCACAAACCCCCAAACACAAACAAATCCTAAGATAAAGGGTGACGGTGGATTATTTCCATTTGTGCTTTATATATCAACAATCGTTTTGAAGACAGATTAGTGGCAGCCAGACTTTATATTTGTTGTAACAAATATCATACTGCTAGCTATTTTATGGCATTGTCAAACAGATGCTTTTGCCAGGGGTTCCCAAATTCTTGCGAACAGTGCTGTTACTGGAAATGAGGAAAGCGGAGGGGGGCAGGGATGCAGTGTGATTTGTGGCAGGGCTACAGGAAGGAAAAGCTATGCAAAGTAGAAGCAACGGCAGTCCACTAAACAGGAAGATGGAGCAAGATGAATAAAGTTGGTTGGGGTTTTTTCACAATTACAGAGTGCAGCCTTGAGGAAGGATCCATCAAAGTTCACTTGAAGCCTATCAAACAGACTTGCATTTCTGTTGCCGTAGCAGACACTCTCAGAAGAACTCCCAGATTTGTGGACAGTAATTAAAACACATATAAACAAATAGCCAAGATTGGGACCGGATCTATTTTTATCACAAGCAGAGACAGAACACCGAGACATCAACAGAACTCTCAGTGTCAAGAAAAAGAGGCATGTCTGCCTTGCATTTCTCTTAAGCAAAAGGGGGGAAAGAATATCATTAAACCATATCAGCCAAGTCACACTTTTATGTTTTAAAACATAAGCGTTCCCTCAAAAACTCACTTTTAAATCAATTTCAGTTACATTAAAACCCCCTTTCATTTCTTTGCAGAGTTTCCCGTGACAGAGGTACGTTTCATGCAAAGACAGGACTGGCATTCCTCACCCAGCGAGAGCCTACGCTGAAACTTATTTGAATGAACTTGACCCTCCTTGGCTGCAGGCCACTACGCAACGTCACTCAATGACTTAACAGAACACAGTGTTCTTGGCACAAACACAAAAATGTGCTGAAAGCCATGCTGGAGAGAATCTAAGTATAACATTTCACATTAATAAAAAGAACAAGTAATAAAGAGATAGTAAACACAACGCCAGAAGTAGTAATCTGAATGTTTGTTTGCTGAAGGAAGTTGTTTTTAATGGCCCTCAGTGCTTCTCCTTCCTCACCCCCACTTAACAGAAAAGTAAATTTACGGGCAAGGTTCTCTGAACTGAGCCCCTATCTCGCCACACCCTCAATTCCTCTTCAAATCCAAGCCCACACACATTCCCTGTCCTGCTTTCCCTCACTGCTATACCTGGAAAATTCCAATTCACCTTTTAGCTTATAAGAGAAGGGAGGGACAGCCTGTTAAACCAACAACAATCCATGATTCACTTCCTGTAAAAATCTTGCTGCAGATGCTACATGGCAAGCTTTCCCCACAATTCTTCTGTTAGAATAAGTTATGTCATTTGTAAATGGCATATGCTAATCCTGTCATGAGATTAAACAGCAAGTAGTGGAGGCTACCAAAATCAATTTAATGTATCATGAACTCAGTGCACTTCCTGCATGCAAATAAGCTGATATTACCACCTCCCCCATTTCCTCATTTGGGATTTCCCCACATTTTCTTCCCAGTGCCCTGTGCCAACTTCCACCTCTCTCCTTTTTGCACTCAATTTCTAACACAGCTGACCTACTTTTTCCTACCTCCCCCTTTAGTAGTGAATTTTTTAGATCTTCCTCTGCTGTATCTGTAAACAAAAAAATTGAAATTTTTTTGAAAACTGTTTACATATTCGAATAAGTAAGGTGGCAATCATATAGATTCGCATAATTTACAATAACAAATGCGTATTCTTGGTATAGAATTTGGGACTCTGACATAGGTTTTTTTCCTACTTCAGCGTAACTAAAAAAGGTAAAGGTAAAGGATCCATGACAGTTAAGTCCAGTGGCGAATGACTCTGGGGTTGTGGCGCTCATCGTGCTTTACTGGCTGAGGGAGTCAACATTTGTCCGCAGACAGGTTTTCTGGATCATGTGGCCAGAATGACTAAGCAGCTTCTGGTGAAACCAGAGCAGCACACAGAAATGCCGTTTACCTTCCTGCCAGAGCGGTACCTATTTATCTGCTTGCACTTTGACGTGCTTTCAAACTGCTAGGTTGGTAGGAGCTGCGTAACTAGAATGATAAAAAAGGAGTAGAATTAGAATAAATAGCATGGAATTTATCTTGACCTGGAATCCTATGCGCAATTACACAGGAGTAACCCCATTGGATTTGGTGGAGCTTTTGAGTAAACTGCACAGGCCAAGATTCTTAATTTGAGAATGTAAATTATGCACTGAAAATTATGCAAATCTATATATAACAGTCATGCTTAGTCATGCTGGCCACATGACCCGGAAGCTGTACGCCGGCTCCCTCGGCCAATAAAGCGAGATGAGCGCTGCAACCCCAGAGTTGGTCACGACTGGACCTAATGGTCAGGGGTCCCTTTACCTTACACATATAATATGTCTAAATTGATCTACATATTGCCAGATTTTGAGATCAGAATATAAGTGTCATAGTACAGCAACAAACAGTTCAGATTTCATTATCTATTTAGATAAACAAAAATATATTTTTCATCAATTCATTTTAAACTTATACAAATTTGTTTGGATCTGTACTTACCAGTTCAGGCTCTTTTGAAAACAGCACTCAAATGGCATTTAATAAGCCTAGAGCCTGTTCGACTCAACCACCCACTATTTGCAAGATTTAAACTCAAACTGTTTCTGAATTAACAAACAAAACAGCACCAAATAGAAGCTGGAGCTCCACACAAGGCTAAGCTCCCCCAGTTGATTTCTTCCTATTAAAAAAGTTCTACTTATATCAGAGAAAAATATGCAGTATTGCCATCCTCATCTGATTAAAATAAATCTAGTTAAATTCAAAATAATGCTACATTCCTTGGGAATCCGCTGCCAATGATTGAAGACTGTACACAGCTAAATGGACTAATGGTCTGATACAGTATAAAATAGGTGATATTTATCGGTATATCTTCACAGTTTCACAGTAATATAGAGTGCTTTATCGGATGTAAATAAAATGCTACTGACAAAATGGAAGCAGAAATGTGCACTTTTGCCAAATCACATGGGTTTATTTTTATTTTTTAAATGCTTTTTACGAGTTTTTCACAAACAAAAATAAAACTTAATCTTTTACAGTCATCATTTTATGTCATTTTATTTACACTGCGTAGATTCACGCCCAGACTTCCTTCCTTCCCTGCTTCGGTTTTCTTAATATATATGTTCTCTTGCAGATTCTTATTCACCTTCTATACACATCACAGGATTTATGTTAGCCCTGCTTCTACTTCTACAGTTAGTTCTTATGTTTGCAACAAATTTACCCCATTCTTCTTCAAACTTTGTCCCTTTTTGGTCTCGAATTTTATAAGTTATTTTAGCTAATTATTATTATTTTAGCTAATTAGCCTGCCACTCCATTACCTTTGGGGTCTCCTGTAATTTCCACTTTTGAGCCACAAGCCAAATCACATGGGTTTAAATCCAGACTTATTCATGCATATGGCAGGCCCATTGAAATCAATGGAACATAAATTAATCCAGACTGAATTCAACACATTATTTCTCTTATTTCTTAAATGGGGAGCTACATTATTCTGACTTCAACTCCTTCAGGTGCCAAGGTGCCATCAGTATGCTGGTGACATTCAGCTCTATTTCTCCATAACATCTGAATCAAGAGAGACAGTGTGGGCACTGGACTCGTGCCTGGATGCAGTGGTGGAACAGATGAGAGAAAATAAGCTAAGCTTGAACCATGACAAGACTAGGGCACTGTTCCTGAGAAATTGGTCAGTTGCCTTCCCTGGACAGGCCCATTCCCCTGAAGGAGCAGGCACTCAGTTTGGGGGTGTTTCTGGATCCATCTCTACGACTGGAGGCCCCAGTAGATTTAGTGTACAGAAGCACCTTACAAATGGTATGACAGCTACATTTGGTCCTGGACCTGATCCAGAAGCTGCAGTTAGTGCAGAATGTTGCAGCACAGTTCCTGACAGAAGGAAGACCCTGTCACTATATAACACATCTTCAGGGTGTTAATATTAGTGTATAAAGCCCCTAATAGCTTGAGACCAATAAACTTGTGGAATCGCCTTAACCCATATATGCCCACTCAACCACTTCAGTTTGCAGAACTGGCACTATTACAGGTGCCACACAAGACTCTCTCCACACCTGTAAGAAATCAATATTTTTGTCTGGCAACGCCTATACCTTGGAATTCCCCAACTACTGGTATATTTTATTGGCATCTGCTTGGAACGTTTTCATTTAGGCAAGCCTATACAGACATGGAGAAGTTACATGTGTGGTTTTTTCTTTTTCTTTTTAACCACTGTTGATTTTAAATATCATTTTAAATATCATTTTATCAAGAACTGAAATGTTTTAATTTATATTTTTGAAAAATGCTTAGAAGTTTTCTTACAATCAAGCAGTATATAAATTTTGTTAAATAAAATAGATAAAAATCCCCCCTCACTACTCTCTAGAACTGACCCTGCAAGAACCCCCATGAATCAACGTCCCAGAGGCTCATTCCACAGAGACAGTCCAGAAGGATATCAAGTTTGGTGGTATCAAAGCCGTGGACAAATCAAGCAGAAGAAGCAAGACCACACTCTCCTTATCCCTCTGCCAATGAAGATCATCCATCAGGGTGACCAAGGAAGATTCAGTCCCAAGACCAGACCTGAACCCAGACTGAAATTTGTCAAGATAACCAGTTTCATCCAAGGTGAAATGTCATTGCACTGTAATATGGGGCAGAACTTAAGAAGGAAAATAACTGATCTTGTCAATATGGTTCTGATGATAGGTAAGAAAAGATGGCATGGCAGGGACAAGGTTTCATTTCCACTGGATATTGTATTCACTTGAAAATAAAGATTTGACCTGGATGCTGATGCTGTTTATTACTATTTTTAATTCCTCATTTTTAAAGGAAATAAAAACAGTTTGCTTAAAAGAACATGCACTATCTTCCATAAGTGATCAGCCAGCTATTCTATATGCATGTATTGGGGGTGGAGGATGAAAGAAGTAAGGGTGTGTATATTAATATGTTGTTGTAAAGGTGGGTATGACTGGAGATAATTATAATCTAGACAAGTATGTAGCTTCTATCATTTTCCCAGGTCTGTAATTATCAGCCAGATAGTATATGATAAATACTACTAGATATATTACTCATCATCATGTACTTTAACAGCCATTATTCCTTCTCCCCTTTTACCACTTAAGACTGCCGGCTCTCCATCTTCAAACACTGAAGGAATTCTGGTTTTTAAATTTTAAGTTTGGCTTTGTTTGGCATAATGGAGCCATGAGGAAAGAAACATACACAGTGGTACAACGTTTCTGGGTTTTTAACATTAATTGGAACGAGGTGATGGGCAGACAAAGCTATATAAAGCCTCCATAGCCTTGCTACTGCACAAGGCAGAATATAAGCCCACAGTGTTATATTCTCCCATTCCACCTCTCCAACTGCAACATTAAATGCTTTTCTTATCTGATGATAGGAGAAAAATGCTCAGTGTCCATTGCACCGTTTTTTTGCTTAACAGAGTACATCACTATGGAAGCTGTGTATTGCCTTGGCAGGGACACTTTGCCACTAAGTTTCTTACCCAGAAGAAGCAAGCAACAAACTGCAAGGCAGCCTCTATCTTCATAGCTCACTGGTACATTCTTTGGTGGCAAAAGGCCCCAGGTTTGACCCCTTGCACCCCCAGTCTAAAAGGATCAGGTAGCCAGTGATGTGTAAGTCCCCTGTTGGAGACATTGGAGAGCCACTGCTATTCAGAGAAGACACCACTGGTCTAGATAGTCTAACCTCAGAGCTTCCCCTGTAAGAGTGCAAAAAATTCATATGGTGGTCTAGCATCCAAACTGAAGCTTTTTCTTTAAATTCTCTTCAACTATATCTTATAGTTTGAGAAAGACAACAGGGGATTCAGAGAAAATATACTATTTTCCAGCTCCAAAAGCCTGACCCCCAAAATGCAAACTCCGTGTGGCATAAGAAAAATACCCAGTCATGTGTGAAGGAAAATACCAGGAATATGTTGTTATTATTGAGCAAACAGTTACAATAATCCACAAAAATGGAAATTCAGATTATTTCTACTGCCAATATGCTAGCAGTATCAAAACCTTCCCAGCCAGGCTCAGTGGAGTCGGAAAGTTTGCTTGAGAACCAGATCTACAAGTTGGTGAGGTTTCTAGAGCCACTCCCTGTTGGTTAGTGGGAAACCAAAAAGAACTACCATCACCTCTAAGGAGGGCAGAGTTGAAAAGAGAAGGATGTGACACATTTACCACAGGCAACTGGTCTTTGTAATAAAGTGCTAGCAGCTTGTAATCACTTAAATAGATCAGACTGTTGCTCAGGCAGGATGAGATTAATTTTTCAGTGTATTGGAAAATGATAAGAGGAGTGCACTTAAAGAGTCTATAAAATATTATTTGGAAGAGTTGGATAAGATATGCAGAACTACTCCTTTACACCAGAGGTATCAGCAGCAGGTATGATTATTCACACGCACATGTACACATACAGAAAGGCGCAGACAGCCTTCCCTCCTTAGATCAGCTCAATAGGGAAGTCATTACCCCATCTACACTTACAAATGATCAACCTGACCACCAGGGAAGGGGCAATTTATATCCCCATCAATACACTAGGCACCTCTCCCCACTCATCCCACTCTGTGTGAAGTTTCAACTTTCTTTACTTTTTCTTGCTGCTGCTGCTGCCGCCACAAAATCAGAAGGTTGGCGGCAGGAAGAAAAAATATATATGTCAGATTAAGCCCCTGATGTGCTTTACATGCACATCAACAGAGCAAGCACACTTTTCAAAAATTTGTGAAGTGAAAGTGCCAATTTGGTTTCTCAAATGCTTTCAGTGTTGAGAGTTCATTTCCAAGTCTGTGCAGCATGTTTCCCTCGCCTCAAATAGGAGACCCAAACAATGCTAAACAACAGTTCTAGGTGGCCATGTGTTCAGTCTCTCTCTTTGCTTCATGATCCCAACCATCAGCATCAAGTAAATGCAGCAGCGAAGCAGCATAGCTAGTAAAGCTCTCTCTGGTTTTATGGTGCAACTGTGCGACAGAGGGAGAGTGAGCAAAATGGTTGCTGATAGGGCATAATTGGTTAGAGATGCTCCATCATATGAATGGCTACCTGGAAGTAAGTACCACTGAACACAGTGGATGTTTTTATCTATTAAATGCATGTCCTGCCCTTCCTCCAGGTTATGGCAAAACATAAACAAGCATGGATAAGATGGTGCTGTTAGATTAAGTTTGCCAATGCCTGGAAGTCTCCACTGCTTCTACCTTTTTCAGTTGCAGAGAACATGTAGTGACACCATATACTTCTCTCTCTCACACATCTCTATAGCCCTTGTACACCTCTCTACACATTACGTGGAATACCTGTCACTAAGCTGGACCTAGATCAGCCAGCAATAGGGAAGTTTCTAGGGTCTGCTTCACAATACAGTGGTACCTCGAGTTACAAACGCCTCAGGTCACAAACGCTTCAGGTTACAAACTCCACTAACCTGGAAGAGTTACCTCGAGTTGAGAACTTTGCCCCAGGATGAGAACGGAAATCGTGTGCCGGCAGTGCAGCGGCAGCAAGAGGCCCCATTAGCGAAAGCACACCTCTAGTTAAGAACAGTTTCAGGTTAAGAACGGACCTCTGGAACGAATTAAGTTCGTAACTAGAGGTACCACTGTACTGCATAAACAAAACACACTGCCATCTTGCTATCAAATGGTGGATTTGTCACTTTTCCATGGTAAAACCAGCCACCCACTAACCATCTTGTCTTATGTCTCAAAATCAGCCCCAGGGATGCACAGTTTGGCTAGTGTGTAGCAGACATGCATTGCACTTTTCTTCTGTTCCTCCTTCTGCATCAATGTATAAATATTGCTTTATCTGCCCCCACTGCATTGTGAATTAGATTGTGCAAGTTGGAATAATTTGTTTCTACTCCTGCAGGTGACATCATATAATGGAGTGGGCTTTTTCTTGTTCATATTTAGAACAGAGAACTGTTTTCTGAGCTGAAGTGCTGAGGAAAAAGCCAGTTAGATTTCTCTTAATGTGTGGCATTATGAGGCAGAGGATGATACTAGCACATAGAAAATATTCAGTTCTCTGCAACTCACATGCTTTAACTTTATATATTAACGAATTGTCTGCTTTATTGTCTTTACAGTAAGGTAACTTGAAAGCAGAGCCTTTATGCAGACCTGAAGCTGCACAGTAACAAATTACTTGCTTGGCCTCATTCTTCCCAGGAATTCACAAATATTATGTTTTTGAAAATGGTCTAGTAATTGTCACTGCTACTGCTCCTGATAATATAAGAAAAATATTGTATAACAGTAAGTGGATTTATTAACATGACTACATAAGCTTCATACAACATCCTACCTTTATAATAAAATCTCTAGTGAACAAATGAGTGCCATGTTTCATCTACATCAACCCGTACTTTTGTGCAACCCACACATCTGTTCAAGTATATGCAGTACAACACTCACCACCACATATCTCTAGAGAATACTATAAATATTTTTGCTGCTACCAAATCTGTGGCTACCCTTCTAATGAAAAGGATGACAAAGTTTGCAGATCTCACAAGAGAAGGGATTGTTTCTGTATGGTCACAGTCACCTCTCTCTAACCCACAAAATAGTGAACTATGTGACCCTTATTACTTTTTTCTGATCCATGAGGATGAAAAAAGGACACTCATGAAATCTGAAGTGACACCAGCCTTAATCACACAGTCACTAGTCAATCATCAGCTAATAGGCCACACAGCATCCACTTCTGCTGACACTTCCTTTACTTGCAGCAATCTTTGTCATGAAAAGGCACTGCATGACCTCTGTAATGAAAATGCAATTTAGATCTGTGATTAGGCTTCGGGGAAAATCACAATGAAATGCACATATCTATGCTGTTAGCTTATCAAACAATTCATTCTAGTAATAAATGTTCCTTATAGACCTTTCTAAAAGCTGATAATATAAAGCATTCTGAACCACAAAATATAGCCAGTAAGGCAGAATTTGGTAGCTTCTTTGGAAAGAAAGAAGTGAAATCAGCAGTAGTAGAATTGGCAGTTTCTGCACAACCCAATTTTCCTGTCTTTGAATCCCTAGCCATCTGACCCTATAGTGCAACACAGCCTTTTGTTCAAACACTACCTGGTAGTCACAGGGGCAGAGCTGTAGCTAAGGGATGAAGTGGGCCCCCGCCAGGGGCGCAGACGAGAGAGGGGCACAAAATCGGCTTTAAAAATGTCCATAAATATGTCTGTAAATAAAAATATTGATTGCTGCCTCACAAGAAAAGGTTTTAAATAAAGGGTAAATTGAATGGGTGGAGGGAGGGTTGGAGGAGAGGCAGAAAGAAGAACTAATTTGTTCATGGCTAGGGGGCACAATCTGGAGGGTTCTGCCAGGGGAGCAAAATCACCTAGCTATGGCGCTGCACAGAGGAGAAGGGATTGCCTGCAGTAAGAGAGCTGACAGAGAGGGGACAATGTACTTTATCCCTCCTTTGATCCCAGAGAAGAAACCAAGTGGGCTTGCTAGAGTGAGCTTTAGGGTGAGCTTAGTGGGTGTTTCAATTGACATCCAACTTTTAGCCAAAATACCACTGGGCTCTCCAACTGCCCAAACCACTCTACAGTGGTACCTCTAGTTATGAACTTAATTCGTTCCGGAAGTCCATTCTTAACCTGAAACTGTTCTTAACTAGAGGTGTGCTTTCACTAATGGGGCCTCTTGCTGCACGATTTCTGTTCTCATTCTGGGGCTAAGTTCTCAACTCGAGGTAACTCTTCCAGGTTAGCTGAGTTTGTAACCAGAAGCATTTGTAACCTGAGGCATTTGTAACTCGAGGTACCACTGTATAAGGTTCCTGATATATAGAAAGAAATATATCGAAAATATATGTAGAAAGTTTACTGATCCAGCAAAGATTCCCAGTGAAAGGCTTTCCCCCAGCACCATCCCCACACTGTTCCAGAGAAGGCAGAGAGGAATCTGCAAAAATCATCCCTTCTCTTCTGCCAGCAGGGACATCCCCTGAGAGTTCAAATCCAACCCAGTAACCTAAGCTTATTCTCAGATGCTTTTGGTATGTTCTCATGTTTATGCCTCACTACTGAAATCACTACTATGATGTTTATATAACCACAAAGAAAGACAGTTTTCTGTAAATCCAGCCAAGTGGGTACATGCGTTTGACAAAATTTTCACCACCAGTTGGGACTTTCAAAACAAGCAGCTTCTGTGTGATTGAAACCAGTTTTCATGGATGAAAATATGCAAGGTTTTCAGATATTCTGATCCGCTATTGCTGAGTCATTATCTCAGCTTTACTCTGGTGCATATAAAACAATTATAAAATTCTAATGCTTCAAGCACTGCTATTGCTCCCAGGGATGGAAAGAGAAACAAACATTTTTGTGACTAGGGGAATTCCCCAGTAACTAAAGTAGAAAAATAGGAAAGGATGTTTAGCTCAAGAACCTGTAAAATATTTTCTCTTTCGTAATGGTGAGTGAATTGTTTTAAAACAAAGCTCTAAGAATAAATAATTGCTACAGTCAGTGAATGCTGCTGCAGATCTCTCGGATCGTTTCAAAAGTGGTAACATTAATACAAATAGCATTGCTACTACATCTGGCTGAATTACTAAACAAGCAACACTTGCTGTCAAGAAAAGTACTTTCAGGTATCTGGTGCAAGTGTACAATCTGGTACTCTTACAACACAGTAGCAAGACTCCTCTTGCTTCTCACTTTCATGAAATAAACCAGCAGTGCTGGCTGGGGCTGATGGAAGTAGTTGTCCACAACATCTGGAGTGCACCACATTGGGAAGGCTGCTATACACATGCAAGTCAAGGAATAAGCTACGTTGTGAAAGAGGTGAAGCCTGATTCAGTTCTCTACTTCCAAGTTACGAAGCTCAAAGTGAAAGCTCAAAATCAGAAGATATGGATCTTCCTGACTCAGATTCTGATTAAAGCAATAAATTTGAGTTATGTTAGTTATTTCTGAGTTATGTTATATTTGATATATAACAAATATATGTTATATTTGTTATATTTGAGTTATGTTAGTTAGAGGGACACAGGTGGCGCTGTGGGTAAAAGCCTCAGCGCCTAGGACTTGCCGATTGAAAGGTCGGCGGTTCGAATCCCTGCGGCGGGGTGCGCTCCCGTCATTCGGTCCCAGCGCCTGCCAACCTAGCAGTTCGAAAGCACCCCCGGGTGCAAGTAGATAAATAGGGACCGCTTACTAGCGGGAAGGTAAACGGCGTTCCGTGTGCTGCGCTGGCTCGCCAGATGCAGCTTCATCACGCTGGCCACGTGACCCGGAAGTGTCTGCGGACAGCGCTGGCTCCCGGCCTACAGAGTGAGATGAGCGCACAACCCTAGAGTCTGTCAAGACTGGCCCGTATGGGCAGGGGTACCTTTACCTTTACCTTTAGTTATTTCTGAGCAGCTAGTATTTGAAGGATTGAGATAGATATAAATTATAGGTTCTGCTATCAAAATTTGTATATTATAGGCGCAGATACCTAGTTTTGTATACAATTACTATGACAGCTATAGCTCAATTTACTTGCATGTTTACTCAGAAGCAAGTTGCTCTGAACTCTGTGGAGCTTATAGCTAGGATTTGTTGAGAAAAATTTGCAGCTACTCCTTAATTGCACTATAGTGAAATTGTTTTCTGAAACCTAATTCCCTAAAAATGTTTATTCTGCATGATGATGATCTACACTCATACACAGCCAAGAGTTTGAAGGTGCCTATCTGCTCACCCCCACAAGCCCATGCATTTCCCCCTTCGGCATGGCTGTGAGACTGATTCTCATTAATCACAGTTCAACCACGTCCTAAACTTTAACACGAAATGTGCCTTGCTGGACCAGACCAAAGGCACATTATGTTGTCCCAGTAAAAGGCCAGTTGCTGATGGGAAGACTACAAGCAGGACATGAGCACAATAGCTTTCTCATCACTTGTGATTCCCAGCAACTGGTATTCAGAGGCACATTGCCTCTGACAATGGAGGTAGAACATGGTGCTCGCACACGTATGTTGCCCTTGATGATTTCCCTAACGTCCCATGCTTGCTACACCCTGCAGTGAGGGTGTCTACCCTTGCCTCCTCTTGAAATGTACATGAAGCAGAAGGAAGTTGGAGGAGTGATGTTCTTTCCCATTTCCTCTTTCAGTTTTTCAGTGTCCCATCAGCAGCTCAGCAGAAATGAAATGCATGAGAATGACAGATTAAAAAGAGTAGGGGAGAAGTGGAAGCATTGCACATTCAGTTCTTCTCCCCTGTTCTGCCTTGCTGCTGTCTTTCTCTCCCACATCAGTGTTAGAAGCCAAGCATAGGTTTGGGAATAACGTGCTTGTCTCACAGTATGCGAGTACATATATCTAGAATTACATAGTCTGAATTCGGTGCAAAGAATCTACGTGTCACTTGTTAAACAGCCCACTTCCCATGAGCCCCTAATCTAGGTAAGTTTCATAAGGTTATACTTTTTTTTTTTTTTAGTGTGAATGACTGTGGTGTGAAAAATGAAGTGGTGAAGGATAAACAGGGGATATGTGAGAATGAATGTTTGAAAAATAAAATGAATTGATAAATGGATGATGAAGGTGAAATGTGGAGGGCACCTGCAGATGGATGTGTGTGAATGGAACATGGATGAATTATACGGATGTGACTTTTGTCCCACCTAGGTTTGGCTTTGTCCACACCTATTACTACCATTTCAACCCCCTCAACCCTACCCCTGAGGATTAGGTAAAGGTAAAGGTACCCCTGCCCGTACGGGCCAGTCTTGACAGACTCTGGGGTTGTGCGCCCATCTCACTTAAGAGGCCAGGGGCCAGCGCTGTCCGGAGACACTTCCGGGTCACGTGGCCAGCGTGACACGCTGCTCTGGCGAGCCAGAGCCACACACGGAAACGCCGTTTACCTTCCCGCTGGTAAGCGGTCCCTATTTATCTACTTGCACCTGGAGGTGCTTTCGAACTGCTAGGTTGGCAGGCGCTGGGACCGAGCAGCGGGAGCGCACCCCGCCGCAGGGATTCGAACCGCCGACCTTTCGATCGGCAAGTCCTAGGCGCTGAGGCTTTAACCCACAGCGCCACCTGCGTCCCCTCCCCTGAGGATTACCTATAAGGAAATGAAGCTCCTGGACTGAAAAAGGTTTCACATCTCTATGCCATTTCAGTTTCTGTAGAAGATCAAATGCTCCTAGCATCAAAACTGAGACACCATAACAAAACTATGACTTAGACAGAAGAAGCTAAAGTGACTTTCAAAAACATTATGCCATTGCTGTGCTTGGGCAGAGAAAGATTGTGAACTTGATAGGAGCAAAACAGTACTTTAAGCCCTTAGTCAGAAGAGATGAATGATAACTTAGCTGCTTGGGGGGGGGGGGAGAATTTAAAAGCTACGAGACTGAGTGACTAAGTGAGTAAATTAATGAACTAGAAGAGGGCCGTTCAATGCAAGAACGCAAGCTATTGGGTTCAGTTCAGATGTGGGGGGAAGGACTAGCCTATACTTAAAGCAAAAAAGTTAAATTTATTTAAATCCCAATGAGAAATAGTTAAACACACACCTTTTGCCAGCTTATGATAAATGTAAAATGGTACCTTGTGAGTATATAATTCTGTTAGGGATGGAAGCCCAAAAAGAGAACTGATTTATGCAGTAGAGTACAGAACTGAAAGAAAGGAACATCTGAAAGAATCACAGTGAAGTAAATAGAGATGGGGCTTGCTTGTGCTGGCTTTCATAAAAAGATAATCTAAGATTCCAGCTTGAGCTGGTTTATGTGCCTAGTCTGTAAACCCAATGCACAAGATACTTCTTAAGCACAAGTCCGCACAAGCTCTACTCAGAAACCTCCCATTATTCACATAAACTATTTGCTCGGAATGTCCTGATAAGAGAGGAATTGTAAATATGAATGGCAGGTTATTGATGGAGAAGATGTTTGCTTTATGACCCACCTATATCTTTGTAGAGATAATACAAGACTGTAGCCTGAATGGGTCTTCATAAGAAAACACTGGTAACTTCTCACTTGATTTGCCCCAAGCTCAAACAACAGGGTAAGTTCATATCAATAACAGTTGGTAACTAAAGGGCGTCCTACAAAGTCCTACTTAGACACACTACAGTTGATGGACTTAACTAACATTGGCCCATTAATTTCAGTGGGTCTGCTCCAAGTAGGACTTGACTATAGCTCTTGACTGTTGGAAAACAATGACAATATCCTTTAGGGATACTACACGTTGTAGTCAATCAAGTCATACTCAAAGTAGACCCACTGAAAAATCAATGGAGTTAAGTTAGTTATGACTAACTTAAGTATTGATTTAAATGGGTCTACCCAAAGTATGACTTGGTTGAATACCACCCCCATTTGTTAAAATGCTCAAAACAACAAAACACTTTGAAATCTTACTTGCTTTTTTACTCAACCCAGATTTTCAGCACTTAAGTAGGAGATAGAGCCACAATCTCGCAGCATGTCACAGCATACATGTGAAGGTTATCCTGCTTCCCACTCCTCCACCCCCACCGAAAATAACTACATGGTGCCTTTATCACCTCAATTATCCATATGAATCCCTTTTAGGATGCACTAGAAATTAGGTTATGTCCTCAACAATGCAACGTGAAAGGGTACATGAAAAGGTGGGGAAAGACAGTGAAGCAACAAAATCAAAGTCAATAGGACTGCATCTTGCAATGGGAGTTATATGGGGGGGAGGGGCAGTGTTAGCGCCTAAAGTCAAAATCTGCTATAGTCAAAGCATCCCCCTGGAGCTATCCGCACATGACTGATCTTACCCTCTGCAGCCAGCATGAGATCTCGGGGGACCATGAGAGATCTCACAAGATCTTACAAAGGCCTCCAGAGCCCACAAGAGAGTTTCCCAGAGCCAAATAAGCAAAGCAGTGAGATTACAAACTCTTTCCATGGCGGGAAAACCTGGTGCTCTCTGCCTTGCATGCATTTAATTTGTGCTATATCAGCTGACCGGCCACCAAACACATAAAGCTGCGATCGCACAGATTAAATGCATACAAGTTACAATCCTACTGTGGTCTCACAAAATAGGGGAGATGCTATGCCGCACATGTCACTCTGGAGGGTAGTGGCCTGTACACAGACACTACTGTTGTGATTGGCTTTCTAGATATCCTAACTGGGAAAGGTTTGTAGTTGCTGTTATGGCTCAAAGGGTTTCAAACATTCTTCACATTGGAGAGATTTATTATGACAACCTGTGAGCTCCCCCAATGCAAGTGACACAGATACATCGATGGAATGCAAACAATTGTTTGTCTTCTTCCTCCTGCTCCAGCTTGTTCCACCCACAGTAACCAGTAATATCAGACGTTTTTACCACCCTGCCCACTTTTTATCATATGCTGTTTGGCTATTCCCCCTCTAAGCAATGGCCAGCAGCAGCATGAAAGAAAACTCAAATATGTAACCAGCCTCTCCCTTGTGAAATAAAACAGGCGTAAAATTATACAGATACGCATCTAAGAAAAGAACTCCGTCTATCTAAAAAATGGAAGGAAAACAGATGCACAGGCCTCAAGTGACCATGTTTCTGGAATCCCAATCTTCCTAAAATGCCAAGAGAAAGCAAACACTGTAGAAGTCTTCCACTAGATTAAGAAGATCCTAATGAAAGCAAGAAATAGAACAGGCCTCTTATGCACAGCACACTTTCCATAAATGAACTAGTTGTGTTCCTCCCTCAAGGAAGTCATGGGGTCAAATATAAGCAGCATCTTCAGCCCAAAGGTGAGCACTTGTGAGGGATATATAGCACTAATATGCAGCTTTTCAGCATTATACCTACCACATGGAATCCATGAGGAAGCATTTTTTAAGCAGTCTATATATGGTAGCCATGCAATTTAAATCAGCCATGCTCCATTAAATCAACACAGGACATTAGGGCAATGCATTTGAAATAAAACCTGGTTTGGGGATTTTGAAAAGGGCAATTTTTGATTTTTTTTCAAAATAAATCAGAATTTACTACTGCCAAATGAAGTTCAATTAAAAAGCATTAAAAACTAGCACTTTCATTAATCCAAAAATAAGACTTGAAAACTGAGAAGCAGTAGAAATTACAGGTATGGTTTGATTATTTTAAACACTTTTAAATATTTGCAAGACCTGTTGTTTGGTGGTTGATAACAGTGCTACAGTTTTTGCAATTTGTTTCTAGTGCAAATAAGACCACCATCAGAAAGATAAACTGAGCTTAAGAATTGGCATCCCAATCCTAAATGTGTAGTGCACAGCACTACGCAAGTACATTTTTCATAGAGATTCATACTGAGCTTCCTAACTGGAAATAGGGAACATGGCATTTGGTACGTCATCATCATCATCAATGGGTACCGGAAGAAAACACTTGCAACGGAAACAGACATATAACCTCTCATCAGGCATTAAGTCATCAGTCTGGCACAGATTCCGTTTCATGTAACAGTGATAACTCATTATAATGTTCTAAACTCGTAGTCTTCAAAAATAACTCATCATATTACACAACAAAGGGAACAGTCATAGCCAAACTATCAGAAAGTATCAAAGAAAACAAACCTCAATGCGTGTGAATTACACATATATCTCATTTTTTATACAGTGGTACCTTGGGTTAAGTACTTAATTCGTTCCGGAGGTCCGTACTTAACCTGAAACTGTTCTTAACCTGAAGCACCACTTTAGCTAATGGGGCCTCTTGCTGCTGCTGCACTGCCGGAGCACAATTTCTGTTCTCATCCTGAAGCAAAGTTCTTAATCTGAAGCACTATTTCTGGGTTAGCGGAGTCTGTAACCTGAAGTGTATGTAACCTGAAGCGTATGTAACCCGAGGTACCACTGTATTATTTTATTTTTAAAGTTATCTAAGACAGTGGGCAAATCAGCTAGCAGCATGCAAGCAACTCCACTAAACATTGCCACTGACTTCAGTTGAACACAGATTGTACAGCAGGGTCAGCACTGAAAGTGCTACTTAGGCTTATGCAAGTAACCCAGTTATTGTACTTAATATCTCACAATCTACTTTTGAAGCTCCCCTCTTTCAAAAGCAGCTTACCAAAAGGGATGAAGCTCAGTGGGTAAGCTTGAGCCAGTCTCTCTTTCAGATAGCCTACCTCACAGAGTTGTTGTGAAGGTGAAATGGAGAGAAGAACCACCATGTACACCACCTTGAGCTCCTTAGAGGAAAGGTGAGATATAAATATAATAAGTCTAAATCCCAGAGCTCACAGATGTTTTCACAGTTCTTTGGTTCCTGGCCAATGTCTTTTCAAATATATTACCCGTTCTCAGCTCTCAGGCTCAGAATTATGGGACGCCAGTGGCGCTGTGGTCTAAACCACTGAGACTATTGGACTTGCCGATCAGAATGTTGGCAGTTCGAATTCGCACAACAGGCTGAGCTCTGGTTGCTCTGTCCCAGCTCCTGCCAACCTAGCAGTTAGAAAGCATACCAGTGCAAGTATATAAATAGGCACTGCTGTGGCGGAAAGGTAAACAACATTTCCATGAGCTCTGACACTCATCACAATCCTCCATGCGCCAGTAGCAGTTTGTAATGCTGGCCACATGACCCAGAAAGCTGTCTGTGAACAAACGCCAGCTCCCTCGGCCTGAAAAATGAGATGAGCACAGCACCCCATAGTTGCCTCTGACCAGACTTATCTGTCCAGGCGTCCTTTACCTATCTTGAACACTTTCAAAAGACCATGAAAGCTTTCCCCGCTATTTGTACATTAACTATGAAAAGGGACAGTCTTTAACTTAGTTAACCTGATGCTACTATTATATTTTAATGTACCCAAGTGTTTGGGATAGATTAGATAGATAGATAGATAGATAGATAGATAGATAGATAGATAGACAGACAGACAGACAGACAGACAGACAGACAGACAGATAGATAGATAGATAGATAGATAGACAGACAGACAGACATGCACACACAGTGGAAAAATAAACATTTTACCACCTATCCCTAAGCCTGTGAACAGCTTTAAGGGATTACTTAATACTATTACTGTTATTTTTATTTTTCGGTTCCCACCCCCCTCAAAATCCACCGTACAAAGTTTTTTTTAAAAAAATGGAGGTTTTTCTCCATGAATACCCATAACAGAGCAACCAACATCCAAGTTATTAATAGGCTTCAAACTACTTGCAGATATCAGCAACTTTGTAACACAACAAAGATGCCTGTAGGACAAGGATAAAGTCTGACACACACAAATTGAGATGACTCAGGCCCTGAGCCACACTGTATGCAACAACATAAGTCACCAACCATTTAACATTGGATGAAATTCCTTCCTGTCACTGGGTGACCTTGGACCAGTCACTACCTCTTGGTCTAACCTACCTCACAGGGTTGTTGTGGGGATTAAATGAGGCGGGAGAAAGCATGTACACCACCTTGAGGTCCTTGGAGGAAAAGGTGGAATATTAGTGCAATAAAAAAATAAAAAATAGCAGCTACCAATTAAAATCTGCAGTGAGCTGGTTTAGCCATAACACTATGAGGCCGCTCTGGCAACCCACTAACTGCCACTCTGCCATACAACCTGCAAAGTAAATCCTATACCTGCTTCCCTGCCCCTCTTATTCTCTCCCTTTCCTGACCCTCAGATAATATCATCTTACGGAAGACCAGAAATCAACCAAGCATCCTTCAAAGTTTAAGGCATGATGACTCCACATGGTACAGGTGTGCCGGTGCAGCAACTTTCACTACATTTTCATATTTTCTACAATTTGCACTAATGCAATGCAATTAAAAGTATGACAACTATGAGAGCAGCCCCTTCCCACAGATTGCTCATAATGTGCTTTAAGCAGCAACCCACACACCTACTTACCCATAATTCTCTATGTGCTGTGTTAGTAAAAACTGTGATGATACTACTACACGGGCATAAGAGATGGGTATAAGAGATGACTACTGTTAGCAATTTTAAGCCAGTCATAATAATTAATTATAGCAATGATCTGTAATTATTACACACAATGCAATAAAGAGTCCTGCATCTTGAAAGCTGTGCAAAAATCGCCCCATAATAATAAAAAAGAAAATTATGGTGGTCAAGGTTGTTTCCCCTCTGCCACACCTTTAAAAAATCTTTTACCAGGAATGTTAAGAAACTATGAAAAGGGCTTTTAAAAATGTACACATTTTTCTAAATTTGTTCTTACACGTTTGACAAAAACTGAGTACCTGTACTGTGATGGCTGAATCACACCTAGGCATTTCAGCATGTGCCTTACATTACTATTTCAAGATTCTTTATTTTGCACAATGGGTACCACAATATTTTCAACAAATAAGCTGGCAAACAAATAAAGATGTTGGTTACTGGTTTACCCTGTCAATTTTTTTTATTGCATTTAAGAAAATGAAACAAAATGTTCCTCTGATCACTAACCTTCTAATGCCAAATTAACTCTGTTGCAATTTTGAGGGTAACAAGAACAAATTCTGCACATTCTCTCACCCTTCTCACATCTAAAAAAGATTACTTACAAAAAAAGTTTTGATAAAGTACTTGCCGACTGAAAGTAGATATATAAGATTTCAGCTCTGCATAGGGGCATTACTTGCATATTTTATGTAAAATCTAATATGAGTTTCAAATATTGGTGTATGACACAGTTAAACTTTCATCAGCAAAATAAAAAAAATACTTTGTTTTTTAAGTAAAACCCATCACCAAAACTACTTTTTCCATACTCATCTTAAATAATAATTCTTTCTAGTAGTCAATCCTGTCTTTCTCCTTAAACTAAAAAATATTCCTAGGACTATGACGTACCTCATGTACTAAACAGTGAAATAAAGTATGTAAAGTATGTAGGGAGTCTGTAATTATGATGGCAATGATCTCTCATGCAACGTGAGTCAACTCCCAAAGCCATGTTTGATGACCCAGACAGGCCACTGCCCTGGAAATTCCCACAAAAGGACACACCACTAAGATGATATCTGGGAAGCAGACTGTATTTTGGATTACACTACTATGATTTGGATACAAGAGTAGGAAACACATAAAAATTGCACTTGAGAACTGGGACATCCACCATGGAAAGAGAGCTTTGAAACATCAGTGACCTCATACCTGACATAAAGAGACAACCTCTTCTCATCCCCCCCTCCAAAAATCTGAAATGTAAACGATGGCACAACACAACATCATGACAAACAAGATGAATTTTAACAGGGAGATATGTAAAGTACTGCACTTGGGCAAAAAAAATGAGAGGCACAAATACAAGATGGGTGACACCTGGCTTGAGAGCAGTACATGTGAAAAGGATCTAGGAGTCTTGGTCGACCGCAAAATTGACATGAACCAACAGTGTGACGCAGCAGCTAAAAAAGCCAATGCAATTCTGGGCTGCATCAATAGGAGTATAGCATCTAGATCAAGGGAAGTAATAGTGCCACTGTATTCTGCTCTGGTCAGACCTCACCTGGAGTACTGTGTCCAGTTCTGGGCACCACAGTTCAAGAAGGACACTGACAAACTGGAACGTGTCCAGAGGAGGGCAACCAAAATGGTCAAAGGCCTGGAAACGATGCCTTATGAGGAACGGCTAAGGGAGCTGGGCATGTTTAGCCTGGAGAAGAGGTTAAGGGATGATATGATAGCCATGTTCAAATATATAAAAGGATGTCACATAGAGGAGGGAGAAAGGTTGTTTTCTGCTGCTCCAGAGAAGCGGACACGGAGCAATGGATCCAAACTACAAGAAAGAAGATTCCACCTAAACATTAGGAAGAACTTCCTGACAGTAAGAGCTGTTCAACAGTGGAATTTGCTGCCAAGGAGTGTGGTGGAGTCTCCTTCTTTGGAGGTCTTTAAGCAGAGGCTTGACAACCATATGTCAGGAGTGCTCTGATGGTGTTTCCTGCTTGGCAGGGGGTTGGACTCGGTGGCCCTTGTGGTCTCTTCCAACTCTATGATTCTATGATTCTATGACTGTTGGCAAAGATCTCTTTCCCTTTCCAGACCATGTGAGGAAATCATTCCACCTATTTAGTGCTAGGTTGCCATATCTCAACAGACACATAGTTGATAGTTTCTTTTAGGTTCATAAAGGCCTGCCACTCCCTTCTCCTTAGGAAAAGAAATCTATGCACCTCAAAGTGGACAGTTTGTGGATCAGTTAATGTACAATATCATATTATTGTCTGGCATTAAGTTACTAAGCCTCAGGCTTACACACTCCCTTCTCCCCCTCTTGCATTCCATCTGGTTTGTTAACTTTCTGGTTTGCAGCACAACATAGTTTGCACTTGCCCTCCAAAACAGGATTGCAAACCAGCTTCAAATCATGATGAACCATCCTTGTTTGGACAGCAAATACAAACCAATTTACCAATTCAGATTCAACAGCACAGAATCAGTCTGCAATAGATCAGGAAGCTACTCCTTAAGGAGAGAATGAAAAGGGAGGTAAGAGTATAGAAACACAAGGCTTGCTCCCATAGTACCAAAACATGGCTGGCCATTATATATGAACTTACTGTACTTTGCCGACAATGGGACTGAATCCTTGGGCTCACCATGCATTACACAGAGTACAGTGCTAACCTTGGTTTAAGAACAGCTTAGTTTATGAACAACTTGTATTAAAAATGCAGCAAACCTGGAAGTAGGTGTTTTGGTTTGTGAACTTTGCCTTGGAGTAAGAATATGTCTCGCTTCCTGTTGAGTGTGTTCCATTTGTAAATTGAGTCCCCCGCTGCTATGGGAAAGCACGCCTTGGTTTAACAACGCTTTTGTTTAAGTACGGACTTCCGGAACGGATTAAGTTGGTAAACCAATGTACCACTGTAATTGCATGCAATTAAAAAATGAAAAAAGATAACACACACAAACTAAGCACACATGCAGGGACTACTGTCAGTTATCATGTAACAAGACATGAAGTCAAGAAAACTAAGCAAAGCAAAGTCTCCTGGTAGAAACTATACAGTGATATCTTGGTTCTCAAACTTAATCCATTCCAGAAGTCTGTTCCAAAACCAAAGCGTTCCAAAGCCAAGGTGCTCTTTCCCATAGAAAGTAATGCAAAACGGATTAATCCATTCCAGACTTTTAAAAACAACCCTAAAACAGCAATTTAACATGAACTTTACTATCTAACGGGACCATTGATCCATAACATGAAAGCAATAATCAATGTATTGTACTACAAAATAAGTAAGACAGTACAGTGGTACCTTGGTTTGCATACGTCTTGGTTTGCATACGTTCTGCATTACAAACACATCAAACCTGGAAGTGCGTGTTCCGGTTTTCAAACTTTTTTTTTTTTTTATTACAGTGGTACCTCGGGTTAAGTACTTAATTCATTCTGGAGGACCATTCTTAACCTGAAACTGTTCTTAACCTGAAGCACCGCTTTAGCTAATGGGGCCTCCTGCTGCTGCCACACAATTTCTGTTCTCATCCTGAAGCAAAGTTCTTAACCTGAAGCACTATTTCTGGGTTAGCAGAGTCTGTAACCTGAAGCATATGTAACCTGAAGCGTATGTAACCCGAGGTACCACTGTACAATGCATTTTTTTTGGATTACAAACACATTTTTTTTGGGAGGCCCCATTGACCAAAGCACACCTTGGGTTACAACCTGTTTTGGTTTACAAAAGGACCTCCGGAACAGATTATGGTTGTAAACCAAGGTATCACTGTAATGTACAGTAGATGACAGCATTTTTCTTACCTGCACTGATGATAGTCATTGTTTGGATGGGGGACTATTATCCATTTCTGCAGTCACACAATCAATCAATCAATCAATCAATCAATCATAAAATGAAGAACAAGCCACAGTCACAAAAATGAAAAAGCCACACAAATAAAAACAAAAAATAGCAAAAACAAAAACACCAAATATAAGCTCCAAATATCACCTTTGAACACTGCAATTGGAAATGGAAGGCTCTGATTACAATTGGGGGTGGGGGGTGGGACGCAAATTAGCAGTGCAACAGTGAAAACGGGAGGAAAAAAATGCCTTGATTACAATGGGGGATGCAAATTAGCAGCACAAGAGTGAAAATGGAAGGAAAAAAGCTTTGATTACAATGGGGGGGGGTGCAAATTAGCAGCGCAACAGTGAAAACGGAAGCTCAGGAGCATGTTCATCTTCCGAAGTAAAGTTCGCAAACTCTGGGTTTGCAGTGTTCGAGTTCCAAGTTGTTTGGGAACTAAGCTGTTTGAAAACCAAGGTACCACTATATATTTATTGTCCAATTTATTGTCCAATTTCTATACAACTCCCCAACAAATATCAGGGAAAAAACCCTCAAAGCTGGTTCTCTTTCAAATGGTATTGTTCTATTCTACAAAATATTGGTTAGTTGGCAGGGCTGAATAAAATTGCCCAGTCCCTGCATTTAACAGGCCAAACTTGTCAATAAGGTAACTAAGCAAAGAAACCTGAACCACTGATATCAGAGAAACAACATTTCTATTACAAAAATAAATGAATATGATCAGTTCTCATCCTACCAGGGAATAGTTTTAATATATGGCAAAAAGGTTGTAACAGAAAATATGGTCTCTCAAAGCTCTTAGCACCTCCACTAAGAATAACTCAACGAGCCAGCAAAGCTTGCATAATATGATTAGTAGCTTCTAAGGGGGGAAAGTATAAAATTATGGAAGGATATGCACAACCCATGAATGCATACAGGACAGACCATTAATGAGGAACTTCCAAGGAGACAGGTGAATCTCATTTCATAAGAAATGCTGAGAATTCAGAATTGTGATTGTAAGAATACTAGTACCAAGAAGGGGACAGACCAAACAGTTTTCTTCAACTCTTATATCTTGCAGAACAATTAGGTGGAATATAGGATGGATATATACAATATAAGTAAATACCTCACTAAATTATATTGAAACTATGCTTGCTTACAGTATTAACTTTTTAGGTGCCCTGTAAATACTTTTCTTGTTCTTGAAACCTTGATTCCCCCACCTGCTTATTAATTCTAAAATGTTCTCACAGCTTAATAAAAAACTGGAAAAGGTCAGATCCTATGAATCCAATGTCCTGTTTTATTATATCTCAGTGGATCATGAGGCAAACACCCTAAACACTCTCAGATCTCTAGGTCAGTTAAACCTGCTTCTGCTGCTTAAATGCAAAAACAGGGCACATGGTGCATCAAACAACATGTAAGTACTCTTCTCTAACTAATTCCCAAATAAAAGCAAGCAAGAAACAAAAAGATGGTTCTTGTCTCCCCCTACTGGAAGTTCAGTAATACTTTGGAATAGAACCAAAAGTTGTTAGATGCCAGAATGTCAGCAAAATGGCTTCAGCCTATCTATACCCTGAATTCTTAAGCATCTATAGGTCTGTTCACCTAGAGTGCATCTATGCATTACAGTCAACGTTACAACCAACATTTAAAAGAAAAATTCTACTGGGTTCTGTGAAGGTGAAACAAAACTTGTTCAAATGTGCAGAGCAAAAATGGAACCACAAAACACTGAGGTTGGGTTTAAAAAGCAGAAACAAATTATTCTAATAAGTACTTAGTCCACAATTTTAACCACACATACCTGCGAGTAACCTCGCTGAATTCAATAGGACTTCTAAATAAATAAGTTTAGGATTACACTATAGATAACAAAATCCTCACACCCTCCAAAGGTACAGTACAGTACAGTACAGTAAACAAATAAGCAGTGGCTCCGCTGAAATGAAGCAAATCTTTTCCACAGGCATCAGGTATGTGTACCAAATTTTTTTTAAAAAGAAAGTTTTGCTGTCATTGATTTCAATGGGTCTGCTCTGAGTAAGACAGAGGTTGGAAATTGCACCGAACTTTTTTATCCCAAACTCACCAAGTATTCCAAAGTAAACCCTTTTCAAGAAAGGTTTAGGTAAAGTGTGTTACTGTCTACCTGAAAGACTTCTTATCAAGATTACTTTGGCAATCTCCAGACCATTTTGGCAACTGACGTTTGAGGAAACAAAATTTTAAAGTAGACCAGTGCTCTGATTCCTGAAATATTTGCAATCAAGAAAAGTCTTACCTTTGACGGTTCGTGTTCCTTTTCTTCATCAGACATAATATTGCTGTATGTACAAGAATCAGTGTCTGATATGTCCAAAGAAGTACCATCTGTTTTTGATTCACTGCGCTGGTCAACATTATCTTCACAATCGCTATCATTGTCCCAATCAATGGTGTGTGATTCACCTTAAGGGGAAATAAAAAACAGAAATATAAGAACAGACTTTTAAAAATGCTAACATCCTCACAATTATCTTTCACATATGCCTAACTCTACATGCAATACATACACTTACAAATTTAACTGTTTATTGTAAAAACTGGTGGCAGACAAGACTAGCCCTTATATCCCAGAAAAGTATGTCATTCCAGAGTGGGAACATAATCCATACAGAGCTAGGGAAGCAATCTTTCTTACTAGCTTCGCTCTTAACAGAGTGACGTGGAATTTTTTTTTGCAACCTCTTATTTCCACACCAGCAAAGCCTCACCTAGTAAATGTCTGTATTGGAAATAACACTAGGGAAAGCTGGGGTGGGAAGAGAGCATTGAGGTTGCAATCACGTGTAGAACACTTACTTATCTGAAGAACTATATAAAAATATGCCTATTAGTTATAAGTCTTCCCCAGTACTAAGCCAAAGTAACTGGATTAATCTTTCAGATGTCTAAAAAAGTAATTGATACATCTTAAGTGATAATGCATAACGGAAGACTTTTTGCAGAATGTATTTCTAGTCAAGCCTGCTCAAACAGTTGCTTTAAATGACCATCTTCAATGGAAAAGCACATTCAAAAAACCCTTGAGCAAATCAGCAGCACTTCTGAAAAGCTCCAATTCAACAACATAAAATGAAGGGTTTCTTAAACAGTAGTATAAGAAAGAATAGACATGTCCTCAGAGATTAAAATGAACAGTGGAAAGTAACAATGTCATTCTGTAATGCATTAGAGAATAACATGCAAGTGATAAGACCATAGAACACAGATCTAGTATGTTTTTAACCATCTCCTCCAGATTTGTTCAGTGTTTACAGAAGCAGCAGGCAACATGTTTGACATTGAAAGTGCATGTTGTCAGATAAACAACAGTCAATAATCAGGAAAACAATCATTTCTTCTATTTCACTAAGAACAGTAGGAAAGTACAAAATGTTATTATTATCAGCTGTGCCTGACCTACTTACATTAGTGCAACATTTACTGAACTAATAAACAAATGCTGGGATTGCTTACTAAGGAAAGATGGCCATCTAGTGTTCCTTACAATAGCAGCAACAAAATAAATAGCATAGAGCAGTTACTATAGAGAAAATAAAGGCCTCTTCACACATTATTTCAAAAGAATACGGTAAAAGAAAAAAATGTATATTGTGTACCTAAACACTTAAAACAGGGGCTGCCACCTTTTGGGGCCTGTGGGCTCATTTACAAACTATGATGGGCATCAGACAGAAACCACAACCAAGAATGCTTCTTTCAAGCCAAATTTCAGCAGTGTGAGGGGAAGAGATCCTGTGGGTACTAGGGGAGGTCTCTGCAGGCAGAGGTGAATCTGCAGGAGCTGCACTGGCAACACCTGATGTAAACTATGAATGCGAAAAAGAGGTATTTGAAAACCTATGTATCAGAAAGGTGACCTCATGAGAGACCAGGGATATGATACAACTTCCTGCTGTATATATATATATATATATATATATATATATATATATACACACACACACACACACACACACACACAGGTGCCACTTTTCCAATCACAAGGAATTAGTACCCAAACCTCGCCATGCACCCTGCAGGTTTTGGTATCGAAACAGCCGGACTTGCATGCAGTACAGTAAACAAATAAGCAGCTTTAAGCAAGCCTTCCTTTTTGTGTTTTGCTGGTTTGTGGCAACTGTTTCCCCAGAAACCATGGTGGGAGTGGGGGAAGAGATCTTGTTTAAGGCTGCTTATTTCTTTACAGTAGGGGGGGGGGGGAGAGACTCAGTTCAGACACAATAGGGAACCAGAGTTTCCCACTCTTTGAAAAGCATGCATATACTAGAATGCTCACCCCTCCACCTGTTCCCCATGCAAGAAAGAGGAGAACAAAAGCTTCCAGTCTTCAAATAACTACTATTTCTTGTAAACCCAGATGCCAACTTTGATGCCACATACACCCGGACAACACCATTACTGGCCCCAACAACATCACACATACCATCTCGGGACTATTTAATTGCTCATCGTCTAACATTGTGTATGCCATCAAATGCCAACAGTGTCCTTCAGCTCTCTATATTGGACAAACAGGCCAGACCTTACGCCAAAGAATAAATGGACATAAATCAGACATCAGGAATCACAAGACAGAGAAACCAGTAGGAGAACACTTCAATCTCCCAGGACATTCTATACAAGATCTCAAAGTAGCTGTTTTACTACAAAGGAATTTCAGAAATAGACTGGAAATAGAAGCTGCTGAATTACAACTTATCACCAAACTTAAAACCATGGAGAAACCTGGTCTGAACAAAGACCTTGGATTCTTATCTCATTATACATGACAAAGCCATTTTTCACCTTTTCACCCCTTGCTTTTTCCTGTAAGACCTATTGCAGTCGTTAAGAGTCGTCAACAGGCTCATCACAGCTATCTGCCAATCACCCATTCCCACCACCCTTCTGAGTAATACCCCTCCCCACCTTCTCACTATATAGAAGGGTCTGGAAACTTCTGTTTCAGTGTATCTGAAGAAGTGTGCATGCAAACGAAAGCTCATACCAAGAACTGACTTAGTTGGTCTTTAAGGTGCTACTGGAAGGAATTTTTTTTGTTTTTACTATTTCTTGTGGCATCCCCAAATCACGGAACTGTGGTTTGTTTAACTACAGTTAGCAAGAATAAGCCAGAATCAAACCATGGTTTCAGACCTTCCCCCCCTCAGTAAAGGTAAAGGGACCCCTGACCAGTCGTGACCGACTCTGGGGTTGCGGTGCTCATCTTGCTTTATCGGCCGAGGGAGCCGGCGTATAGCTTCTGGGTCATGTGGCCAGCATGACTAAGCCGCTTCTGGCAAACCAGAGCAGCACACGGAAACGCCGTTTACCTTCCCGCCGGAGTGGTCCCTATTTATCTACTTGCACTTTGACGTGCTATTGAACTGCTAGGTTGGCAGGAGCAGGGACCGAGAAATGGGAGCTCACCCCGTCACGGGGATTTGAAACGCTGACCTTCTGATCGGCAAGTCCTAGGCTCTGTGGTTTAACCCACAGCGCCACCCGTGTCCCCCTCAGTAACTTTAGCTTTATCCAGGGGTGGGGGACTTGATCATCACATATACAAAGCTCTTGGTCCTTTACTGCTTACTCCCTCTATCAATGCCCACAATGGAGGCCATGCACAAGCCAGATCTGACCATGTTAGAGAATGAAGGTGGTGGCTACATAGGTAGGTCCTTTTCAGCATGCCCCACTCTGACTCATATAATTTAAGATCTGCCTGCCTCCTTCTCTGGCCTGCTGCCCCCATACCCTGCACCAAGGCATCACCTTTTACTCCCCACTCTAGCCCACGTGATTCAAGGCCAAATATCTGCCTCGACCCTTCCACAACTCTCCCCAGTCTCACTTCTCACTACCCACTCTGGCCCACAAGAGGCCAGCCTGTCTTACTACCTTTCAATGTGGCCCTTACCAAAGTCACACTTCTTGATTCTTGCTCCTAGCTCCTGCCCACATTCCCTGCCCTCAATCGCCATTTGACTGGAAATCTGCCTGTATGCCTCCTTGCTCCAGCTCCCCACAATTCAGGTTGTTTTCCTGCCCCTTCCCCCACAGCCCCTCTGCTTTCACTGGTCCACATCATTTGATGCCTGCTTCCCGCCTACCAGGCTTCCACCATGGTTCCCACCTCTCAATTCCACTCACCACTTCTGCCCCCATTTCTTTCTCATGCAAACACAGAATACAATAATACGTAGTATAGCAGTGAAAACTTGGATTCTAGGGAATGATAAAGGTACTGTGTATTACTGGTAAGCCAATTTTCACAATTCCACAGATAAAGGTTTCTGGACTTTCATCTAATGTATACAAAACAGATACAAAGAGCCTCACCTTCATTACATCCATCCCTGGAAATCAAGCCATGTTTTCTATACTTCTCCACTTTCAGACTAGGGAACCTTGAAGTCAAAGTCTTATCGTCATCATCTGAGAAGTCGCTTCCACTGGAGCTCCATACTATATCAGTTAACTCACTTAGTCTCTCACGCTGAGAGATTTCTGCAGAGCAGAATAAGCAACTATTTAGCACATTTCATATTCATCCTGCCCTCAACTGTAACACTACAATGTACACATCACAATACTTAGAATTAACCCGTGAGGTTATATTTTTAAAACTAATATGAAATAAACTAACTTGAACAATGGATTAAGTTTATAGCAACTTAAGACAAGGATGAAGGACTAATTTTTAAAGCTCTGACTCAAGAGGTTGAAGGGTGTCAATGGTTTCCTGATAGCTCTTGGGGATCTTCCTGTCACAGAACCTTCAGAAAGTGTTGAAGGCCTGCTTGGCCTATGGAATAGGGAAATGAACCAGGCAGCTGACATAATCATTGCTGAGCACCCTCTCCCATTTAACAAAGCTAAACAAACTCCCTGGTTTTCTGGGGAGCTCAGGGTAGGACAATGGTTAGAGAGATATTGGCAGTAAACACAGAACATAACTGACCAAACACAGGGTACAACTCAGATGAAGACTTTTTGCAAGGCAGTGAGTGGAGCAAAGGAATCACACTTCACCACCCACACTGCATATTTACAGAGTTGTCCAACTGAACTTTATGGTGTGGTTAAGAGTCTGCTGCTTCCGGGCCCATGAGATAGCATTGGGGAATACTTGACAGTACATTGTGCATTTTAAGACACAGTGCAGATAAAACAATGACCTGGATGCCATAACTACATGGATCCATTTGATGTACTGTTGGATCTTACCTGTTCAGTTATCATGAATATTTATCTATGGTGGTGGGCAACCCTTGGTGATATGAGACCCACTACATGTGCTCAACCCTTGACCTTTGTTAGCTTATAGCTCCTGTCACAATGCTAAATTACTCCTCCCAAATTAACTGTGCATGCCACAAATGTTATGTTTTTGGTTTTATCAGTTTATGAACTCATTTTACAAGGCTGGGCTCAAACTGGATTACAAACAGAAGAAGCAGTCATGCAAATCTACCCTAGATCAAGATAGAAGTTGTAACGTGAGAAAAAAGCTTGCAGGTAATACAAACAAAACCTCTTATGCTGCTAATGTGAAATAATACAGTAGATGTTGTACCTTCAATTGAGCTGAGCAATGATGCAAAGGATGTTTTAACTCTAGATGTTTTATCTGACAATTCTTTAGTCTGTTTAAAAAGAAAAGGAATGAAAACAAAATGAATACTAATTAATATGAAAACCATTCTTGGACATATTAATGCATTATTAAATATATATATAATTTTCTTTATTACCATTTCTAAAATCACATTCACATTCAAATATGCATTTCCACCATTAATATCTTTCTTTATAATAAAACATGCAATGACTTCCCTTCTTCCCCTTCCCTTGTTTCTTTGATTTCCCCACCAGTCCTGCATGTTCTTATATATTCATTGAATGCATCATATTTATTAATTAAATCACCTATACTATGAATCTTCCAACACAAAGGTCCCCATAGATGCTTACAATTGAAATAAATATATATATATATATACAATAAAACACATCAAGAGCTTTAACTGAAGAAATGTTACTAAAATGAATCAAACCCCAAAAAACACAACTGATGTTGGCACAATCAGAGACGGCAGACAATATCACAAAAGTGCATTCAAACAGATGATCTTCACCCTCCACCTAAACACACCAAGAGGAAAGCCAAACCTCTACAGATAAAAAATTCCATAACTTCCATGTCAGCAGGAAGGGCATTTTACACCTTACTCCAAACAGGGGTATTAGAGACTGGGCAGCAATTATCAAATACTTCAGGATCCAGGGAGAGTTTCCTCAGGGGTTGTCATGCCACCATTCCCTTCAAGTTCGTGGGGAAATCTTCTCACACAAGGATGCATTAACTGTCCCCTAGATCCCCCTCTAGTCATCCCCCATTTGCCAATTATGAATTGTCAATCATCACCATATGGATATTTTTGTATTTAATCTGTTGGAAAAGCAGGTGATTAAACAAATATAAATTATTTAATAGACAATGAGCCCTAATAAAATTTAATGTATCTTCACTAGCATGAAGTTCTAAACTCAGTAAAATAGCATCATTTTACCTCCAGTGAAGAAGCTGCCTGAAATCCGTCACCACAACGAAGCCATGCATTTGAAACTGAAGCAGCATCTACCGCTGCCCCAGAATTTCTCTTCCCTTCATCTATAGGCTTCTTATCTGGAAAAGAGGCAGGTTCTGAGCACCATGTTCGTTTCCTCTGCAAAGAAAAATATTTTTATTTAGGAAAATATATAGACCACCAAGCACTGATAAGTATCATAGTGTTGTACAACAATTAAAATAAATAAATAAGGCAGGTTTTTAAAAATCTGATACTGCCTGTGAGTTAACACATCCTACTGGGGAAGCTTATAGAAACAGAAGAACTTTTAGAAACTAACAAAATGTGTATAACATCAGAGCCTTCAATGGGCAGTATGTTCCACAAAGCAGCTGTCACTGCACTGAAGGACCTAATTCCGAGCCACCATAAAACAAACCTCTGCTACATTGGGAATCACAAGGAGGGCTCCTGGAGATGACAGCAGTATAGCTATATGGGGCCCTAAATTATTTAGGGCTTCATACACTAACAATAAAACCTTAAATTTGCCCTGGTTGCATACTGGCAGCCAGTACATTCATAAGTGCTTCATATCTCTACAGTCAGACACAACGGAAGTTCAGAGACTCCTATCACTCACAGCTGCCATCAACATGTTGTCAAACATCCTACTCAGAAGTAAAAGGTAAAGGACCCTTGACAGTTAAGTCCAGTCATGAACGCCTCTGGGGTTGTGGCGCTCATCTTGCTTTACTGGCGTTTGCTCGCAGAGTTTTTCCGGGTCACATGGCCAGCATGACTGAGTCGCTTCTGGTGAAACCAGAGCAGTGCACGGAAACACCATTTACCTTCTTGCCGGAGCGGTACCTATTTCTCTACTTGCACTTTGACATGCTTTTGAATTGCTACGTGGGCAGGAGCTGGGACCGAGCAATGGGAGCTCATCCCGTTGCGGGGATTCGAACCGCTGACGTTCCAATCAGCAAGCCCTAGGCTCAGTGGTTTAGACCACAGCGCCATCCGCTTATTAAATGCAATATACTTTTATTTTTTATTTATTTATTTGCCATGTGTAAATCCTGCTTTTCCTCCAGGGAGCTCTAAGCAGCATACATGGTTCTCTTCCCCATTTTATTTTCACAACAACCATGTGAGGTAAATTAGGGCAAGATAGGAACACTGCCTATTCCTATTCTCCATACACATTTTAATGCAGGTGAATCAAAGGAAGACACCTAATGCCCTTGCCAACTCCCAAAACAATGAGAAAGAATATGGTATGGCAAATATCCTACTATTTTAATCACATCCAACTTCTCAAAAGATTCCATTAATGGTGTCTCTGAAAAAATTACATATCACTTATTTTACATATCATTTATTTGAGTTAAACTGGGAGGAGAGAATTGTTTTCCTCAGCCCCATGAACTATCTTTTATTTCAGCTATTAAGGTCAATCCTTTCAGTGTAATTTGTCCCATTTGTATTTTTTACGTTTTGTGTTAACCCCTTTGAGTTTTTCTATTAAAAGAGAAAGGTGACATTTAAATGAACAGTGCAGCCTCTGCATGCTTTCTCTCCATAGGCAGTCCCCCATTAGAACATATTTGTCCCCTAAAGTTCTCCACAAGTCTTTGTGAACTTTTACACATAATGTCTGCCAGATATTTGCCATACTATGACATTTCAGTTCAGCATTTGACATGCAATGTTCTTTAGCATTTGACATCTTTCCAAATCAAACCCATCATGAGATTCCAGTAATCCCATTGCATTGCAAATACAGTAATCAAATTCAAATTCAAAATATTTTCACACTTATCATTCTCCATCAAATACACTTAACTTCCCAGTAGCCGTTGTTTAGAATTAAACCTAGCAACTATTTCCCTTAAAAAAGGCGCCAGTACACGCTCCCTGACACACCTTCTCACTATTGTACACGTAAAACGCATAAAGTTTCCACTCCCGCTCAAAACCTGTGATATTCCCTCGGGAGCATAATTTGACCAGGCGCTCGACCTAGAACAGCAAATATATGTGCCTCTGGGCGCGTGCAGAGCGCCCTTCCCTCTTACACTCCACACAATGCTGGCCAGCTTCCAAATATTCAGAGTTAACGAGAAGAAAGCCCAGGGTCCAGCTTTCAGGCACTCCCTTATTCCGCAGCCAATAGAAACTCTCGCGATTCCCACTCCTCGGATGCTGCCCCCCGCCGCCGCCGCCCGCCCCGTCCTCCGTTGCCCTGATACCTTCCTCACGAGCATCTCCGCCACATAGGACCAGACTTCCCTGTGTCACGTGACGTGAGCGAGAGCACCGTGGCTTGAGGAGGAGGGGAGCAGAGAGGCCCGGGCGAATTCCACTCACCGGCCAAGAAAAAAACTTCTTCCCTCAACAGAGGGGGAAGGCCACGCCCCCTCCCTTCCAGCTTGGCGCCGTTTCATCGGCGGAGCCACTGATTGGGTGGGACGTGGCGAAAGGCGCGTGACGCGCGACGCAATAGAGGGCTGCCGCCGCCTCTTTCTGACGTTTCTCACTCTCGCCGCACGGGGGCTCCCGAGCATCAAGGCGCTGCACCCCGTTCGCAACGGCTTTTACCCTCGCTGCGCATGCGCCCTGTATGTTCTCCTCATCTGCTGCAGTGTTCGCGCGGGCTTCGCCGTTGAGATAACGGGACGCAATTACATCCCCTCAGAGCCCCCAGAAAATTTTTCCCAGTCGGTTGCAGTTATATACGGGTTCTCTCTTTTTCTTACAGGAAACCGTATGGTACCTGCTTTAGGAGATATTTGCGTGAGAAAGATTATAAGGGCTTATTTATTGATGCTAAATCAGTATTTATGCACTTAGCCACCTTCGGTTTTTGACTCCAGCCCCGGAGTGCACATGACACTGGCCACAATCCATCCATATTCTGAAATTTCTTGAGTAATAATGCTGTTTGGTGCTTCCCCCCTCAAACAGCCTTCCCATTTGGTTTGAAAACTCTGTTGAGGTGAGGTGTGTACATTTGAGGCAACAGATGCACATGTGCAGATGACGTTTGGCGCAAGTAAACAAATCCAGTAATACACATGAGGTGAAGGCATCCCCACCCTCCTCAATGGTGGTTATATCAACATAATTTTTTTTAAAAAACCAACTGGAAATGCAACAGGATCCAGCAGCCTCACCTTGTATGGAGCCACTAATGTATATATAGTCTTAAGTCTGTGAGAGGAAAGTTGAATTTGCTACTGAGCCATGAAACTCCCTAGGTAACCGTGGACTTCCGGAGGCGGCGCGAACGGTAATGGCTGCCCTTTCCTAACCGGGAGAGGGAAGCTACGCTGGAAAAGGGTCGTCCGCTACGGCGAAGCGGAGACCCATTCTGGAAAACCGCAGGCAGCGGAAGCCTGCGGTCTCGGGACCCGGCGGGCGCCAGGAGCTACCCCCGAAACGTTGAGGGAACCCCGTAAGGGGCTCCGGATCGCAGAGGGGGTAGCGGCGCTGTGGGTCTATGCGCATTCAGCGGAGCGAAGCCGCGTTGCCGTTGCCGGTGAGCGCCGACCTTTCTTCCTTCAACACAAGATTCCAAAACGTAACAACCCGTGAGTAATTGAGGACTTTACTAAATTTCGGGACTAAAATATTGAAAATAAGCTGAAAGCGGAGAGACGAGGAAAAGGAAGTCCGTCCTCCGCAGCCATTGATTTTTAAAGCAAAGAGCAGGAGGAGTGGAGGCATAGAGAGAACTTTTGACAGCTCAGATTGAGCACCCGCAGAAATTACTTTTCCTTTTAAAGACTGTAAGCAATTGATTTTTGGACTTTTATTAGGACTTATATATTCCTTTCTTTGTGGATTACAATTCTGTTTAAGAAGCCCAGGTGTCAGAACTGCCTGAGCAGTAGAACTGTCAGACTGCAAATTTGGATACATTCTATTTAAACTTGGAGACAGTCTGAGGGAGTTCAGAATGGTTACGTTCTTGCATTTTGGAACTCCAGTAAGCACAACTTGAAATATTGTGGCAAACCTAAAACCAACTCTGCTAAAACTACTTTTGTGAAGATCCCTAAGAATTGGTTTAGATTTTGTATGTGGAATGGACTCTTCTTCCTAGGACATTTTATGCTCCCCCTAGAGGATTGAGGACTTACAACAAAAACATTGTTTTACTTTCTATTTCCCGGCCCTCTGTTTGATTGCTACCACCTGGGCCGTAGCTTTCCCATGGGAATAACTCAGCTTGACCTTGACTGCTAGATATTTTTGGAATGAGTGGCGCAAAAAGAAAGGGATTAAGAACCAGACAAACAACTCTGACAACCGTAACTGCAGCCTCACAAGCACGCAGATCATCTGTGCCCACTTTGCCCTCGGAGGAAAAAGTTACCTCCCTGTCACAGGCAGGGGAGGAAGAAACTGAGGATTTACAACTAGAAGAGATGGCCTCAGGAGGATCTGGTTCTGTATTAGAGAGAATTCTTGAGAAATTGGAGTCTTTGGAGAGGAAAGTTGACCAACAAACTGCGAAAATTGACCTTAATACAGAAACTTTAAACAAATTATCTGGGCAAGTTGCACAGAATGCACAAGCAATCGGACAACTGAAGGAGGCTGCAGGTGAAAATCAGAAACTGGCCGAAGAGACCAGCCAAAGAGTGGGAGAGTTGGAAAAAGAAGTAAGGCCGCTCAGTAAGCAGGTCGGAGAACATCAGACCTATCTCTCTATGTTGGAACTTCGGAACAGGGAGATTAATTTAAGGATAAGATCGATACCAGAAGTGGAAGAAGGTAATCTAGCTGAGTTTCTGACCAAAGAATTCTCCAAGTTCTGGGGTTTAGAGGAGGAAGATTTTAAAATTGTGTCAGCCTTCAGACTTGGAAGACTTACAAAGAGAGAAAGGCCCAGAGACTGTTTGATTACGTTGAGATCAAAGGAGGAAAGGGACAAGATTTTGGGCCTGCACTACGGAAGCTCTTTGAACATTTCGGACAAAAGAATTGAGATTTTTAAGGACATTCCTAAACAGCTGTTGGATCTTAGATCTGAATATTTGGACTTAGTAAAACTGCTGAGAAGCAACTCAATCATCTTTAGGTGGGACTTTCCCCAAGGACTATCTTTTACCTTTAGAGGGAAGAAGATCAAAATTAGAACTTTGGAAGATAGGGATAAGTTTTTGACTGCCTACGGTGAGGACCTTCATAAAGGACTTGAACTACCCTCAGGGTCTGAACCACCACAGGTGCCTGTACCTCAGAACCCTGAAGACTCACAGAACAAAATACCATCCCAAGGAAACTAAACAGATCTATCCAGGATGTCTCTGCAACTTTTAAGTTGGAATATAAATGGCTGCAACAGCCCGGAAAAAAGGAAGAAAATCTTTCACTTATTAAAAAAGGAGCAACTAGACATTACTTGTTTACAAGAAACACATGTGACTAGGCTCCACAGAAAAATATTGGTAAATAAAAGGATAGGCCAAGAATTTATATCTTCGGATTTAGTTAAGAAGAGAGGAGTGGTGATATATGCAAAGGAGAGCCTCTCACCAAAATTTCTATTTAAAGATGAACATGGAAGAATTTTGGCAATTGAAATACAGCACCAAGGAGAGAAAATTTTGATATTAGGAATCTACGCTCCAAATGAAGGGAAATCAGAATTCTACAAGAAGTTGCATGAGATTATGCTGGATTATCTGGACTATGATAACATCATTATGATGGGAGATATGAATGGGATCGTTTCTACAAACATGGATAGGTCACAAAGCCAAAAGGTTACTAAAGAAGGCAGACTACCAAAGACCTTTTTTGAAATGACAGACAACATGGACTGGATTGATATATGGAGGACAAAGAACCCCTTAGGGAAAGAAGGAACATTTTTCTCTGAAGCCCAACTGACTTGGACAAGAATTGACCAAATATGGATTTCTAGAGGTCTGGCTCCTAAGGTGAAGAAAGTGGAAATCTGCCCAAAGACCTGCTCCGATCATAACGCGTTGAAAATGGACATGACATTATTACCAACCGGCTCCTTTAGATGGAAGATGAATGACAACTTGTTTAGAGATCAGGAGATTATCAAGAAGGCCCAAAAAACAATAAAGGACTATTTTGAGATAAATTTGAACACTGCTGTGGAAAAAAGAACAATCTGGGACGCAAGCAAAGCTGTGATGAGAGGGTTCTTGATACAACAGAACGCCATAAAGAAAAGACTACAAAATGAGAAAAAGGACAAGATTTTGGGGAAAATTAAAGAGTTAGAGAAGAAACTAAGAGTAAACCCGAAGTCACAGCCGATTTTGAGAGAAATTAAACTTCATCAGGCACAATATTCCAAACTGATAAATCAGGAAATAGAATGGAAGATTAAATCAATGAAACAAAAAACATTTGAATCGGCTAATAAATGTGGGAAACTGCTGGCTTGGCAGTTGAAGAAGAGACAAAAGCTGAACATAGTAACAAATTTGGAAATAGAAGGAAGGAATATTCAGAACCCGGTGGAAATTAGAAAATGTTTCCAGAAATATTTCAAGAAATTATACACTCAAGGGCCACAAAAGGAGGAAGAGATTGCAAAATTTTTGGAGAAAAATGGACTTAAAAAACTATCACAAGAAAATAGATCACTCCTGAATAGTAAAATAACACGACTAGAGATAGAACAGGCCATTCAGAATATGAAGTTGGGCAAGTCTCCAGGGCCAGATGGCTTGACCTCCAAGTACTATAAGACATTAAGTGACTATTTGATTCAACCACTGCTGGAGGTCAGCAATGAAATTATGGAGGGAAAGAAGGCGCCTGAATCGTGGAAGGAAGCTTTCATCACATTGATACCAAAATCAGAAACTGAAAAGACACAACTTAAGAACTACCGCCCCATTTCCCTTTTAAATGTGGATTACAAAATATTTGCTGACGTTTTGGCAGGAAGATTCAAAAGAGTTTTAAATGAGATAATTCATAAAGACCAGGCAGGCTTTCTCCCAGGAAGACACTTATTTGCTAATACAAGGAACATTATTGACATTTTGGAACTCTTGCAAACAAATATTAACACTAAAGCAGTTCTAATTTTTATAGACGCGGAGAAGGCCTTTGATAATATTTCTTGGAAATTTATGAAGGGGAATTTAAAAGAAATGGGAGTGGGGCGGGGTTTTGAAAATGGGATTGACGCGATTTACTCAGAACAAAAGGCAAAACTGATAGTTAACAATGTGGTTACAGAAGAGTTTAAGATTGAAAAAGGGACACGACAAGGCTGCCCGATTTCCCCCTTGCTGTTTATTTCTGTCCTGGAGGTGCTCTTGAACTTGATTAGAGGGGACCGGTTGGTGCAAGGGATTCAGATCGGAGTGAAACAATATAAACTTAAAGCTTTTGCAGATGACCTTGTTTTGACATTGCAAGAGCCAGAATCTAGTACAAAAAGAGTGTTACAATTGATTCAGGACTTTGGTCGGGTAGCGGGCTTTAAACTAAACAAACAGAAAACTAAGGTGTTGGGAAAAAACTTGACAGATGCAGAGTCAGAACGGTTTCAGAGAGAAACAGAACTAACTGTGGTTAAAAAAGTAAAGTACCTAGGGGTAAACATAACAGCAAAAAATCTGAGTCTATTTAAGGATAATTATGAAAAATGTTGGTCTGAAATTAAGAGAGACTTGGACAGTTGGTCAAAATTGAAGCTTTCTTTGTTAGGCCGAATTGCTGCTATTAAGATGAATGTATTGCCTAAGATGTTGTTTTTATTTCAAACATTGCAAATTGTGGATAAGACGGAGTGCTTCAGGAAGTGGCAGAGAGATATTTCTAAATTTGTCTGGCAGGGCAAAAAGCCCAGAATTAAGTTTAAGATATTAACTGATGCGAAAGAAAGAGGGGGCTTTGCCCTGCCAGACTTAAGGTTGTACTACGAAGCCGCAGCTTTCTGCTGGCTAAAAGACTGGCTACTTCTAGAGGACACTGATGTGTTAGATTTAGAAGGTTTTAACAATGCATTTGGCTGGCATGCATACTTATGGTATGACAAAGTTAAGATCAATAAGGCCTTTAAGAACCATATTGTCAGGAAAGCAGTGTTTAATGTCTGGACAAAATACAAAGACCTATTGGAAAATAAAACTCCAAGATGGCTATCACCTCTGGAGGCTAAGGCCCGAAAAAGACCCAATATGGAGGCCAAATGGCCGAAATATTGGGAAATAATAGAGAAAGAGGGTAACAATTGGAAATTGCAGAGTTTGGAAAAAATGAAAGATAAAGTGCGAGACTGGTTACATTACGCTCAGATTCAAGAAATTTTTAAAAAGGATAAAAAGTTAGGATTCCAGGTGGAGAAATCGAAGTTGGAAACAGAATTGTTAGAACCTAAGACTAAAGTACTTTCAAGAATGTATAACTTGCTGTTGAAATGGAATACACAAGATGAAATGGTTAAGTCGGCCATGATAAAGTGGGCACAGGATATTGGGCATAATATTATGTTTGAGGATTGGGAAAGGTTGTGGACCACGGGGATGAACTTCACGGCATGTAATGCTCTGAAGGAAAATGTAATGAAAATGATTTATAGGTGGTACATGACCCCAGTTAAACTAGCCAAAATATGCCATGTGCCAGACAACAAATGCTGGAAATGTAAGGAAAATGAAGGAACATTCTTTCACCTCTGGTGGACTTGTCCCAGGGTGAAGGTCTTCTGGGAAATGATATATAATGAGCTGAAAAAGGTATTTAAGTATACCTTCCTTAAGAAACCAGAGGCCTTCCTCCTGGGCATTGTCGGCCAGATGGTGCCAAAGAAGGACCGAACATTCTTTTTGTACGCAACAGCAGCAGCAAGGATACTTATCGCCAAGAAGTGGAAAACTCAAGATCTACCCACTCTGGAAGAATGGCAGATGCAGCTGATGGACTATATGCAACTGGCCGAGATGACTGGCAGAATTCGAGACCTGGGAGAAGAGAGGGTTGAAGAAGATTGGAGGAAATTTAAGATTTATTTACAAAAATATTGTGATTTGGCGGAAAGTTAAGTAGGATGTTTGATCATAAATAATTGGCCACCACAAAATCGGATCGAAATGGGATGTAAAGTGAGATTAAGAGAAACTAATTTACAGAGGATTATATTTAAATGAGTGGTTATAAAATTTGCAAATTAGATGATAAATTGCTGGGAAAAATTTATGATGATGAAAATGGCAGCGGGAGATGTGAGGAAGTCCAAAGAAGTTATGAAACTTTGTTGAGATAAAAGAAAGGTTGTTTATTTCTGTACTTTATTTTGTAAAAACCCCTAATAAAAATTTATTAAAAAAAAAAAGAAACTCCCTAGGTAACCAGGCCCAGGGCTGGCCAAGACATTTGGTGGAGTGAGACAGCGGAAACCCCTGTGTGTGCCCTGCTGCCTTTGCCCATAGCACAGAAGCAGTACCAGCGCTGATTTCCAGCAAGATCTCACCTGAAATTGGTGCAGATGCCAGCACCAATATTCTGCCAGTGATGGAGGCAATAGCAAGGGCAGCACAGGCAGAAGCAGCAGCATTCTAAGGAAAAGTGGGACATTCTGATAACCTCTAAATCAGGGATGTCCCTGGAAAATAGGGACAATTGAAGGGTTTGAAATAGTAAGCATAATCATTTTAATGCTTCATGCTGTTTCTTTGAGTTTTTCAATCATTTCAAATACACAGATGTGGCTTGAAAATCACGGCACATATAAGAAATGGAAGAAAGGGGAAATCACAAGGGAGGAGTATACAAGAGTAGCCAACAGTTGCAGAGAGGACAGGTGGGTCAAAGCTCAGGTTGAGCTCAGGCTTAAAAAAGAGGAATGCGTTCCCTTGAGAGTTGGTCAGGGATTAATGTGGCTTTTCAACCAAAAAATGTTAGCTACTCCTGGCATAAATGGTTTGGGAGCTAGTTTTCTGAAGATCCTTCCCCCTTGTCCTTTTTCAGTTATCATTTAATACATGCATTATCTATAGGCTTTATCCTAAGCATTACTGAATAAAAGCAAATTCAAGTTAAATCACTTGATGTGACTTGCTTCCAAGTAATGTGTTTCAGACTGGAGTGTTTTGAATATAGTTTCCACTGAAATCAATGGACTCTAATTCCAAATAAATATGTTTTGAATTGAATGATCTCAGTAACATTTTCAGTGACACTGTGTAAAAAGATTTATCACTCCGCAGGGAGAAGTATGTGGACTTCACAGCTGGCATCAAGTGAATTAATAACTGAATGGATTCAGTCTAAATTCTCTTTAGAATACTGCTTTATATAGTATATATATGGTGGGTATGAGAATAAATTGTTTCATAAAGGATGGTGACTGAAAGGGTCTGCTATTATGTCACAGGTTTTTAAAAGCAAAAATTATAAAAAGTAAAAACATTTTAATTCATGTATGGGTTTCACAACAATTTCTGATTGCTGCACAAATAAAATATGCATTCATTTATGCACAGTGTGATATGCCAGGAAGAATTGCACTGCTGGTAATATAGTTCAGTAATTATTATAGTATTTGAGTAAAAGCTACCAGAACATCAGGGGACTCATTGCAATGCTGACAGTTTCAAACATCAAAAAGGTATTACAGAGTGCTACAAATCAAATGAAGTTAAATTACATTCTCTTTTATAGCGTCTGACTCTTATATAAGGCAGTGGGCTTTTTATTGTTAATAAAAAGTGCAGAAATATTTCTCCAGTATTACTAGTATATGAAATTTCTTATTTAGTTCCCGGCCAAATACATTTCCTCTAACTATTTTTTGAAGCTTTTCCAAAATAAATAAGACACAATTCTAATTTAAAAAGTCACAGACTTGGTGAGAGTGTGGTGCTGATAACACCAAAGTTGCAGGTTTGATCCTCATAAGGGACAGCTGCATATTCCTGCATTGCAGGAGGTCTGTCTCCCACCAGTTGGGACTAGATGATCCTCAGTGTTTCTTCCAACTCTACAGTATGATTCTGTGATTCTAAGATGCTTACCACTTGGCTTCTGTCATATCTCCATAAAAGAAAAATAATTCCTGTATTATAAAATTTAGCAAGATGACCCAAAATGCTAAATACATAGTTGACAAAGAAATGCTGACTTTTTCATTATCTCAGGAGCAGAGAGAGAAAAAGCAGAGAACCCGAGAGCAAGAGCACTCTGTCCACCTGCAATTCCCAACAACTTCCATATAGAGACATACTGCCTCTGACAGGGAAGATAGATCAGAGCCATCAGGCCTGGTAGCCACTGATAGCCTTATCCTCTATGAATTTGACTCTTTTAAAGCTATCAAAGTAGGAGACCATCACTACCTTTTCTGGGAGTGGATTCCATTGTTTAATACTGCACTTCGTGAAGTACTTCCCTTTGTCCTGAATTTTACAACATTCAGCTTTATTGAATGTCCAGAAGTTCTATTGTTATGAGAAAGGGAGAATAGGTTTTCTCTACCTGCTTTCTTCACATCATGCAGAAGTTTGTAAACTTTTCTCATATCACCTCTTACCTTTTTTCTAAGCTAAGAAGTCCCAAATGTTCCAACCTTTCCTCTATGATTCTATGCTTGTCGTAGAATTGTGGGGTTAGAAGGGACCCTGAGGATCATCTAGTCCAACCTCCTGCAATGCAGGAATATGCAGCTGTCCCATATGAGGATCGAACCTACAACCTTTGTGCTACCATCCCCACAAGCAAGCTATGTCCAGGGGAGTAATGCATTGGCAACAATATGCAGGGCTTTCTTCAGCTGGAACGAACCAGAACTCAGTTCCAGCACCTGTCAGGTGTGTGTCACTGCCATTCTAGAGAATGAGGGAGATGTTCATGGTGAGTTCCAATACTTCTTTCTAGAAAAATAGCATTTAATATGTAGTTAATAAAATAATTGCTTGAATTCTCAGTGTGTTGATGAAACTGCAAGAGGCATAAATGCAGTCTTTGCATTTTGTTTCATGGTGTGACCTGAGACACCTAGCCCACACAGAAGAAACTTTTAGATTAGTGCCAGGGAAATTGAGTGTCAATTCTTTATTGTTAATTAAAGTTGCATGCTGGATTCCTGTTCTATCCGATAATGGCATTAGCATTGCTTATCCTACCTAAGAGCCTTTAATAAAAGGGTGACATATCCTCTTTCCTCTTTGTTATGTTTTATAAGAACTTAATAGGAATGCTTTCCCTACTAATATCACTCTGCTGTGCTCACTTTAATTGTCTGATTAAACTTTAGCTATATTGCTTGGATATAATTAAACACCTTAACAGTACGTTTGTAGTATTATCAACTAAAACAGTTTTATAAATATATTGAAGAATTGTAGTTTGCAGAGGATGGAATATGAGTGATAAGGAGATGAGTCCCCTTAATCCCTTCCTCAAATTTCCTGTACCACTTTTAGGATCTGCTTTTCAACTGGTATTGGTGGTATTTTCTCCCTCCCCATTTCTAAAAAATTAAAAGTCCTCCCCCCTCAAGTGTTGATATGAGTTAAACATGCTTTTTTGTATTACTTGTGGGTTGGACCTTTGCTAAATAAATAATTCTTTTATTAATTCATTGAGAGAACCCTACAAATACTTCAATACCCATTTTTCTGGTGGGGAGGCCCTGTTCTACATTTGCAACATTATCTGTTGTCTGAAAAGTTCCTCCGACCAACTCCTTGCTACTTCTTTTAAGCCCAATGCCTGCCTTCCTTTTATTGACCAAGTTTGCATGTCAGTGTAAACCATATTTAATGGTCTATTGCAATGACCTGCTTAGCAAAAACAGAAGCAACAAACCAGTAACCCTGACTTAGTGTTGCAGCTGGACCCAATATCATGGTTCGTTTTCCTCCATTGGGAAAATAATGTTGATGGAGAATCCAGGAGGTTGAAACAGAATTTATTCCAAGCCCAATGCACTTTGAAACAAATTGTTACTCGGGGACATGTTTTAGCAGCATTTTCTATCTAATACATGGGATGTCACATGATAGTGACTCCATTATATAGGAATCACATGGAATAAGCTCCTCAAGCTCCCCACACCCAACATTCTTCCAGTAGTGTTTTCCTGGTTTGGCGATTGGTTTTATTGTTCCACTCCAAACAAGCCATGGTTGCTAACTTATCCCTGGCTCAAATGTAATGCTAAGCGGATTCCCAAAAAATAGTCCAGAGGCAATTAATATTCCATCCAGCAGAGCTTTACTGCTACTGAAGGCAAATTAGCATAATGGTCACAAATCCCATACATTCAGGATTGGCACAGTCCATAAGAAGTCCAGTTGCTGTAGACTTAACTGATACTTACAATAACTTATAATAAGTCTAAACCTTAACACTAAGCATACTACAGTATGTACAGAACACCACATCAGAAGGAAAAGAGATAGAAAGAGAAAGTGAAACCCAGGCTCCTTCTGGCCTTACTTTTATAGTCAGCATGACCTAGACTGAAAGAGAGAAGAGAATCAGTTTAAACCAGCTGTACTCAGCTTCTCTGCAGGAATAACCCAAATATCATGAACTTTCGGCTTGGTTCTTTCACACAGAGAAGCTTCCAGAGCCCTCTTGAATTAATTAGAAGAGGAAAGATATATGCATATCAGATCAATATTTTCTGTACTAAGAAATGCAAACTGACAGCCTCCCTGTTACAGATTCATTAAAGACAGCTTAAGCAACCCTGATGGAATGGTGCAAAGTGTGGCCTTGTGACCCACAGCATCCTTCAAAAGAACATTTTCTGCCTTCCAGAGTAATATCTGCACTCTGATTTTCTTTCTTCAACTATGTTTCTTTTTCATTTCATCTCGCTCTACTTTCTCAAGCAAGGAAGTAGGGTTGCATAGGCTTCGCCTCCTTCCTCAAACACAATCAGGATCCCTACATGTTTTTTGGGCACCTGCCACTCTTCCTTCCCCATATCTGGCATTCGCTCTCCAACATCCCAAAGACCTACCACTCTACGGAATGCAATGCTGTTTCTATTTTTGTAATAAATGGCATATTCTTTTTACTCTAAATAATAATAATAATAATAATAATAATAATAATAATAATAATAATAAAATGTAATGCTAAGCCAGGGATAATGGCTTGTCACTTCCAGTAGGGGAGAAGTGAAGCGAGAGCCATTTGCACATTCACAGTAAACTATGTACTATGGCATTATGAAATTATCTTACAACAGTGTTATAAATTGTCTTGGCAGAAACTATGCTGTTTGTGTGTTTTTTGTGCTGCACCCATCCAATGGTTTAATATATGGCACAGCTACTTGGATGCGATTTGGTGATTGGGAAAGAACATAGCTGAACTATACTGATAAGGTGCTTGAGAAAGATTCATGCTGCTTGGCCAAGAAATGGTGCAGTGCATGAGAGGTGCTGCCACTATGCTGCCTGAGTAGTGCATGAAATGCACCTTTCCTTTATTGCTTGTCATTAAAAGATGTGGCAGCTAATTTAACAAGAAAAGTAACAACCCTTCTTGTACTTGCTAAGCCATGGAGGAGGCTTTATTTCACACTCCTCATGCTAAGAAGATTTGTGGAAGATTGGTTAAAGCTTTAAAATCCCCAGAAGCGAATCTTCTTCTTTTCATTTGCATTCATCCAAAAACAACCTTTAGGCACACTCTGCTATCATGCAAGGGTTGCAACATGGATTCAGTGGTTCACATGCAAGAGAACTGTGAATAATTTTTCAAAGCAGGAAAATGTAACTTTTCTTCCTTCAGTACTCTAGGGAGATTAGATGTGTTTCTAAGGGAGGCTGTTCCGGTCTACCTTTTGACACAATGGTTATTACCATTCAAGAGGAAAATCTTATGCCTGGAATGTAATTTATCTGTGAAAATACATACATATATAATATTTCCAAGGCTATCAGTTGAAAAATAAATGTGTTTCGCACCATTTCTCCTGTTCTGGTGTAACCCAGTGTAATATCCTCCATTCTCATTTTTGCAAAATTCAAGATTGGCCCTATAGTCTACCTTCATATCTACTATCTTTAGGTGCCAGGCAAAAACATTTCTCTTCAACCAGGTGGTTAGCTGATTAACATTCTATAAATGTATTTGTGGGGAGGAGGGGTTTGTTGGTTAGTTTTTGTTTTATTAAATATTTTGTATTCTCATTTTGTATTTTTCTGTTGCGAACCACCCTGTGACCTTTAGATGAAGATAAAATTTGTTACAAATTTAAAACGAATTGAATCAACAACAACATCAACACCTTTCTTAGAGCTGATTTGCATGGTTCGTAGGCCAGTCCACAATGAGCTGAATTTTTGGCTTGTATTAATTTCCTCATGTAAGGACAGGTGGTTAGAACACATGGTGAAGGACACAGATTCAGTCAGTTTGCATCATGGTAAATTAATGGCCCTTTGACCATTGGGATCATGTACCATATTGTTTGAAAATTGAAAGTGGAAAGGAGAAAACAAGATTTCACTTTGTGCACATTTTCATGTGATTCTGCCACACTGAGCGCAGTGGGACTTATTTGTTAATAAACATGCACTGCATGACCCCGTTTCACAAAAAAAGACTGAAGTGCTTTTGAGCCTCCCACTCTCTGTTGTGGTACATGTGAGTGTTGTTGTTGCAGTACAGAACACAGGAGGGCAATTAAGTGTACACTGTGCTAGTAATGTATAGGCTTTTGTTTGTATTTAAAGAAAAGCTATCCAAACCTCACATGTAAAAACACCCTGAAGTATTAAACTGATGCCTTGTAGTTATTCATTTTGTAGAAAAAATAGAGACAGACTGATCATTGCAATTTTGCTGACAGCAGCAGTAAATTATTGTTTTTATTATTTATAAAGCATCTAGGAATAGCCAGAGTGCTGTGCACAGATAAAAATAAAAGATAGACCCTGCAGGCTTGGAGTGTAAAAAGCAAGTCTAAGTAAAAGGAGAAGAGAAAATAGATGAAAGGAGGAAGTTTGCTTTAGAAAAGCCAAGATGAAGCACTGAATCTTGAGGAGTCTTTTGAAGGAAGGTAACACACAGGCCAATTAATTGCCAGAAGCAAGGTTGCCATACTGAAACTACCCATTCACTTATAAATTAACTGTGTTAATGCTGGGTTGATTCTGCAGCCAAATGCTTTAGTTAATGGAGCTCTTATTCCACAGCACTCCACTGAAGTTGTGCAATAGCCATGAAATGAAGTGATGCTTACATAGATCATTCTGAGTTGTGGATATAAGCCGAGGGATACAAAACTGTATTTACCATGATGATCCCAAAAACATTTATTTCTTTAGTAGGTTAAATTGGCATTTTCTATTATCTTAGCATCTTAAAGGAAAGAAAAACAAAGCAATATTAAAAGGCTCTCATACTTTTCATGTTTGTTTCCCAGGCTCCCCATGGGGGTACTAATTGGCATCATGTAGCCATTGGGTGACATTTATTAGTCACTACTGAACATTTGACAGTGATCCCCTATTACTGCGATCACTACTTGTCAAAAGCATATGAGTGCAAAGTTTTGTGGATTTTTGCATATGTAAAAATGCACTAGGTACCAGCAAAGAATTCAGAAGTTCAACATTGTAATCTAGAATATATGAATCAAGATTGCTTCAGATGTTATTTCCTTCAGTTATTCACCCTGTGAGGTAATAGTTGTAGTAGTAGTAGTACTGTACGTTTTCTGTACCATCTGAAAGACAGTGCAAGTATATTTTCATCATGACATTTTAGAGAGAAGATTGGACTAGAACTGTCTATGTGTCTACCATGTTAGCCTGCAATCTGAGGTGGTATAATTTGCTTAGTCTATTAAGGCTCTGTCTCTGTTTCATGGATTGTTAAAGTAAAGTAGATCACTGTAAAGGGAGGCACCTTTGACTCTACCACCTTCATGTGTTTCTGCTCATGTTAGTAACATCATTTTCCTCATCCTGTGCATTATGATACTAATCACATAGCAGCATGTTTCTGATATTAGTAGTTTCCTTATTTTTTCACATTAGTGTAAGGTGAAAATGGATAATTGGTTGATAGATATGGGAGTTAGCAATAGCTAAAGATACGCTCGTTCAGAAAGGTGCTAGCAACAGGAATAGTTCACAGGAATAAATGTTAATATAGCCCAAGGAACTCCACCTGCCTTCTTTAGAAAACAAATGAGAATTGAGGGAACTCTGTTTCAGAATGGTTGTGGTCATTGTGTTCTTCTTAGTCAAAAACTGCACTTCATATAAAGAATAGTGAGCAGCTAATACTTTCTGACTGCTAATTTTAGTCTAAGGTTCTATTTCTACTCTTCTTGGTTGCTTTTCTTTTAACAAATCATACTTTAGGATTGCAGTAGGAAATTTAGATTTAACCTCAAGCATCATGGTTTTGTCTCATCTCTGTCCTAATGCAGTGCAGATGTTTAACTGCTGTATGTAAGTCAAGGCTTTATTGCAAAGGTTCTCCTTAATGGAAACCATATGCAGGATTGACTATAGGCAACTCTGAGAGCAGGAAGCTCAAAATCATACAGGAAGGTATTCAAAATACCTGAGATTCTTATTTCTGCAGGACACCATCCAGATGTTATACATAGTGCAGCTGTTATTTTTATTTTTAGGGAAGTGGAGGGGGGAATGAGGAGTAATTACATTCTTAAGATAATAAACAATGTGTAGAGTGACAAAGAAAAAAATATTAATATTACTGAGGCTTACCATAAACTTTGATTATCACATTTGCAATCACTATGCGGCCTGCACAACGTAAGACTCCAAGCCCATTTCAGCCTTCTGTCTGTGGTCTCCAGTCTGAATTCCAGATTATCAAGAATTGCCATTTATATGTTTTCTCTTTTGAGTCTGCTTCATATTTCTTTCCCTTCCACAGATGTTCTACAACATTCACACAGATATGTCAACTTAAGTAATGTTCTTCCACTTCAGTCATTATGCCTCTGGCTTTCCCTTTTAGTGAAATGTATTTAATGATTCAACATGTGTGTTCTGTATCGGCCAGCTGCTGGCCTGCTGTGGCCCAACGAGTTTGCACTATGTGGGATGCTAGGATTCTGTCCTTTTCCCTCTTTCCAATTTCCTGTCTATGATCAACCCTGGTTCTGTTTCATAACCATAATGCTATAAGGTTCAGGGCTAGTGTTCTGCATTAATTCACTGTTGGAAACAATGGTTGGAGTTTTACTCAGAATTAGGGCTGGGTGATGTTAGGTTTTCGACATCGCCATGTATCACCAGCCAAACATTGTGGTTTGGTGATAAACAGTGGTGATGAAAGAAGCTGCATTGGCCCCAGCTGACAAGGCGCAGGATGAAACTGCCTTACCTCTCACTGCAGCAGCTGAGGTGCTTTTCAATATATCACCCAGGACTACTCAGAATAAATTCATTTAAAGTAACAAGTTAGTCATGTTCATTAATTTCTATGGTTCTACCCTGAGTATGACTAATGTTGAATACAACCCAATACTTTGTTTTTATTGCAACTGACATTTCACTGGGTTTCCTCATTTGACATAAAAGAAGTGATTCCTGTGCTGTCTCTGTTTTGTAATTCATCAGGATGTACCTACTTCACTGAATTGTTTATAGATCTGGGGTAATCTATTATTTAAAATATTTATCTGGATGCTTACCTAATTGAAATAATACCCACAGCAGCTGAACTGTTGTATATAGCAGGTATGTAGTTCAGTATGCTGTTCAGTAGGTGATTCAGTATGTAGTTCAGTAAGTGATTATTACACTAAGCTGTAATAACTCCTTTATCCTATTTTTACTACCACCAATGGCTGGTTAAAGCTAGTGTGTCTGCAGGTTCACTCATTCATATGCATTTAATCAGAGCCAAGGTATAAATATAAGACATGGCAGGGTTTCTTACTTGTAGAGCAGCTCCTCCAAATACTCTCTTCTGCTTTAAGATCTGTCTTCAGAGGTATTGTGTGTTGCCTTTTTTCATTAGGGCATTTGCTCTTCACAACTTCAATAGAGGATCTCCTTTTTAGAAGTGTGTGAATGACCTATTTATTAGACCCAACTGTTTCTGCAGAGCATGCTGATTCTTTTTTTACTATTATTTATTATTTTGGATGCATTTTGTTGCAAATCACTACGGGGAAAGTGTTGTTTAAAATAAACAAAATGAAAGAAACAAAAACACTAATGTTCATCACCACATAGGCAAATTATTATTATTATTATTATTATTATTATTATTATTATTATTATTATTATTATTATTAACAACATTTGTATACCACCCTATACCTGCAGGTCTCAGGGTGGTTCACAAGATAAAGTCACAAAATACTAGTAATCTAGTCCTGGACCAGGGTTGGGGAAATGTGTGTTCTTCCAAATGCTGTTGGACTATACCTCCCATAATCCCCGACAATTGGCTCTCTCGGCTGAAGCTGACAAAATTTGGGAGACTCTGGAGGGCTACAAATTTCTCTATCCCTGTCTTAGAGAAGAGTCACCATAGTTTGAATATCTAGCCAAAGTATCATGTTATATATAGTTATATTATTTTCAAATATTTAAAACTAAAGACACAAAAGCTGCTGTGGATATAACTTTTCTAGATTGCATTACACCGCAAATTTTAAACATTACTTTTATTTGTATACCTATTATGCCTCCAGACATAAGCACACTTTAGAACTTGCATCCAGCCTTGCTTAAAGCAAGACAAGATTTATTACAGAATGATTTTCATACTGAGTGGATGCTTTTTGCTAGAGTTCAGGCGATGTTCCTCAATAAGAAAAACTTGCTTTGGCATTTCCTGCTCCTGATACTATCCAGACATATCTGAGCCAATAATGTTGAGATGCTTGCAAGAGAATAAAAACTGGCAGATGTTCCTTGTTAGGCAGCAATTTACTGTGGATTTTACAGTAAAATGTGTGTTTCAAGGCAATGATTTACAGAAATGACTACTGTTGTGTTAGAAAAAATTACAATACTGAAAACCTGAGTTTATTTCATAAACCCAAAGAGTCACATTCTTACTACTTCTCTTCCAGGCCTCTTAAAAATTGCGCCCGCCCCCCTCCAAGCTGAAGGCAGCCCAAGGAAGCTTAGTTACTAAAAGGAAAAATAGCAGGTAGCCACACATCCACCAAAATGGAAGGCATTATTCCTTTTCATTTTGTCTAGTCCCCAGATTCTTTCTGAAGGCAGTCAGAAACGTATTTCCATACTTTAAAAAATGCAATCTGTATTTATTAGTAATTATGATAAAAGCTCATATTTTACCACACAGACTCCATAGTGGATATGAGCAGCATCAGCAGAAATGGAAATGCAGCAAGTATTATTTCCTCCAATCTGCCTTGAAATCCAGTTGTTGCTGTGTAGATCACAAGAGTCAATGGAGCAATAAGCCAATGAAGCAATTCAGATCTTGTGTTGGCTATCTGGCACATTATCAATATGCACTGTTGAAATAAAAGTCAGGTTAAGTGGTAAAGGAAACACCATTTTCACTTGCAGTTCTTGAAAAGGCAAGGAAAAGTAGGACAGCACCAAGAATGAGATTTGCCATATATCATTTGCTTTTGCTGCTTTATTTGACCAGGGTCATCAAAGAAATGTGGTTCTCCAGAGGATAAAAATACAACTGAGAGAGACTGCTTTCATCTCTAACCCAATCAGTCATAATCTTTGCTGATTGGTTTTTTATGTAACTATTTATATGTGTCATGAATGTCCCAAATTCTTTCCCAAAAGGCAACAATTGCAGTAAAATAGGCAGCTTTATTAGAAGCAATATTGCAGGCATTATAGAGCAGCTAGCCAAGTATTAAGGTCAATGTTTCTCCTTGGTGGATAAAGTCTTGGAATATATAGAAAGAAATGTAGCTTCTGGGTCATGTGTCATGTCCACACATAATAGACCAAACTCCATGAAAAGCCCCACGCTTGTGCATGCAAACCAATCACTCCTTCTTTGCTCCCACTCTGGCAAAAGTGGGATTAGCTATCAGGAGGCCTTGGCTTTTCATTACATCTGAACTATGGAAAGTGGTTTGTTGCACCCTAAAAAGTAATTATTGCTAGCTGACCTTCAAACATGGCTTGTTGTTTCTATTATTTCTGCTTTTATTGTTGCTTAGAGGCACCTCCGTGCAAAAATGCAAGTAATTAATTAATTGCTCAGTACAGGAGGACAGGTATTAAGGGTGGAATGACAAAGTTTTACATTACTTAGAAACAATTTTAAGGCAACAAATTCTCCTCTCACCAAATACCTGGGAAGAGGGATACATTCTACCAGTGCTTCCCTTGGCCCAATTTCTGTATCCATGCAGTAACAGTCATTGGCATTCTCAAACACATCAGGATTTGAGACTGCCTGGTTACCCATGTGCATTCCGTTTCCTAGAGGAAAGACAGGATATTAAGGTAATCAACCAAACAATTTGGCAAACTAGATTAATGCTCCTTTGTGATAATGACACTCACCAGCTTGTTTACACTAATGATTTCTTTGGGATTGATCTTAACAGATAGATATTTTGCCTGGAATACGTGGAAAAGCTTCCTTGGAAAAACAAATTATCACTGCTGTACAAGTCAAGCAACAGCGGAAGAAGCCAAAGCAACACACATTAGTATCACAATTATTAACGGAGATTTATTTGGGTCAAATTTTATGCTTGCATAGATAACAGAAGCTAATTTCCTTCAGTCTTGTCTAACCATTATACCTCATTAACATATTTTCTGTAAAGAAGGATTTCAATGAGGACAGTAGCATTTATCTAAAGTTCCTTTAATGCTACGTGATTAGGAGAACAGTTTGGCTGTTGGCTGATGTATACATTCCATTTTCTAATAAAGACGTCCATTATTTTTATGTTTCTAAGTGAAACAATTGAGCCAACATTTCAACATCTACAAGAAGTGAACAAGAAACAATGCCACACGCACAGTATCAACACTACCAAATATAACATTTTTTGTAGAAATATGGAATAAAACACCTTTTTTAAAAAACAAAAACAAAAAGTAGGTGTATTCAAAGTGAAGCAACAAATTATCAGAAGCTCTAACTAAAAGGGTTTAAGATGTGATTCTATAGCTGATATTGCAGATCATCCTGAGGACTGTTCCTTTTTGCTTTCACTAATTAAGGATTTTCCCAACTTGGGGCTCCAGCTGTTTTGGGGCTATAATTCCCATCATTTATTTATTTATATTCAATTTCTATGCCGCCCTATACCCGAAGGTCTCAGGGCAGTTCTCATAAAATATCAAATACATAAAATCAAAACAAAATGCAACAACCCAATAAAAAAACCCCCCAAAGAGCCAGCATTTTAAAAAAGGGTATAGGATGCAGATCAAGTCAGGCAAAGGCATGGTTGAAAAGGAACCTAAAGGTGTATAGTGAAGGCGCCAGGCAGACTTCCCTGGGGAGAGCATTCCACTGCAGAGAAGGCCTGTTCTTGTGCTGCCACCCTCCGGACCTCTCATGGAGGAGGCCCACTAAGAAGGGCCTCAGAAGATGATCTCATGGTCCAGGTAGGTTCATGTGGAAAGAGGCGGTCCTTGAAGTATTGTGGTCCTGAGGCATTTAAGGCTTTATAGGTCGAAACCAGCACTTTGAATTGGGCCCAGAAACTAATTGGTAGCCAGTGCAGTCGGACCAGGATCGGTGGAATATGCTGAAACCATCTTGCTCCGGTGAGCAACCCAGCCACTGAATTCTGCACCAGCTGAAGTTTCCAAATCCCATCATCCCTGACCACTGGTCCTGCTAGTGAGATATTTTGGCTGTTTCTGCCCTATCCCTAGTTTTTCTTCTGGAACTGCTATCCCTTTCTTCTGCAAATAAAAAACTCATGTCAAATGGTTTCATCATCACAAATTATTGGTGCTTAAGTATATCCATTTGCTATATACTGTACATCTTAAATTAAGAAAGACTATACGGAAATGATGCAATAAATTATCAAATTATCTCAAATTGTTTTATGTTTTCATAATACTACATGCTATATTTATTTTATTTGATACTCAGAAAGTATTATATTCACAAATTTGGACAAAAACAGAGGGTGCCTTCAGCCTGTCATTATTTTGAATTTTAGGTTTGCACAAAGTGGATTCAAACAATCTGTTGCCTTGGCACAACAAATGCACTTTAAAAAAAAATGATTTTTAAATTATTATTTTTCCTGTTTGGAAAGTGACAGGAAAATGTATTGAAAAGTGTGGGATAAATAAATAATGGGAAGATGTATAAAAAAATCCACAAGCAAATCAGCATGAATGCAAGGTCTCATTGTCATTGCAACTGCCTGTAAGCAAATCTAACAAATACTCAATGAAAACTGGACATAGTCTAGGTTTTTAAATCTTCTGCAAGCAAATCGCGCTGAATGATCAAGAAACAGGTCATCTGAAGGAGCTGGCAGCACTGACATTAGACAAAATATATTCAAATGGTACACCTTCCACTCTTCAAATGCAGCTCAGTCCTGAAATGAGTTTTCTTAATATGTTTTGTGGGACTTTTTGTTTCAAATAAGTAACAACGCATCAATACAACTCCCTAGTCTTACATCTCCACCTCAACCTGTCCAGGCTGATCTTGCTGGGTCTCAAATAAATCATTCACACTTTCCTCCATTCCTTTTGAGGTTGTAACAAGTGTACCAGATTCTCAGCAAGGAGCAGCTAGTGTTTAAGCTGTGCTTCAAAACATATTCATGAATAGCGATCACTAGAATAATATATTATTGTGAAATTAACTTCATGTTATTTTCCAATGATTCTGGCTTGATTGCATGTGTAAAGTTGCATTATAAAGAGCATATTGTTTAATGCATGCAATAGAATCATACATCCTCTCAATCAGCCAGTGGATCAGGCCCTGAGCAAGACCTGTTTCTGCTGGTAGGAAGCCTGGACCCAACTTAGTGAAATCTACTTTAAGCACACTTACTTTGATTAATATTAATACTGTAATATTAAACTCATTTCCTGTCACCTGTAAGGAAACAAGAAGCACCTTTGCTTACCGAGAGCTCATGGGAAGGAGCCACGGAGGGGGTTAAAATGGGGAGAACAATTTCAAGTAGGTATTTCCTCTTGGAGTGAAACAGCACTGAGCTTTCCTCCCAGTTCTTAATTACCTGTAAAAGTTCTAATAAAATGTCAGGCTTGAACTGGAGCCGTAGGGTTGACTTTCCCACATGGAACAATTATTGTTGCACCTTATTTAATTCAGCATTAATGGACAAGAGAAAGGATGAAAGCCCCAAAGCCTCCTTCGGATAGTAACCAGGAAGTTCCTTCTGAACTTGATTAGGCCCTTCACAGAACACATGACCTGCTTTGTGTAAATTTTTCTGGAAGCTTCACCAGATGTTGATGTGAATGGCTAAACTCCAAAATCAAGGCCATCTTGGAGGAGGTCATTAAAACAGTGATATATTGTATTGGCTTTAATTAATAAATGAGTGTTTAAAATATAACACTCTAGTGTGAGCATGCACTAAAGATTTTCTTCTGCTACAGAGGCACCTTGTATACTCAGAAGGGCCAGTACACATGCAAGGCTTCCATATGTTCAAGACTTGGCCCAGCTGCTACCCTCTTAAGGACTGTCCCAACACACTTTCCTCCTGTGTGCATTTATGTCCACCTGCGGTTCTGGAAATGCATTGGGCCTTCTTCTGTGGAGCTTTGGACTGCACTCCATCTCTCGGTCTGTGTTTCTTAATATGTTCACAGTAGATTCAGGAGCAATTTATTTTTATTGCCATTTGCTTTGTTTCAAAATGTGATGCAAAGAAAGACATGTACATGGATTAAATAGCCTTTTTCTTTAAAAGTACTTGGCTTTAACCCAACTCAAAGTACCTGAATGAAACCGGTTTATCTGTTAGAAAATAGAACACATATAGCCTCATGAAAGTCTATTGAGCTAGGCACCTTGTAACATATACTTTTTTTATTAAATATGTAAAAAGATAACGCAAGTCAAGTTATTCACATATTCAGAGACCAAAAAAAGTCTACTCTATCATGCGACAATTGGTGGGTAACGTAAAATGATTGATACATCTGAATAAGACTTTTTGCATCTATTAAGTCATTACTTATCTATTTATAATTAACAATACATATGTTTACATTCCTTTCAGTTTACATTTAATATATAACCAAAGCTTTATGGTGTGCTATTTAGTAAAAGTAATTACAAATGCATATTAAAACCATAACGGAATAACAGGGTTACTCACCACGGTGGGGGTTGTCCTCTTTCCCTTTCCAGAGTCTCTCACTCCCCTCAGCACAACTGAGCAGATCAGGCTCCTATATATATGTGTGTACATTATAAATGACTATCCTCCTGCCTCCTAGGCCAGCCACTTTCTGTCTCCTAACAAAAAAGTGGCAAAGTGAAACTGCCCCACAGGTCGATTATACAAAAACAACCGAAGAAAATCAGACACATTCCACCCCCCCTCCCTTTCACACACACATACACACATAGAAGCTAAGTGACAGGACTAGGGGGCAAAGAGGCTTTGATGGGAACTCTCAGGGAACAAAGAAACCCAGAAAAGCCCAGAAAGCACTTCAAAAGGAAGTGATCTGAAAATTTGCTCAAGAGGAAAAATGAAACGGATACAACTGCATTTGTGACAATGACTGGGTGCTTAAAGGCTGGTTCAGGAAACTTGGAACTGCCCAATCTTCCCTTTGATCACAATGGGCATTTTGGAAACAGCAAAACTAGAATCTTGAGAGACAGCAAGACTAGAAGTAATAATACAATTGTGGGCACTGTAAAACAGAATATGCTTTTCCCCCCTATTCTGCATAATGATAGCATACTACTTCCTTCTGAAAGTAACTGTTCTTTTATTGTTTTATGTATAAAGCCTTTAAGTGAAACCAAATCACTTTGAACAATTAAGAAAGGGTAGGGTTAAAAAGGGGGGCACATTGATTTTCATGGTGATAAAGTTGAAAGGGATGAGGGGGGCAAGATGTAAATATTTCCAATATGAAGAGATTGATTACAGCTCTGTTGAGCTAAAGGGGTTAATCTAAGGAGATGCAAACATTTCTTCGAGTGTTTAACCGTATTATACATGCTGCCTGAGCTGAATGACTACATATGAGTCACTTTACTGCAAAAAAGGAGCAATTTAAAGATGTGAGAGCTTCTTGTTTGAATCAGTGAAAAGGTAAAGATAAAGGAACCCTGGATGGTTAAGTACAGTCAAAGGCGACTATGGGGTGCGGCGCTCATCTTCTGGAGTTCATAAGGCTACATGGACACCTTCAGTATTTGTAGCCTGCAGATTGATATTCCATTAGATTTCTGTTGCTGTACTTGCCTAGCCAAATAACCAGTCAAATATCAAACTGAGGATGAGGAATGAAGTAGCAAGGGAACCCCCCCCCCACACACACAAATAAATAAAAACAAATAAACCTACAACTGGACTAAGAAAATGTGCAATTTAAGTTTAGGAAATAAGGAATGTTTTAATACGTGGTTTGCTATTTTTCTACTACAAAATGTCACCATCTAACTGCAAGATAAATAAAGGTAATATTAAAACCGGTGGCAATGAAACAATTCTGTAAACTAACACTTTGTTCCTGCATTCTGCCAATGCTTTCAGGAGTCGCAGACCACAGAACCATTCCTGTTTTGCGTCTCGGGGTAATGTATCTTTACTTCCCAGGCTAAGCCTGAAAAGTGGCACTAGCATCTGTATGGAAAAGAGGTGCTCAATGAACAATACATTTCAAAGAAGACTATAAAGACTTCATGTTTTGGCATGTCCAATCCTACAATAATAAAAAAAAATTCCCCCCAATTTCATGTACACATGAGTAAGAGGAAAGTGGTTGATTCACATAATTGCCGTTTCCAGCAGTGGAAGTTTGTAGTCAAGTGAAATCTGCAGGTGCAGCTACAGTGGTGAAAGTTTCATGAATGCTTGAATCAACAAGACACTGAATATGGAATTGGGGGGGAAAGAACATTTACAGTAGAAAGAAAGTGTCACAGAGCTCTCAGTGTAAGAATTAGGCAGGCATGTATGCATATTCCGAAATAAAACATATACTGTGTAGATTTCTAACATGCTTTGGTGTACAACATCAGGAGGGTTACAGTTCTGCTTTTTTAAAATAAAAAAAGGAAAAAGTTGCTCGCTTGTGTGTTGTGATAAAAGATGGGGACCAGTATAATTTGAGTGTGGTTTCAATAGTTTCCTCTCCTTTGCACAGTCTGACCAAATTTATGCCCTGTTAAAGGCCAAAATTACCACAAAATTGGAGAAATCGAACGGAACAGTACTTTTTGTCATAAGAGATGCCCATATAAATAGTTTTGAACAAATTACAAATGTATCATACTTAAGACAAAAGGAAAAAAAATAAATATATATTTTATATATATATATATTTTTAAAAGCTGAACAAATCTCAAGCAGCCAAATATTTGAAGTTGCATTGGTAGAAAATGGGGACCGAGCCCGGAGACCTTCTCAGGTGCATATCCTGAAAGGAGACTTCTGCAAACACATGTTGGCAAAGGATGGGTACAGAATGCAGCTGCTGGCTGACACTCACTATGGTACATTTATGTTAATGGCAGACTGAGAGTGATTGGTTTCAAGTCTGAGGCCACACACGTTCCATTCTTCAGAAGATAAGTTCCCACACAAAATTAAAAAGTAGCAAATGTGCCAGGCTTTTTCAGTATTCTTCCTGCTGCTGGGGCTGTTCATGAACCTGGTCCTCAGCTTCATGTTCATCTGTGTGGCTGTCCTGTGTGTTGGGCAAAAAATCACAACCATTGAATGAGTGTGTGTGAAGCCTTAGCCAAGTCAACAATATACTGAAAATACCAAAATGAGATTTACCACCCCCGCCTTGTCTGCTAAAAATGGTGGATATTAAATGTATATTTAAATGAACCAAAGGATTATTAAAACCAGAAAATATCAGCATTATTCAATTATTGATTTAATGCAGACCCCAGGACTATGTATGGGAAAGAAGATAATTACTAAAGTTTCAATAGCCTTTAAATTCCAAATATGTAGCTGTGGAGAAGGTTACAGTGCTGAGGCACAGTGGCCGAACCAGAAATCTACACCTTTATTTCATTAAATGCAAGTTGATGTGTTGCCCTTTATAAAACACCAACATTCAAATCCTACCTGCCCCACACCTTGAATGGGCTTTGTTACAATCTCAAATAACAAATCTGATTGCTTATATGGCATCCCCCTACTGGTTGCACTATCTGAGAAAGGCCAGATCACATAACCATTAAAAAAAATTATCAGCTTCTTTTTTTAAATAGCACTAAAGGAACAGCCCAGAGGGGTAACAAACAACTTCTGATAGATGGAGATGTTGTGGATTAAACCAGATCCTTCTGCATGCAAAGATTGTGCTCAATCATTATGCAATAACCTTTTCTCCAATCCAGATAGATGAAACAGAAGTGTGTTTTGAAAAAGAAAAAATAATTGATAATGTTTTTTCATTGATGTGGTACATCTGCAGAATATGAATAGGGATGAGATGCTATTTAAACAACCACCACCACCAACCCATACACACAATGGGACATTTTCATTTAAGTGAATGCATTTTTCCAAATTGGCAGTACTTGTTTTTGAAGCTTAAGAGAACTGAGGGTTGTATACAGAGACAAAATTATATCCTTGTAAAAGATTTAAAGCACTTTATCCAACGAAAAATCCACTTCCTGCTTGTGGCATTTCAGACCATTTACATTTGGGTATTTAGCTCAAAGACTGGCATGCTTGCAACTAGGAGAAGAATATGCAAAGTTAAAGAACACCTCTGTACTCCCCCTCACTAGGGTAAAGATAGTTCAGGCATAGGCAAACCCGGCCCTCCAGAGGTTTTGGGACTACAACTCCCATCATCCATGACCACTGGTCCTGTTAGCTAGGGATGATGGGAGTTGTAGTCCCAAAACATCTGGAGGGCTGAGTTTGCCTATGCCTGAGATAGTTTTACACAGGTTTCAATAAAGAAGAACCTGGGTTGTGGTGCACATGGGTGAACCTTGCTCTGGAACTCAAGTAAAACACAAGTAGCAATATTACAGGATGCACAGAGCCGGATTTAGGTTTGATGAGGCCCTAAGCTACTGAAGAGAATGGGGCCCTTTATATGTCCAGCTGTCCTTTGTCAACAACAAATTGTTGCTGTTTCTTGTGTTGAATAAACACTATATAGTAATTTATGGACCTAATAGGTATTTAAAGCCATTTGCACACAACAAATGTGCAAATAACAATTTGTGGGGCCCATCATAGGAGCCTGCACAACACAAAACACTACTGCTGTATGTAGGCTTTATTTTATTTGTTTTTTATCTTATATTTTGGAAATGTACATCCAGTTTTTTCCCCTTTAAAAATTTGTGGGGCCCCCAAGAGAGTGGGGCCCTAAGTTATAGCTTGTTTAGCTTATACGTAAATCTGGCACTGGATGCACCATTCCTCTGCCAATACACATGCAGAAGGCTCTTAGAATGAATGGGTGGTCTGGGCACAGCTCTCTTATCCCAATCAGATCTTCCCTTCCATTCAGCTTCCACTCAGTGCAAGCTGTTATAGATATGAAAAGAACTCACAGAAGACCAACTGGAGGCCTGTACACAGGCAGGAAGATTTGCTGGGTGAGGTAGAAACACAGAGCTCTGCTGAATCTATAGAAAGTCTTCACACATGGGTGCTGTGCCCTTTTGTGTTCTAGACATCTAACCATCTATCTGTTAATCCAAAAGAGGCTTCGAGAACTACTCTGTCTCAGGCTGCACCTGCACATTTTCATGACTTGTGAATGCAACCTGCTTATCATCTCCAGACATGGTCACACACGCAGTTAAGAACAGGAGGTAGACTGCACAGAAAGAGGGACACGGCAAAATGCTGCTTTACTTGCTTAACATAGCTAAACGAAGCTGTCTTCTTTAACTAGATGTGCTACTGTTTTAAGGATCATCGGAATCAATGAATCCACTTCCACAGCTGATTGAAGGAATTAAGATATAAAGCAGAAGCTTACAGTTAAAGTGTTTGGAATACACCCAGAATGTTCCTGGAAAGGAGTCATCTCGGTAATACTAGCACAAGATGTTGACACCTCTCCAAGCTCTTGATACCAGAGGGTCAGTTTGCACAGTATTTTCCTGGTCACTTTACCCCTAATTATTCTTGAGCATGCTTGTGCTTGCTGAAGGATGGATAAACTGCTGCACTGCACAGATATGAACACACTCAGTTAATGATTTCCATGAATGTGGTACCCCTCTGATGGCACGTATAAGTCCAGAGTATATCTAGTGGCTTGTGAGTACTTCCCCACCCCATACAAGGCTTACCCAACAATGGCAGTCAGGCACATAAAAAGTGGACAGGGAAATGCGGCAGTGGACACATGAGTGGCTCACATCTTCTACACTCCTCATGTAATGAAAAATGCAAGTGATTGCCTTGGACTTACGTGTTCTTCTGAAGCATACAGAACTTCCATTAGCCGCTGGACAAGGTCATTATTTTCCTGCCCATGTTCTTGACAGAGAAGCTCGATCTCCCTTAGCTTTCCAAAATAGAAATCCCTTTCCTTCTCCACACCTTCAAGTGCAAGTTTTAATGAATGTACCTGCAAAAACACAGCAGTTCTTAACACTGGATATGCTGCATTTGTCAGTCTGCACAATTGTTAGGGACACTGCATACTTACATACCATCAACACAAATAGAATTGAATTTATACTCTTACACTCTGAAAAACAAGTGTCTATCTCTCAATTAATCACCAGTACCCTTAAGAAACATTTAAGATAGTGTTTAAACTAGTGCTATATGCACTTGTAAGTATTTCTTTTCACAACTGATATTCCAGGCAAGGAAATATGAACTTCTAGAGGGTCAACATGGACATAAATGTGAGTAAGGAAGGAAAGAAGCAAGACATATTGTTTCCCTTTTCCCATTAAGGCATTTTTCCGTGACAGCTGGGCTAGAGCTGGACAACTCTGCTGCACTTGCCAAGTTTGATGCTGTTAGAACTCATTTAGCAGCACAAAGCTATCAGGAAAGACACACATCACCTTGTTTGGAAACCTAGGAAATGTCACTAAAACACTGGGGCAAATGGTAGCTTCCCATTTGGTGGCTTAAGCAAGTTACCTGTTCGCTGAGCTGTATGACTTGTGTCTCCAAATCTTTATCAGATTTGGATGCTGAGCTGCTTGGTGGTGTCTTTTTTGCTGATGATGGACGAGACGGTGTAGAGCCCGGTTTTGAAGCAGGACTGGATTTGGCAGCACCTGGGGAAAATAAAAACACATTAAGATGTTTTGGAAATGCTACTTGTGGCCTTCACTGCAGAATTGATTTTCATTCAATGTTTACCATTTCAAATGGAAAATGTTTAATGTACTCGACAGAGTTGCCCAAATTGTTCAAAGTGGTATGCTTTCTAGCAGCCATCAATCTTGCAGTTTATTTAACTTTCTAACTGAGAAAACAAAGTAATTGCTTCATGTATGTTTTGAATATGTACATATGATTCAGCAGACCAACACAACGCTGCACAATTGCAAACAATTGAGAATAAAACCCAAAAACCTTCCTGGTACATTTACATTGGGTACCTCTTAAACACAAACCATTTCCTTAATCTTAGAATTTCCTTTTTAAAAGAAAGAAAGAAAGAAAGAAAGAAAGAAAGAAAGAAAGAAAGAAAGAATGAATTTGGGCCATCCCTGTGATAGTCTCAACACAGTTCACACATGCAAGTTTTCTGCAGTATCCACAAGATGTCATCCTCATAAAAATATTTCCCCATATGAGCCTGTATTTACTATTTATGTGGGTTTTAAATGATAATAGTAATACAGGCTCTTCTGCAGAAAAGCCAAACCCGTGTTAGCATTTGGCTTACTGTATTTTCTGAACCAAGTCTCATGGTTAAACTCTTTTCTCACTTACAATAAATGGTAGCCAAGGTTAGTTCTTACCAGTCTGTTTTTCACATATGTAAAACACCTACCTCCTGTCAATAAAACTATTTCCTCAAAATATTCTTTGACCCGTAAGTCAGATCATTAGCCACTTCCAACTTTTGACTCATTCAGATGCATGAGTCTTTCTTTATAATTTTGTTCACATCACAAATGATGTTCCCAACAGTTCTACACTCTTTTCGTATGTAGCAATTTATTTTTTGCCCTAAAGTGATACATAAACTGGATATAACAAGTTTCAAGCATATTACAAAACTCACAGTCATTATATTACTACATGTCCTAAAAGCATAATTACTTCACTTTCATTAGGATTAAAGAGATTTCCCCTTGCAGCACCTATTTTTTCTTGCTGCAAAAACAAATTATTAGAATAATAATAAAAATCGCAAATTGAACTCATTCATGTTGCCTGAAGTCCTATGGCTTCATACCTTCTATAGATCGGACTGACCAGATATATATATCTTATTTGGAGATATTTCCAAAAATTGATTTAATCATGGCTTTTGCCAAAATTTAAAAATTAGTATTACTTTAGTTTAACCAATGGCAAAAGCTGTTTTGCACATAATGGTAAGACAAACTATGGCTTAATGTGAATGTATGAGTTCCCAGAGAAGACACTGCTACTGTGGAGCCTCTTCACCATGTCTTCCTGCTGCTGTGCTGCTCTGAACTAAGCCATGGTTTGGGCTTAGCATGTTATCCAAATGGTTTGTCTTGCTCCGGGACAAACTATGAGCTGTAATCTAGGTTTCTTCTTGGGCTGACAGCTCATGGTTTGCCTAGAGCAAGAAAAACCATGGCTTAGTTCATGGCAGTGCAAAAGCAGAATGAGAACCAGGGGAGATCAGAAGTCATTATTTCACCTCAAGGAGCATTCATTCATGCTAAGTCATGGTTTGGCTTAGTGTGAAGTGCAACATACAGGGTGAGCCCACTCTTCTGCCTTACATAATTACAGTCACAAGAGCTTGAATGCCTGAACTTTGCTTGCTATCTGTGGTCTGTACAGTCCATTGTAAGCGCTATATGTATTAAGCATGTCATTAACACAGTTTTAAATTGCATACTATAAGCAATATTATGTCAAATGAAAGGACCAGATTTTCTCCTGAATCTTGATGATCTTTCTTTGGCTAAACTATTTTTGTTCTGTGTTATTGAATACCATGCTGGAGTCCTAAAACTACTATATAATTAATGTATTCCCAATTAGTACATTTTTTAAAACTCCCCCTCCATATATTCAGCACTTTTCCTTAGATGTTAATTAAGGAGTGTATAAATGTCACTTCAGGCTAAACACACACACACACACACACACACACACACACACACACACACACTTGACTCCATTAAGAATGCCAAACTGTAGTAAGAAATGTGAAAAGTTCTAGTAAAATCTAATTAAGGAACCAAAGGAGGTGATAGCCATTAAAGTAACTGGCCTAAGGGTCAATATTTCAAGCAGCAAAATATAAAATATATCTAGGAATGTTTGCTCTTACTTAACTTATTTGAATACTAACAATGGGATAGAAATGGGATTCTTAAGTTTGTTAAAAATAAGTGCAAATGCTGAGGGAAGTCAGACTTATCCACACATATCTAACGGCAGAATCGTAAGTATTCAGATGAAAACTATTGTTTTAAAATTACACTCCAATAAATATTAATAGATCTGTCTACACAAAAATAAACAAAGTTGCAACCTCTGATCGCGTGCAAACACCCCACAACAATAAATAAATGCAAATGCTGGAATGAGACAAACTTAAACTACATTGCTTATAAACAAAACTGGGATGAATAGCAGAGCAAAGGGCATCCCTACAAGCAAAGAGTACATGAACAAGACATTCACACAAAATGGTCTATGCATAGACGCTCAGAGGAACCACCCATATTGTACTCATAATCCTTTGTTATGTTTTATATTTAGCTGGTCTTATGTGCTGGTACATTGGAGGAGCTTTGTTGTTGCTTGGTTTGTGATGTCTTGCACTTTTGTGCTGTCTGACATAGTTGTTTTTGTGCTGATAGTCAATGCCAATCTCTCAATATATTTCCACCTTCAGATAAGAACATAATCCAATGTTTTTCTTATGAAAGGAATGCTAGACACCCACAATCGCTGCTAGCCTCCCATAGTTAGATAGATACATTTGCAAATCAAAGTGGGGTCTGTTAAAGGCTCCAGCAATTAGATAGGTTGCTCTGGCAGGACTACTTAATAATATTCAGTCCCTTTCCTCTTTTTAGCCATCAAACACCTCTGGGCAATGCTTATATAAAACTTTAACCCCCTCCCAAGAAAACAGCATAGAATTTGCATTGTTCACTATTTATATAACCATGAATTTACTGCTGTTTTAGTGCTGAATTAAGAATTCTTGGTGTAAACTTATACATGAATTTCACAAAACCGGAAATTTGTGGAATATCTGGAACATATAAGTGAGGGACAGATAACGCTAACGGGATTTAAAGAAGCACTGTGAAAGACTAAAAAATATTGTCTAAAGGGAATAGAAAGAAAGATATAAACAATGTCAATACAAAATTAAGAAATGCGCAACTTAAATTATAACTACGGATGATTTGCGGATAAGCTGGAGGAAGTCCTGAAAAGGAATATGTTGTGAAATTTTGATGTGAAACTAATATGTTTTTTGTTTGTTTTTTCTTTTGATGTAAATTAATAAAAATTTATTTTAAAAAAAAGAATTTCACAAAACCATAGTTTTTAATCTCCAATAGTTTTCATCTTGTACCTCTGCAAAGTTTATTGAAATTATCAGGGGGGAAACAGAAATAGTTTAACCTTCTTGACAAGGTCACTAAGCTGATGCAAGACATGGGCTCTTTTAAAAAGCTTGATGTTTATATTTTCATCAGGATTGGTAGTGGAGCCCACGCTCTGCTTGTGGAAGGTCTGGGTTCAATCCCTGGCATCTCCAGCTTAAAAATGAAGAGACAACGAAATGATCAGGGGCTGGGAGCATCTTCCCTACAAGGAAATAGTTATGCATAGGGGACTTTTTATTTTTAGAAAAGGCAATTTAAGTGGATGCATGACAGAGGTTTCTAAAATGATGCCTTTCTTCCTCTGCCATCATACTATACCCTCAGGGTCATCAAAAGAAAATGATCAGCGAGAGAATGAAGACAGACAAAAGGAAATAATTCCGCAACAGATGGAACTCACTGCCACAAGATACAGTAATGTTCACTAGCTCCCATCAGAGAGGATTAGACTCTTGGAAGGCAAAGCCATTACTGGAGTCTAGACAGGAAGGCCACATGGAAGCTGAGGATTCAGAGGCACTCTATGACTCCATACCAGTGGCAAGAAACTGTGGGAAGGGTCTATTGCCCTCAGGCCCTTCCTGAGCGCTTTCCAGAGGCATCTAGGTGGCCACTGTAGGAAACAGAATGCTGGACTAGACTGAGCTTTTGGTGTGGTCCATCACTTATGTTCTTACAATGAAATAGTTTGAGCCATTAATTCCCTATGCAGTTCAAAGCAAACTGAGGGCATCCTTATTATTTTTGTGGCCCAAAACAGATTTATTTGTTTGAACCATTTATAAACAGCTTTACAGACAGAGGGCCTTATCGGTAGTCACTTCCTCCCTGTGGAACACCCTCCCTTCAGATGTCAAGGAAATAAATAACTATCTGACTTTTAGAAGACAGGCAACCTGTATCAGGATGTTTTTAATGTTTGATGTTTTAGTATGTTTTGATATATGCTGTGAGCCGCCCAGTGTGGCTGGGGTATAATGGACGGGGTATAATAATAATAATAATATACACTCATTTCTAAGTGGTGTAATGTTGCATGTTGCATTTTTAATTATGGGTGCTCACATATATGCATCATGATTTTTTGTTATACAACTCCATACAGCCAGATCCTGTTTGTAGATTTAATTCCTTTCTTTAGTATGTGTGTGGTGGTAGAGGAACCTTTAGTAATGTTTTGTAGTGTATTAAATAATTTCTTGCTTTACCATTTTGTCTGAACTCACAATAGTACAGGCAATCCTGAGAGCAATAACATTATCCAGTAGCATCCGCAGGTCACCAACTCTGTAGTAAGTCAACTCTACTTTCCAAGTAAGAGGCAAGACAACATCAGGGTGGTCAAGAGATTAGTCCTAAGGAACTATTTATGCTACAATTTCCAAGCTGCATTATCCCTGACCTGCAATGACTTGCTAGAACAGTTGCCCTCTTAAGGCACAAGAGATTTTCTGCCATTCTTCATTCATTTAAGTGGGTGAAGTTTGTATTTCTCATGTTTAGTCTCACAGTTCTATTTTAACAAACACAACATACTTCATATATGAAATAACTTGCTTTTTAAAATGCATTCTATTTCCAGAAAAAAAGGAAGAAACAGATGCTAGACTCTATGGGGCACCAAAAGTTTCATATTAAAATACTGATAATAATTCCATCTTGTTATAGTGTTGCTGGGGGAGGGGTTTATTTTTAAACCGGTCTGTGGAAAATTGGGAAGCTAAAGTGAAGTTTGTTAAATATACATACAGTAATGCTTTTCAAAGTAAAGTTTGAGGGTCCCCCCCTTATTTTGCCATAACATATTTCTGCCTCGATTACAAGTGGCCCATGTGTGTTTCAAACACACCTTATCTCTTTAAAATAAATGGCAGTAGTAAAAATAAAAAGACTGAGATTTCGGTAAAAGCATGCTCTGAAATGCATCTTTTATTACTGAGCCATACCACTTTACAAATTTCCTATCAGAAGCAACTATGAGATTAATATTTGTACATCATGACTGGTTTTAACACCTCACTACTTGTGCTGATAACAATATTAAAGAACTGGAACACCCTCAGGTTTGTTTTTCAAAGTATGTATAGTTTGTCACCTGCAACCCTGGTGTTACCCTTGATTAAAATGGGCACTCTTTATTCCTTACTCAAGTGGGATTTGCCTTTACTAACACCGCTATCATGCTGAGAGAAAGGTCACAGCCAAATCAGCTTACATTGTGTGTGCATTGTGCATATATGCAAGAGAATTATCAGACATCCCCGGGGATGTAAATATTCCCAACCAGTACCGCTTGGAAGATAATCATGCAACACTTCAACTCATAATTATTAAAGCAGAACACATATTATAACTCCCAGTCCAGAAAGCCATAGAATACAAGCTAACTTTAAAAAAACTAAAAGCTTAGATCAAATCGTTTGAGGAGGAGGAGCTGCTGTTGCAGCAGCCACCAAGCCCTGGTTAAGAGCAGTATTCCACAAAGGCTCTCCGGGACAAAACTGTCTTGGAAAAGAAAGCATCAAAGGGGCCAGGCCAGGATGGGCCTGGGGGTGGAGGTGGCTCACCCTCCCAACATATGGGGGGAACGACGACACACCAACCAGAGCACCTGATTGGCTTTGTTGGTGCACTTGCGCAGCACCAACCTCACCACTGTTCTGTCCCACCCCATCCAGGTAAGATGCAGCAACACCCCTGTCAGGAAGAAGGCTCCACCCCACTGAATTGGACTGCTATTTAGCCAGACACACCTCTCTCGGAGGTTGCTAAATAACAACTAAATAATGGCAAGGATGGTATTTTTCTGCCTCTTCAAGTGACTGCAGCACAATAATGACCGCCTGGTGGTGTTCTAGTACCCACTCAATTACATGGTTACCAAATGATTAGTCATAACTTCTAATTCAGGGGTAGGCAACCTAAGGCCTAGGGGGCCCGGATGTGGCCCAATTGCCTTTTCAATCCGGCGCATGGATGGTCCAGGAATCAGTGTGTTTTTACATGAGTAGAATGTGTCCTTTTATTTAAAATGCATCTCTGGGTTATTTGTGGGGCATAGGATTTCGTTCATTTTTTTTCCTTTCAGAATATAGTCTGGCTCCCCACAAGGTCTGAGGGACAGTGGACCAGCCCCCTGCTGAAAAAGTTTGCTGACCCCTGTTCTAATTAGTTTAACTAATGGGAAAGCAATAGAGTACTGCAAGAACTTGCATGCCACACTAGTGGTCTCCCTCGCTGCAAGCTGCCCCCTTCCTTAAGCCAACACACCCCTCACCTCAGCAAGCCAACGCCTGCAGCTAGAACAGAAAGGAAGGATGGGGTCAGCTATGATGTGCTGGAGGCCAAAGGGTCAGTTTAGACACACTGTTTTGCTACACAAAAGCAGGAACAGTTTGAGACTGCTTGGTAGCAGAGATATTCTTTAGCAGCTGCTCAAAGCAGAAGGGGAACCAAGAGAAAGAGAAAGGCTGGGAAGCTGTGGAGGTTCAAAGAGAGTCCCTCTCTTGGGGAGAGAAAGAGTAGAGGACAAGGGGGAGTAGTTACCTTCCCCTTCCCCAGTCAAAAAAGGAGGCTTTATTTGCTATTGCTTGTCCTTGCATGCCCTCTAGTGGTTACTAACAGGAGTGCAATAACCCAAAGGCTTATTAATGCCAAGAAGGCTTTTTGTAAAATTATTACGCGGCCCTTGCTGACGTTTTCCCCATCTCCCTCACACTAGAACATCCAGTGCCCCAGAAAAGCCGCTCCCAATGATGGGGGGGGATCTTTTGAACATTGTGGAATATGACATGGGGGAGAATAATGGGAAGGGGAAAGCTGGTGAAAATTGCAGAGGCACCCTCTATCACTCCAATGCATTTACATCGTCTTGTGATCCAGAGCGAGTGCCTTAATAACGTTCCAGTTTCAAGACTGTCTAGAATATGTACATTATAGGTGGTTATCACTCCTATTTATTTCTATTCAGAATACAAAAACCCTTCTACAATCAGACCCAATTAAAGGTCTGAAAAGCAAGAGAGCCAGCCAATCTTTTTAAAAATTATGCAGACAGTATTCAAATGAATGTCTCCACAAAGGAAGATCTATATGCTGCACAACAGGTGACTGAACTCTCCAGAAAAGTTTAGTGATCATTACAGCATAAATGAGGAATGCTTCACCACCACCCCGTCAGGGACTGCATGCCAGTGATGGACAGGAGCCCAAAACAGTGGTTGGCAGCAGAGCCGTCTTTCCTATTGGGCTTACTGGCCCATTGGGCCAGGGCGCTGGCCTCTCAGGGGCGTCCCAGCGAGTGTGGGAGCTGTGCGGCTTTGCCGGCAGCCTCTCTTTTCCCTACATGCACTCCAGCTGTGCCCTGCCAACCATATGACTGGCAGGCGTGCAGCTTCCTTCCCAAGCCTCCATGGGAGGAGAGCAATCCCCGCAGAGGCTTGGGGAAAGGTTGACAACTCTGGGAAACGGGGGGCGGTGGCGCTGAAGGGATCTTTGAACCACAGTGCTGGATATACTTAAGATGGTCCTGGTTCGTAGGACTACCCCTTTTATGCCCCCTAATTTCTGCCACCCTCTTTCATCTCTGTCTTCCCGTCTCTTTCTCTGTCTCTCCCCCTTCCCAATCTTCTTACCTAGTAGGCTGCTGGGGGGAAGGAGAGGTTGCTCCTGCAAAAGATCTGAACTGCTCATTGGTGGAAGACTTCCCTCCTTTTTTATTCCCTCACTTCATCTAATCTGGTTTTTCTATTCCCCCTCACCAGCATGAAATGAGCCCTTTGGCAGTCCATTCCTGATTTCAGAAAGGTAAACAGGTACCCTAACAATTCATTAGAGGGATACCTCAAGACATGCCCATTCGCCTTTCAGCGGGTATTGATATATGTGGCTCAGTAACTTAAATCATAACCAAACCAAAACAACTTTCTGCCTGTGGTTCCTGAGTGACACATTTGACCTGTATAAAAGTAATGCTTTGGACTCACAAAATTTTCTGTTTTACCCATTATTGCCATTGTATCACCAATACAAATAAAATAAGAGACAAAAAAATAATCACTAAATGGAATCCCCACATCCCAATGAGCAATCATCTATCATCTATCTATATCTATCTATCTATCTATCTATCTATCTATCTATCTATCTATCTATCTATTATCTATCTATCTATCTATCTATCTATCTATCTATCTATCTATCATCTATCTACCTACAGTATATCATCTAAACATATTTTAAATAAACATATATTGATATATTTTCTATTACTGAGCCAGCACTTAGGATGTGGAAGCTTTCCAATGACCATAAAACTAGATTATGCTAGCAGTTTCCTGTAAGGATAAACGTGAATAAGAAATAAGAGGAGCCACTCGTCCTATTTCTTAACACCTCCTATGCCTATCAGCAGGAACGCTAGCTAGGAATTTGCTCTCCTTTAAGTACAAAAGGACTCCAAGGGATTTATTACCTACGATTTAGTACTCTAGTGAATCATAGCACAGCTTTTTAAAAGGAACGGAAAAAGAAAGGCCAAAAGATTTATATCATTTAAAGCATATTAGCATTTAAAATCCTTCACTTGGGAGCTTCATTGCAGATATTCTGTCCTTTTTACAAAATAAATCGCACACAATTAATGAGAAAATAAAATAGGCACACTACCGTAGTGCTAACTGATCAGCACAGTGCTTTCTACCAATGGAAATAGGAGTGTGTTTTTTTTTTTAAAAAGAAACATTTCAGATTAAAGGTGTTTGTGGTGAGAGATAAGGGCTCATAATTGGATGCCAACAATATCATATGGATACTGCACAGGTGTGTGGTTTAGGGGCATGTCTAGGCAAGAGAAAAGCTAAAAATGAAGTACCCCAAAGAGCAGCACTACGAGGCTGGATTTACTATGCTCACCTAAAATAAAATACTATCAGTCCCTTTATACACCATCATAACTGGAATTTCATATATCACTATGGGGCATCATACGCCCCCTTCAGCTTCAAAATATTTATGACACAGTGCCCATGGATGATGTGACATACAAAGGAGTCCCCTCTTTACAACTCAAGCTACCCCTCTAATTATACTCTGTATTAAAACAATTGTATTAATGTACCATTAACAAAATCCACTTGCAGAAAAACCAGAAGTTTACAACAATGGTAATACCTGCTGTAGGAGAGTTTGCATGATGAGATTTTTTTGGCAAATTAAAGATCTGTTCACCAGGATCAGGCGGTGGAATAGCATCTTGGCCTTGCCGGGCCTCTACTGGATCATATTCTTTCCCATCATAGTTAGCATCAAAGAATTTCTTAAACCACTGTATGAAATCCAAGTTGTCTTGGAAGCGCCCCTTCACTAATTTCTCCACTGGAATAACCTGCACAAAACAAAGCAAGACACACCAGTGATTTAAAGTGATAACTGAGGCGTTTCAGTGCCAATTCATTTAAGAATTTTAAAACCATACATTGTCTAACAAAACAATATCCAGTGCCATATATCTTATTCTGTTTTACTGAGTTAGACGGCAGCCTCATCTTAAGACATCCTCAGAGTAATATTACTTTATTGCTTCTACTTCTGCTGCTACTACTACTTCTTCTTTTGAGATTTGCTAGACAGAGAGAGCATATGTTTTGAAGGGCTGGATAAAAATTGTTCGAATAAATCAATGAAATAAAAATTGAGAAATATAGTGAGCCAGAAAACACATCTCTGAAATATATGACTATAAGTTATCCTATCAAAACTCTGTCATAACATGTTCTATAGTTACCTTATCCACATTCATTCGTTTAAATGATGCTTGTAGAAGTTTGAAGTTATGAATATATTCATGTTCCAGCTTTGCTTGAAATTTAACTTTCTTCAAGCTAATACAGCCCGGGAACAACATATCCATGAACTGGCAGTAAGCTGCACCTGAAACAAGAACAAGAAAACACAGCATATTAATCACAATGCAAGTCACTGAAATGGTAAACATTTGTTCACAGAAGACAAAGTACAATCTGCTGCTGCAATATTGTGCATGCATAAAATCCGTATCTCATCTTGGTACTGAATACATGCAAAATGCAGAGAGTTATTTTTATACACTGGGCAAATCTTTTCAGACGGTTTTCTAGTTAAATCAGCATCATTAACAGATAAGGGCAAACTGAATGGGGAACCACATGTTGAGATTCCTTCACTGCAGGGGGCTGGACTAGATGACCCTGGGTGGTCCCTTCCAACTCTACGTTCTTTGACACATCCATTGGATTTAGGTTCCATTGATTTTGTATGACACGTTCTTCTAAATCATGCATAAAATAGAGACACGGGACTCTGCAATTAGCCAATAGGATGCTAGATTGTATGCCTCTGAATCCTAGTTGTTGGGGCTCATGAGGGAGAGGGTGCTATTGCACTCATCCTGCTTGTGTGCTTCCCATAAGCATCTGGTCAGCCCCTGTGAGAATAGACTGCTGGACTAGATGAGACTTTAGAAGAGCACTGCTTCATCAGACTAATGCTCTTAGGTTGTGTTTTGTTTACAGCAGGGGTGGGAGGAGGATCTAGCAGGCAGGCAGAGCCTGAGCTCCCCCCATGAGCCATTGTGACAGGGGGGCGGGGCAGCTGATCCCAGTGGTTCTTGGCAGCCAGCCCTGCTTGCCAAGGCACAATTGGGAGTGCACTTCAAGCTTCCTGGTGGTTCCTCTGCAGTCACATTTTGACCTGCCCCATCCTATGATGTCAGGTGTAGGGCAGGTGACTTGGGGAAAAAGTATCATGGGCTGAACCAAGACCCCCCTACTAGGTCTAATTTGGCCCAAAGGCCACAGTTTCCCCGTGCCTGGTTTACAGGATGGCATGAGTAGCAACAAGTGTAAATTTGATCGCAGTTCACAAATTCTAGTCCATGGCCATCAATTCCAAGAAGCCACTTCCATTGTTAGGAAACCAGGACAAGGAATACTGAGCGTATGGCAAGGATGAAAAGGAGCTGGGAGGCAAAGACACCAAATTGGAGAAGGGTCTCCGTTAAAGAGGCAGAAAGGTTCTGCTAGGTTTCTGTTTTTGAGTTCTCAAGATGATGGCCTGCAGTGGGGAGAACGTGCTGGACCATCAAGGGTCAAATTTTTCCAGCTGTCCCACCTCAACCCATTGGCTAGAGATCCTTATAAGAAGGAGCTGTTCCCTAAGGATTTATTCCTGCTCCCTCTCAACATCTTTTTCTTTGGGGTGGGGGCTGCCCTTTGCCTTTCGTCAGGAATATGAATGTATTCGGCTTTTAGTTGTTGTTTCTTAACTATAACATTTTGCTGCATTAAATTTGTAAGTTGCTGTGGGTTGTTTTTTTTTACTTGAATTTTGTATTTATGTGTTACCCTTTGCGAGCTGCCTTGGGGGCCTTTTATGGCCAAAAGATTTAGAAATAAACAGAAACAACAGAAACAAGCAATAATGATGGTGGCAGATGCTTTCAGCTTGCATACGTATAGATGAGGATCAGAGTTCTCATTCAGACTTCCTCAGACTGGTGCAAGTCCTACCAGTCAGCATTAAAATCCTTACACCATTTACATGAAGTTCCACTGAGATGAGTGGAGCTTTTGCTAAGTATATACACAAATCTTTTTTTGTTTTAATTCACTGCTTACAGGTATTTACAACACAAAATGTGTGTGCATGGCTATTGGAACAACTTGTACATTTGTTTGCACCTGCCAAGTTTAATATATACAACTGCGGCACAGACTACTTGCCCATTATCAGCACTATTCAATTAGTGTTCACAGGCCATCATTCCTTGCCCCTTAATATTCAGCTAGCTTTGTTGCCAATGACAGATACTTGTGTTTCTCCCTCTCCCTAGCATCTGTTTTGTCCTTCCTATTCGGGAACCCAATTTCATGATAATCTTCTATACAAATACTGAAGATGGGAAGAAGAGAGAAAGGAGAACTGCAGGCGGTTGACTTATTAACACACAAACACACACACACACACACACTTCCTAATTCAAAGTATAATATTTCTTTAAAGCAGATGTCTGCCTACAGAACCTTTCCGGTTAGTTTACACAAAATGTAGAACACTCCTCAAACCTGATTTGGAAGTAGAACCTGTCATCACATGAAACAGTGAAAAGGAACAACATGTTAAGAGAATACTAATCCACATTATGGGATTTGGAAGATATGCCCTCAAGAGGCATGTAGCAATAACCCTAGCTAGTATTAAAAGCCATAAGCAAGAGAATCAGCAGAAGAATAACATAATTAGAAGATAACTGCTTTGAAAACTAACCTTTTATGAACCACAAAAATGAGCCCATACCAGGAACTGCACAAACTAAATGTTTGCTTCAGGCACACCCTCCTCAATATGCTATTTTTGTTGGGAGAGGTAAGTAACAATGACTGTCTAAATCTCTAGCTGAGAGAGCACAGGACTCAATGCTGGAAGTCATTTCCACAAATGGAAGCTATTACCCTTATCACTATTGTGGAGACCGGAGACTGGGAACATCTGACCCTCCAGATGCTGTTAGACGCTAACTCCCATCGGCCCCAGCTAGATGGGCAATGGCCAGGGTTCATGAGAGCTGGAGGCAAGCAGCAGCTGGAAGACTAGAGGTACCACACCCATGGTGCAGAGAACAGCTGATGTTTCAGAGTAGGAAAACCACAGAACTCTGCACATGATTAAAAGGTACTCTTTCCTTTGTTAGTATTGGAAAATTACTGGTGTGAAGAAGGAAGCAACTATTTAAAAAATGTTCCAAAAGTCATCAGTTGTCACTGCAAAGGACCCTAACCAGAGCTGTCAGCATTAAATATACTTTGGGGGGGGCATCTTTCTGAAAGTGGTCCAGTATTTCCTATGATAGCATAATGTGCTTTAGTTCCTCTGGGGTATTGATTTAGTCATCAATGTTTTCAATATTTGCAGGCTGGGTTACAGATTGTATTTGCAAACGTGGCTGTGTTGGCTACATGCATGAGTGGTAACTTCTTTTTGACCCAATTAGAATGCAGAAATTCTATACTGCTTCTAGAACTGAACAGAAGGCAACAGACAGCAGATTATACCACTGCTAGTCATTACACAGATCTGGCAAACTAACCCTTCCTTTTCGTTAACTTCCATTACATGTTTGTTTACATGTCACGGCCTATCAAGCGTCATCACAAAAAGACTCCTTAACTAATTCGGCATAGCAGGCCAAATATTGCTATTTTTGAAGTTATTTTTTTCTTTTTTTTAAAAAAGGAAAGAAACAAAGGAACATAACTGCAGTTTGACCAACTTCACAGTATATACTGTCACTAATACGTATAGCCTTCAGTAGCTGATAAAAGAATAATTCAAGCTTGGTTTAACAATCAATCTCTGTTCACAGGAAATTCTTGGAATTGTAGCTCTGGAAGGGTAATAGGGGGCTCATAACAATTCTCTGAACCTTTATGAAACTACAGCTCCCAAGATTCTTTGGGAGAAGCCATTACTGTTTAAAGTATTATCATACTGCTTTAAATGTATGGTGTGAATATGGCCTAGGTGTCCAACAAATCTATAGAAACTATCAGACACAGAAGGCGGATATAAAGTTGGGTGATATATTTATGTCTCCTTCTACACAAGTGCCATAAGAACCCTGAATCTTATAGTCAGGCACAGAATCCAGCTTTTATCCCAAAAGACACAGCTTTCTTTAAAAAGACAAATGAACAAACCTGGTGATAATCAGAAAGGGCAGAAGGGTTGCTGAGAACGATTAAGCTGGAAGCAAAGCTCCAGTTCCCTTTATAACACTTTACTATGACTGGTAAGAGTGGAATAAATAGAAAAAAACAGAACAGAATCAGCATGCTGAATTATGTTAAGGGTGTGCAAATTTGCTTAACATGTACCATCTAAACAGGATGAGGAATTCAGCTTTGATTGGCACAGAATTTGTGTTACCCAAACACATGATATATACTGTCTAGATTCGATTAAACTTTCTGTTAAGCTGCTAAGAGTTCTATCTGTCTGATGCTATTCTGATTCACTAATTTGTATATGGAAACTGCTGTATTTATGTGGCTGGTTGCAATGGGAGGGGTGTGCGCGAGAAGACTAACTCTTCTGGGCCTTGACACATCATTCCTTACATCTCTCTTCAGCACCACTCCCATGACCCAGAAAATTCTTAGTGTCACATGGCTTCTTCTCCCTGTTAGATTCAGCTCAGGTATGGTGAGGGAGTTCTCCCCCTACGCCCAATCCAGTAAGACATCATGGCCTATTAGCTTAGGAGTCACGTTTGTTGCACCTTTGCAACAAAGCCAAAACCTGGCAGCTGCTGTTGCTATGACCTCTGAGTGTCTCTCATGTTCATCTTTGTGGGTATGTGGGTGTGTCACACAACCAGAAGAGATCCCAGACAACTGGCTTTTGAGCACGAATTATTTTTCTACCAAGAATACATGCGTGCGCGTACACACACACACACAGTTTCCAAAGAAGAACATGGTATAGTTGGTAAGCTGGGGACAGCACACCCAGTACTCCTACTGTCAGGGACTGGGCAGAGGAGTAATAGTGGAGACTGCCTTCCCATCCTGACCCTTCCAGGGAGGAGGAGGAGGAAGACAGTATAGATTTACAACAAGGGTTTGAAGGAGATCATAGCTCAGAGGCAGATGAAGGGAAAAGTTGGGAAATCATGGGAGAGCCAAAATACACCCAGCTGACATTATGTCATTAGAAAGCATTCCAGACCCTCCATCTCCCAGAACCCAGCAAGCCTTAAAAATAGGAGAGCACAGAACTCAAAGACAGAAGGCATGTAGCAGCACCCGTAGAGATGATTATGATGACGATGACGAATGAGGAAGTGGGAGAGAGGGGGTGGAGGTTCACTCAGGACACCACCATTATCCAAGAGGCTGGGTTCTACAGCCTCTCTCTGTAAAGTTTGATTATAAAAAAGGACTGTAAGAATCTTTTCCTTGTCTTTATACTTTCCTGAGCAACCAGCCAGCAGCCACTGACAGCATCCTGACACCTACACCTCTTGCACTGCTGAACAGGTAAGTGCAGTCAGAGCTCAAAACGCTGATCATCAGTCTGGGCAGGGGCGATATCTAAGCACTCCTTCCTTCTGTTCTCTATGTAATCAGTGAAGTCAGAACTGACATAGTTTGCCAGCTGACTGATGGGTGGAGACAGGAATATCCTTGTGGATTAAATGAGTATATAACTATGTGTGAACACTTTTGGATGGAGGCCCATATCACCATATAAAAGATGTGCTTATCTGAATACACAACTTGCAAATACTTTCTTGTTGAAATAAAAGTTACTGCCTTCACTTTAATGCATCCCACTCCTTCACATGTATGACCACTTGCATGCAGAAAGCTATTTCCCAAAAGAACTATAATATAAAAGGGTCTGGACATCAGAATCTTAGGAGTCTACTAGGTAGCAGCTGAACAACAAGCTCTTTACAAATTCACAGATGGGACCCACACAGCAGCATCTTGCAATAAAGAATGCATGATGTTACGTTTTGGCAAGAACAGAAATAGCTGCAGAGCAAAAGCAGATTTGTTTCACAGTGACAACATTCCAAACTTGTGAAAGAAACTTGTTAACATTCTTACTTATGAAAGCTTTTTAGATACTTAGTTGGACAATGAGTTTTGAGAAAGAGCACTGTATGTTGTTTACAAGTTGGTGTAATAGGTTTTCCCACCACACCCCCCAACTCAACTCACACATATGAAAACAAGTTTCACCTAGCTAAAATACTGTATCAAATATACATACATATGGGAAATCTTTGGCTCTACAGATGTCGCCAAACTACAACTCCCATCATCCCTGGCCAATGGCTATGCCAAGTCAAGTCAGGTCAAGTCATTTTATTATGGCCAATGACCAGTATCAAGATAAAAATACCAATTACAAAATTTAAAAGCTCAAAGCGGTTAGAATGTCTTATTACTTCAACTAATTGGGAAATGTATTTTTTAAACTTATATTCAAACTTATACTAATTCTGGAAAAGAAGATCCTGGCCATCTTAAGGACCATCTCCCAATATGGCAGCCTGTATCTGTGTCTGAAATTAATAGTCTTGTAGCCCAACAAAAATCAGGGAATGCCACAGATCAGAATTTAATCCCACCACAAGTTATTAAAAACAATTTGGGCTTCTGGGCTCCTATTCTGGCCTCTATCTTTATTTGCATCAGTCGATATGGACAAGCTCCCTTCGACTGAAGGTTGGCAGTCATGGTTCCCATTTTCAAAAAAAGGTCAAAGAACGATCTGGCAAACTACAGATCGACTAGTCTACTTAATACCATTAGCAAGTTCTATGCAAGACACATAGGAAACTCTTGGATTGGCTGGAGCAAGAGAACATTCTAGGAGACAAAAAAGCTGGTTTTAGGAAAAGGTGATCTATTATCGATCAGCGTTTCATATAACATCATTTGATTAGAAAATATTCCTCTAGTGCAGCGGTTCTCAACCTGTGGGTCCCCAGATGTTGTTGGACTACAACTCCCATCATCTCTCACCTCTGGCCTTGCTAGCTAGGGGTGATGGGAGTTGTAGTTCAACAACATCTAGGGACCCACAGGTTGAGAAAGGCTGCTCTAGTGATACAACCTCTCTATATGCTGCCTTTATGGACTTTAGAGCAGCCTTTGACTCTATATCCTGACCCACCTTGTGGGAAAAACTGGATACATCTTTGATCAACAGACAGTTACCCTATATAATATGAACGTTACACAAAGGGACTTCTCTTAAAGTAAGATATACTCCCCAGGGGTCATCTTACTAGAGCAATTAAAATTGAGAAGGGAATTAAGCCAGGCTGCATACTGGCATTGGTCATTCTTTCTGGGGCTGATGGAGTCACAGTTCAACAACATCTGGAAGGCCAAAGGTTCCCCAGACCTGTCTAGATTTTGCTAATGTGATCAGAACGTAGAGGCCTATCTGAAAACAAGCAAGATAACCACATCCCGATAGATCTTGTGATTAATTTCAGGAAGTAAATTTACTGAAATAGAAGTATGGCTCGAGGATTTGCAGATAAGCAGCAATAATCACAAGAAAGTCAATACAGTAAAATAATTAAAAATCTGTAAACCAATGCAGCCTATGTAAAGAAGCAAGATCTGTTTAATCTCACTCTGCCTTGATCTAAATTCTCAGGAGAGCAAAATGTAACCAATTAACCAAACATATCGCACAGCCTCCATTCCACAGCTATTGAGAGAATGTTCTTTCAATTAAAAGTACATATTGCTTTCACTCCATGAATTCACATTACAATTTTAATCTGGAACATAACTGGATCCTTTTAAAAAAAAAAGCTAACAGTGCAGTCAAGTTGTTTAACCTTTGATGATCTGCTGCTATAACTATTGAGAAATAAGAATATGTAAAAGGCTTTAGAAAGACACCACAGGCACTATAGAAGTAAAATTACAGCAAGCAACATATAAACAGAACTGTAGGGTATATAACATATAAACAGAACTGCTAAGGAAATGTCTGGACAATCTGGATTTCTGAAGTGAGAATCTGCCAAAGCTTCTGGATTAGAGCAGAAACAATCACAGGGCCTTGCTAAATATGTACTGAGTCATCTAATAAGATGCATTGCAAATCACACTAAGCCAAACCATGGCTTAGTTTGAACACCTAAATTTAAGAGTTCATGGAGACTAGATGGCAGCCTTCAGCAGCCGTCCTGCTAAACTAAGCTAAGGTTTGGTTTAGTTTGTTTTCGAAATCTGGACTTGTGGTTTTCTCCTTCAGGGACATACCATGAGCCCAGGTTTGGACAACACACTAAACCAAACCAAACCAAACCAAACCAAACCAAACCAAACCAAACCAAACCAAACCAAACCAAACCATGGCTTAGATTAGAACAGCATGACAGTAGCAAGAATGGGGGAGTAAAATGGCCACAACCTCCTCTCCAGGAGCCCATGCATTTGCGAGGTTCGATTTCAGTTGCTGTTCCACCTAATTGGTATCTCAAGCCTACAATCCAAATTTAGCCTTATCAGAATGTCATTAGCACCCCTACTGTAAAGTACAACCCAAAATTAAAATATTAAATGGGAAGCAATCTAGATTTGTGCCAGAACTCAGCTCCAGAATCTGTTTTCAACATCAGGACTTCTGGATGCATATCAAGGAAGAATAGCCATACCATGAATTAGGCAATATGTGTGTTATGACATCTGTATTGTTCTCTGCCTTGAATCCCATTTTGCTGTTTGCAATAATGGCAATAGTTTTGTCACTCTGTCTTCTCTGCCAGCTGTTGCATATCCTCTGCAGAGATGTATCCTGGGTTCCTCTATAATCCATGCTTATCCCGGAGTAAATATTAAAAACTCCATTTTGAAAATGAAGGTGCAATTTTCTTACACCCACAAGTTTCATGCTAACTGGAAACACATCTTGTTTTATCTTTTCTTTTTGCCATTCAATACTTTTAAAGGAGTGCCCCTAGATGCCACCGAAAGAAAATACCTAGGGTAAAAGCATGCAAAGGAAAATCTGCTTACAGGCTATCTATTCTTCTTGGTTGTGTGTTTGTCTCTGCTAAGTAGGCAGAATGCAGAACAGGGTTCCCTGTGCTTTCTGACAGCCCACTTAACTGTTATGTGCCAAATGACCTCAGTTCTAAATTTAGCATGCAGATCTACTGACACTGATTTGTGAAAATGAAAGCTAAAGTCTTTTCTATGCATAGAAAGGCCTAACATTCTTAATTCGGGGTGTGTGCATGTTCTCATCGAGAAATGGATTTTTTTTGTCCCCAGGCAATAGGGTTGGGTCCTATATATATATCCATGCACTTTTGGGAAAACCAGAGTAGAGTTAGATAGAGTATTCCAATTGCAGCTGAACAGGGTTGTTCAAATGCACAGAATGGAATGCAGAATCTTAAGAGACAAATAATTGTTCTCATAAGGGATGAATGAATCTGTCAGTTTCTTCTTTTGCTAATCCCAAGCTCAGATAAAATTCGTACACATTTAGATAAGCATTTCACCTCATACACAGTTTTGCAAGCAATTTTCTTCATTATAATGCTTTTTTTTTTTTTACAACCCCTCCCCAATGTATACATTTTTATACACACTTTTGGTTGGAGAACTGCACTGTAAAATCCAGAGAAGCACAATTTTTTAAAAAATGAAAATAGCTGTGCTTTGGTTTGCATATTGGTTTCAGAAGTGCATGTCAGGTAGAATTTACATTCAAAATTAAACTGGACAAATTTCTGCTCCATTTCTAGTTTTTATCCCATCAATTATTTTAAGTAATATGTTACTGGACAAACCTTTTATTTTGTATTGGCATTATTTTTGATTTTTTTTCAAATGTTTTGATTCCCCCCCCCCCCCTTATTTTAAATTATTTCAATATCTTGCATTTTATTAAGTTACTTATATTTCGGACAAACTAACCCTTCATTCAAAAGTTGAATTTCCTGCTGCCTTTTAATTTTAGATTGCTCTATACCAGGCATAGGCAAACTCTGCCCTCCAGATGTTTTGGGACTACAACTTCCACGATCCCTAGCTAACAGGACCAGTGGTCAGAGATGATGGGAATTGTAGTTCCAAAACATCTGGAGGGCGAGTTTGCCTACGCCTGCTCTATGCAGTCAAACCAAAGTCTGAATGTGCCACTCTTTCTTCTTCTAGAGCTCCCTTCCTACCCTAGCAGACTTACCAGCTCTTGAAAAACAAAAATCTAGCACCTGTGCGGTATAGGTGTGGCCACCAGGCATATGAGAGTGTTTATATAACTACACAGCTATTTCATGTACACACATACCAGATGTATAACACACATCTATGCAGCAATCTATTTTAAAAATGTAATGCTTTGAAGGAGGGCAAAGGAATATCCAAAGATGAATCCATGGCCAAGAACCCAAATCACATGCAGAGTTCACTTACGAAATGAACCAGGCTAGATTACAGATGAAGACCACATACAAGGTGTAATGTGGTCATGAAGTAATATACAGATCAAGTATTTACCCACTGTACCCTGCTCTTCAAAAATAAGGACACACACATGGATGTGTTTTTTCACACTGTTCTGATACACAAACTCCCTTCCTCCCTCGGCCTAAGTATCTCTCACACCCACACTCAAGGAACTTGTTCCTGATTTAGCTGCTGCTACTTATTCCTTGCCCCTTTCCTGTATTGCTGCTTGTTCATTCAGAAGGGTACTCTATCTCGAAAAGGTTGCTGGGCTGGCCATAACAGCAAGCTCAAACCTCAGCCTCCTGTAGGGGGCCAGAGCAGTAAATGAGCAAGGCTGCTAAACTGGCTCCTTTTTTGCTATCACTAGTGAGGGTGTGACTCAGGATAGAAGACAACCACTAGGAGTAATGCAGTACAGTGGTACCTCCGGTTGTGCTCAGGATCCATTCCGGAGCTCCGGTTGGATCCTGAGGTGTGCATATCTGGAGGTGTTGCTTCTGTGCATGTGCACGGTGCAAAAAACGCTTCTGCGCATGTGTGCATGGCGAAACCCGGAAAAATACTTCCGGGTTTGCTGCATGCGTATTCCAAAGGATATGTAACCAGAGGTGAACATAAGTAGAGGTACCACTGTACTTGATATCTGTTTCTCACATCTGCACAACTAGGGATGAGGTGAGCAGTCAAAGCAGAGGTGCTTGAATATATAGGTATCCCTGCTCAAAAGACTGAGTTGGCATGGAGCAAAGAGCAACTCACCACTGAAGACCCCCTAGTCCCAAGGCCTTTCAGTGCTGGGTCACTTTTACTACACTCATCAGCTATTTTAGAAGTGTACAGTGGATTTAAGTGTGCTTACAGAAATCAGAGGGGGATCGCCATTGATTTCAAGTGATGGGTGGGGGAAGATATGAGACTTTAACCTGCTGCATACCCTCAAAGGGCTAGTTGCAGGGTAGCATCAGAAGCAACCCACCCCTGAAGCTTTGGGCAAATCTGTGTATTGAAATGAATGGGGATATTACACCTCCATTGATTTCAATGGGAACACCAGGTTCTTCTAAGCATTGTTTTCCGAGCACTATTTTCTGTAAACAGTTGAAGGAAGTTGTCACAAAACCATGAACAATTGCAGGCGGACAACTCTTTGAAATGCTTGTGCATCCTTACTACAACACACACATACAGCTTGGCCTCTGGTTCATCATGAATGCAAAGGCAAAATAAATAAAACTAATATTTTTTTAAAGCAAAAATTGGACAGGCATGGGATTACTGACTTTTCATATATTTTTCAAAACAAGGGGCCTTCATACCTGCCAGGGTGGTTGTTTTCTGGTTAGTTGCCAACGTATTTCCCCAGATATAAATCCAGAATGCCACAACACTTCAAGCATTTTATACAATCCAATTATCTGGCTTGTTCTGAAGTTCACTGTTAATGCTAAAAAATGCTCCTGAATATTGCAGTGCTTCCCACACTCTCTCTTGCCCTTTGAAGTCTCCTGTAAATGCAGATATTTTATGGGGGCTAATGTTACGCTGCATGAAGACTGGAAACGCTTCAAGGAACACTCATTTTAAAAGGGGGAGGGGAAAGGAAGGAAGGAAAGAAGGATAAAAGACCAAATTAGATCAGCATAGCAGTTCAAAGATCTGCAGAGTACTACTGAATGACCCGCATACAGCTGGCTATTCATCTGAAATCATTTCTTTGTCTTGCTCTATCTTACAAATGTGCTTAAGTAGAAACAGCGAGACAACCTGAAATACAGTACTGCAAAATTTCATTAGAACTCACAAGAATCCTAGCCTTCATTGGGAAAGGTTTCTGACCCTCATGACTTAAAAAAGAAACAGGATGCAATACCATGCTTTCAGAACCTGGCAAAACACAGTAACCCTAAGGTTAACCATGGTGAAGGTTAACACCAGTAGCGTCAGTGCTTCCCCTTTCACGGGATTAAAAGGCAGGGGGAAGGTAACACACAGAAGACTAGGAAGAGACTGGGAATGAGCATGATTCATAGGGAGTGATTTGCGCATGCAGTGAAGGCATATAAAGGGGGCTCCCATTGATGATAATATTCAGATAATTTCACCTTCAAGAATTGATTCCAGCTTTCAGTTGTTTTCATAATAAATAATAATAATAATAATAATAATAATAATAATAATAATAATAATAATGTAGATTTAGAGTACGTGGGGGAAATCAAAATATGAAACTTGGCAACAATCATGATGATACTACATTAATAACATCCATATTCAGTAGTTCACTATCTATATCTAACACAGCTCTAACGTTTGACACAGAGGGTGGGCTCTTTGAGGACAAGTTGCCCTCACATGTTCTAAAAGCCAGCATTTTAGGGCATGCAACTCTTAGCAATCAATGGTTTGTTTGTTTGTTTGTTTGTTTTACTAACTTTCTATACCACACTTCATCTGATGATCACAGGGCAGTTTACAATATGAAAACACAAAAATGCATAACATATATTATGAAGTAGCACCTTAAAATTTATTCTTTTATTGCAATCATTATGTGGGCTTCAGCAAGCATGGTAAAGTCTTCAGATACCACAGAACAACATTACAACTGCTAAGTGCAAACACTCCATCAGGAAATTGTATGTGAAGCAGGGTAAGAAAGCAGGCAACTTTAAAACTTGTAAGGGTTCTCTCCATATTTACACCCCACTATCTAAATACAAGAACAATGGAGAGTAACAGTTACAGGTGTGCAGGTCAGAAATAAAAGCAAAATAAATAAATGAAAGCTATGAAATTGGTGAATGAGGACAACTTACTAGAATTCCAAGAAACCGAATTAAGGCTATACTTTCCTTGTAACATGCCCTAAAATCATTATTAAAAAGATGGTGGTGGTGAAGCCACAAAAGCATTATCTGCTTATCACATGTGATCAAGACAAGCAAAGCCACATTTACCATTCCACTGTTCAAAGCCTTTTCAGCCTAGTAAGTCTCGATCAATATATGGCATTGCCACAACCCAAAGATGCAGACCCTTGTTGGATTGAAAGCATGGCTGCAGCATGACTACTCAAGCTCAAAGCTAAACAATATATCAAAGACTGAAGCAATTCTGCTAGACATTCCTGCCAGCTAGTCTTTGTTTCAGCAGATCAATGTCCCAAGGTGCCAAAGAATGCACATCAAACAGAGCTACATGCAGGTTCACTTGTCCCTCATCTCAACTTGTTGCTTGAAACCTTGGAAAGAGAGGTCTATAATCTACATAACAAGACAACCACCCTGCTTTCTGTACCAAAATAAAATATAACATTTCAATATTACAAGGTTCCAAGTAACACAAATGGGTTAAGGTTATCCTGTACTGTATTGTTCCAGTACATCATAAAGAGGCTCCATTTCTCTGTAAGACATTATCTTGCTGTCTACCCTCCTCTGGTTCTAACCATTTGTGTGATGATTTTTACCATGCAAATGATGTCCCAGATTTTAGTTGTCCATTCTCTCTTGGATGGGGTTCTCTCCCCTATGCCCCTCCCCCATTTTGACAAATAATAAAGTACAGGTAAAGTAAAGGTAAAGTGTATTTCATTATTACTTCGATTTTCACAGATCAACTTTTCAAATAAAGGTGTGAATTTGTGATTCACACAGTATTTATTATATTATTTATATATTCATTTACAGACTGCCCTTCATCTAATTAGGTAGGATCAAAAGCGATGTTCACATTACAGTAAAAAAGCACTACACATAAAGCTCTTAACCAGTAAAGTTCAGACAGAAACAGCAATTGGCAACTAATGTCAAAATAGCTCTGTAATTTACTGAAGTCCATCCTACAGATATGAATATTTAGAGAGCTAAAGAATGGTTTTTTAAAAAATAATAAGAATGTGTATCCTTTAAAACGAATAACATCATGTAAAAAACACTGTAACACAGGCAAAAATACAAATATATATGTTTGATACAGAGAAAGCTTTTATTCTTCTTCATTATTATTTACAGTATTTCTACACAGCTCTTCAGGCAGACCACTGATACAATGTTATTGATAAAATACCAGTTTTTTTAAAAAAAGTTGCATCTTACCTGAACATAGTTGTTCAACTTTTGTGTAGTTTAAAGCTACTATATCGTTCACCCATGCAATGATGTCATGTCTGCTCATAGTCTCTTGGGTTATAGAGGTAGAATACACGTTGACCGCCATTCCCCAACTGCAAAATCAAATAAGCAGATATATAAGATTGGTTATAATTCTTATGAGGCGCATGTTATCAACAATGTAATTCTCCCCTTACAATCTTCATGTCATAGAGGTCCTCTTAAGAGCTCCAAGCTCAACTTTTGTTATTATTGAAACAGCATACAAATATAAAATCAAATCATATAACATTGTAAAGATTCTAGTTAGAACATCCTGAAACACTTTTAAGAAAATTAGCATTTAGGGTATATATTACGCCTCTAGGCACTTATCTCTTGGAAATGCTAAGTCACTTCATCACATAAAATTGCAACAAGACTCATCTAATCAAAAGTGAGCCAGCACTCTCTTAAGAAGGCTTTATCAGGAAGCTGAAATATATGTGTCAACCCCAGCCCCAATTTTTCACAGGAAAATGAGGGGTTGCATCTTTTTGCAATTGGTGTTTGACCAGAGACAGTATTTCAATACATTCTTATCCTGAACTCTCTCCCAAAAAAGCAACATTTAATAGGTGTAGCATGCATTTTCTTACTGTGCATATGGGTTTTTAACAGCATTCAGATCTTTATCTTATACTGGGACTTATCACCTGTATCAGCTGGTTTGGTAAATTATCTGTTTTACTTGGGAAATGGACTTACAGATTTATTAGGATGTGCTTATATTTTGAAATTCTGAAAGCATTCGTAAAATTAGGAGTGAGTTGACAAGCACCACTGAAAAGTATGTAAATATAGCACATTAAAAATGTGTAGATGAGCTTTCTTGTGTAGATGAGCGCATTAAAAATGTGTAGATGAGCTTTCAAATTTTTTTTTAAAGGATGCTATGAATGGTGGCTACATGATAGCATTTGCTTTTTGCTCCAGGAGAACTCTGTATCAGGATTACATAGTGGGATCAGAAACAAGGCTATGAGAACCCAAAATGCCCAAACGATGCTTCAGGGGTGGGGACATTTTTTCAGCCCATTTTTTTTTTGTAGGCAACCTCTGGGAGCCAGGTGCCAGTGGTGGGCAAAGCAATGGATGTGCCAATAGGCTATGCAAAAGACAGAGGTGTCTGCATTCTCCCTTGCCTCCATTTACACATCTCTGCATCCTCCTCCTAGACAAACAGGAGCCATTCTAATAGTTCTAGGACAGAGTTCAAGAACAGTTGAAGGAAGATGTGACACAGGACTGGTTATGAGGATTGTTGGGGTTGAGGGTTGGGGGTAGTCCTGAGGGCTGAACACAGAGGACTGGAGTATTTCCCACTCCGTTCTAGTCCTTGGCAAGGATGGGGGGAAATCACATGTGACAAGTAGTATCTATGGACATAGTCAAACTGGTGCTTTGCATACTTGAGACAGAAAAGAATTTGGCTCTTCGGATATTCTTCATGTCATCAATTCCTCAGCAGACCAGCCTTTGGCCTTCAACTTACTCAAAGCAGACCCATTTAAATCAATGCACATGACTAAGTTACCGGTAGGCCCATTAATTTCAATAGGCCTACTAGGAGGAAAAATCAGTTGAATACCGCCCTGTGCCAAATGACCATAGCCAGCAACAAATGATTGATTTAGCAAACCAGAGATTTAAAAAAATAAAAAATAAAAGATAATGCCTTTGAACTGAGCTAGAAACAATTAACAAGATTTTACATCATGTTTATATTATTTTTATTAGAACACGTGTTCTGCGCAATCTTGCACACACATTACTGGCAACTGATTAATATTTTATTTACCACAGGAAAATGCAGTGATTTTGCCTATGGGGCAAGGCCCCGTGAAGCGGAGTTAGTAGCCTGAATAAAGAGAATGAAAACATTAAATATATGGGTATGGATAATGTAAGCTGTTAAAGCAGCTTTTGCAAAAGCATGTGCACATGTATGCGGGCACCCCACCCCCCAGACAAGGTTTACTGGAAGAAATGGTCAGGTTTTTAAAAAAATTAATGCTGCTTACAATTAAGCAACATATTCATATTCTGACACCACCACTATGCTCCATTAATGAGCTTGAGCTAAACTGGCTCAAGGCTAATATCAGATTGCCTGCCTGTCACTCTTCTTTCTTCCTCTAACACTCTTGCCATTTCCTTTTTCAGCTGCTTTGATCTGGGTGGGCTTTTCGGATGGTCTGGGTTAACACCAGGGGAAAAACTGGGTCATCTCAGCTCACTCTGTGTCCCCCCCCCCCCATTCACAGCTCAGCTGAGTCTCACCCTTTTAGCCTGACATATTACAAGCATCATTCATCCTGGAGAGTGGAGGAGAGAATGAGAAAGAATTTACATTTGAATCCCCTGACTGCCCTCAAGATTATTGCCTTCTGTGTTTTACGTTCTGTACATACCAGTCTCTTCAAGTTGTTTTGTGACAAGAGCTAATGGGATTTCTGCAACTGCATAGGGTGACAAGATACAGTCTGCGTAGCTGCCGGTTTCTCACAACTTGTGGGGGTCTTGTAATAAGATATATTTTATTTCCATAGGTTGGCATGACTAAGGCCATGTTCACATGACTGCTGACTCCACACCCAGTGTGCTCCCCAATGTTTTTTTTTTAAGGGGGTAGACTCGTTTTTATTTTACTTTCCAGAACAACACCATTCTCATTTTTGTTTCCAAAAGAGGGATTACAAAAAAAAAAAAAGATATTCGGACCCAGGTGTCGCAGGAAAAAAGAGCAACGGGCCAAGCGCTTCCAAAGGCTGTTGCCTCAAGGCTGGGACTCTTCGACCTTCCCAAGGAATTGCCAAGGTGAAACTGTTCCTCTGACAAAAGAGATGTGTGGGTCGGGCCTGCGTCACTGCTCCTTGACAAACTGCCCATGGAGAAGGTAAGGAGACCAGAAGTTATGCTGGCAGTTTGAATAAGCCATTCCTAAACCAATTCCTGACTCAAGAGTGATGGGCCACATCTTCCTTTTGAAGATGATGACCGAGAAGACAACACCCAACCCAAAGCCAGCACCCAGCTTGACGGTGAAGTCAGCCAAGCACCGGTCCCACTTCCTGCCCAAATCGCACTCTGACGCCATCTTGGCCACCGCCTTCTCTGTGCTCCCCAATGTTAATTTTGGAAGCAGCCTTCACACATTAGCCACTATCCATACTGATCCTGCAGTCTGACAAATACTGCTGTTTGATGCATTTATTTCTCAAACCAGCTTCAATTTGATTAGAATACTGGATGCAGAGCACAGATGACAAGCTTAATGAACAGGAGTTCCCAGAGGTGGAGGGCTCCAGAGGTGGGGGAACCAAAAAGGTCATGCATATCAGGTGAAGACATCCCTGCTCCATCTCTGATATGAACAATGTGGCTTGAAACAAACAGGGGTGGGGGAATGAGCTCACTGTGTTTCAAGCTACTAATGTGAATATACCCTCCTAAGGCTCAGCTGATTGCTGCCATGTTCTCTGGCCTTAATGCCCACTGTCTCAAAGGGAAATAAGGGAGGAGTCAAGACAGAGAGCTATCCTCCGCACTGTGCAACCTGTCAGGCCAGAGGACATGGCTTTACCCAGCTCCTCAGATTCTGAGAATACCCTCCTTTCAATGGTCTCCTCACTACCACCATGCCATAGGAACCGGCACAATTGAGCAATGGTCTTTTAAGAAACTGACTGCTCTCCATAAAGGCAGGGTTAACAGCAGCTCCAGACCAGCAAACCTTCATAAGGCCTAAGCATGTCAATGAGACAACAGTTGTATGAGTTCCAGCCAGCATCTGTCATAGCCCATGATCTTGACAGATCGTGCTCTGCACTGCCTATCATGATCCTACATAGGGAAAGGCCAAGGCAGCCTATCCAACAACAGCCTGCTCCTCCTGTAAGAGCTGCAGCTTCAGCTCAGCCTCCCTTGTAAGACTTGAACCAAGCTAGGGCAGGCTTACCACCCTGCCTTTGAGAACCACGCTGGGACAGGGTATATTATTGGTCAGGGCTTCTTTGATATCTTCACTGTATCTGGGAACCCATAAGAAAATGAGACATAAGGCTGTTATGGGTTTCCAGGTTTTCATGCCACTGGGCATTAGTCACCTCAAATAACTCTGCTGACAGTCCTGTCTGGTTGACTTTGTTGGAGTGTAGTTTTTCTGCACTGGACCGTTTCCTGTCTGAGTTATATTTACATTAAAGAAACATAAAGTAGTGGCCAAAGTTCAAATTTGTTCTTTGTCTCCTATTTCTTTCCTGGGTCCTGGACCAACAGCAAATGAACTGGGTTGGTACAGGGAATCAGGTTCAAACAGGAGACCCAGATTCAAAAGCTAGTTTAGTCATGAAGTTCATGGGTTACCTTTCACAAGTCCAAATCTAAATCTTATTGCTCAGGCTATTTGCACAGACAGGCAATAAAAACAAGATAGGTACACAAAAACAAATTGATCTATACTAAGGTATGATTAAAAGTTATAATAGCCTAGTCTTTTTTGTGGGTGAAAAGTATATGTATGTACATATACTGTATTGCAACTCAACCTAATCCATTGTATGAGAAGTCTAAAATAAGGTTGTAATTTGAGACATATTAGATTTGTTGTTTTTTAAAAAACCATCTAAAAGATTTATATACCATCCCACCAGCAGTTTCCAGGGTGTTTTTCAAAAGCAAGATAAAACAAACATAACAACCAACATATTAAAAGAGGACAAAAGACATTTAAAGGCCTGAGAGAATAAATATACCTTTGCCAGGCACTGAAAGGAGTAAAATGTCGGTGCCAACCAGGCCTTTCTAGGGAGAAATTTGCTCAGTAAGGGCACAACTACTGAGAAGGCCCTCTCTCTAGTTTCCATGCACTTTCTCTCAGAGGGGGAAGGCATGAGGAAGAGACACTCTGAAGCTCAATACATAGGCCACAGGGCACTGGTGGTCAGCATGGTGCCCTCCAGATGTTCTGAACTACTATTCTCTTGACCCTTACCAGAATAGTCAGTGGTCAAGGATGATGAGAGTTGTAGCCCAACAAAATGTGTAGGGCACCTTGTTGGCTAGCCCTGGTAAAAGGGCAGATATTCCTTCTGGTTCTTTGGTCCTAAACCAGGGGTCAGCAACCTTTTTCAGCCATGGGCCGGTCCACCGTCCCTCAGACCATGTGGTGGGCCGGACTATATTTTGGAAAAAAAAATATGAACGAATTCCTAAGCCCCACTAATAACCTGGAGATGCATTTTAAATAAAAGCAAACATTCTACTCATGTAGAAATACCAGGCAGGCTCCACAAATAACCTGGAGATGCATTTTAAATAAAAGGGCACATTCTACTCATGTAAAAACACTCATGCTGGATTGAGAAGGCGATTGGGCTGCATCTGGCCCATGGGCCTTAGGTTGCCTACCCCTGTCCTAAACCATGCAGGGCTTGGAAAGTAAGTACTAACAATTTGAACTGTTATTGAAAACAAAAGTGAAATCCAGTGACGCTAACACCATTGAGATATGTTACCATTGACTAGTTAACAAGCAAAGTAGCTACCATATTTTTCCGTCTATAAGATGCCCCCATGTATAAGACACCCCCTATTTTGGGAGACTCAGATTTAAGAAAATGGAGGGAGACACTATCCATGAATAAGACTCTCCCTAATTTTTGACATTATTTTTTAGGGGGGAAAACCTAGTTTTATAGACAGAAAAATATAGTCTATTTTGCATAACCTGCAGTTTCCAAATAATCCTCAAAGGAAGCCTCAAGTACTATGCATTAACAGTACTCAAACCTGGGTGATATCTAAGCAATTGAAGGGCACTACTTGCCACAGAGGGACGCGGGTGGCGCTGTGGGTTAAACCACAGAGCCTAGGACTTGCTGATCAGAAGGTCGGCGATTTCCCGTGACAGGGTGAGCTCCTGTTGCTCGGTCCCTGCTCCTGCCAACCTAGCAGTCCGAAAGCATGTGAAAGTGCAAGTAGATAAATAGGTACTGCTCCGGCGGGAAGGTAAACGGCATTTCCGTGTGCTGCTCTGGTTCGCCAGAAGCAGCTTTGTCATGCTGGCCACATGACCCGGAAGATGTATGCCGGTTCCCTCGGCCAATAAAGTGAGATGAGAGCCGCAACCCCAGAGTCAGTCACAACTGGACCTAATGGTCAGGGGTCCCTTTACCTTTACCTTACTTGCCACAGAAGCTACCTGAAACAATCCTGGATACACCTAGATGATGAATTTAAGCACACTTATGACACATCCCCTCAATTCTGTGAATTACTTCTCCCAGCAATTTCATGTAAAATGTTAAAAACTATGTGAGACAAGATACGCAATGGGGTCCTGCAGAGTTCCAAGCAGAATGGAGCTAAACAGCAGTCCTTGAGCAACACCTTCTGGAACTACCCCTTCAGGTAAGAATTTGACCCATGATGCCTCCAATCCCCCAATCCAAGAAGTCTACCCAGAAGGATACAGTGGTTGATAGTATAGAACGCTGTGGTTCAAGGAGAATTAGCAGAGTTACACTCCTCCATCAGGGTGACCAAGGCTGTATCCATTGCAAAATCAGGCCTGAAACCAGACACTAATGGGCTCATATAAACAGTTTCACCCACCACTATCGCACAACCTTCATATGCTTGAGTATCTTTGTCCAATAAGGAGATATTAGCAGCCATGTAATAATTGTAACAATCCTTGATATCTAAGGAAGACTTCTTTAGGACTATCAAAATATATAGGCCAATATGACAGATAAACTCTTCTAGAATTTGTTTTTTAGTTTTATAGATACCACACCTTTCCTTCCAATAACAAACCAACAGTTTTACAATGCCTATTAATAATACGTGCACAAAATAAACAGGATATAATATATACCAAAAGATAGATAAGGGACACATTGTAGTATTTTTAAAACTATGATCAAAGTGTAACAGTACTGGGCTCTAGTAGACTACCTCAAGGAGAGTTCTACACCCATAATGTTTCAGTGGTACCTCGGGTTAAGAACTTAATTCATTCTGGAGGTCCGTTCTTAACCTGAAACTGTTCTTAACCTGAGGTACCACTTTAGCTAATGGGGCCTCCTGCTGTTCTCGTCCTGAAGCAACGTTCTTAACCCAAGGTACTATTTCTGGGTTAGCGGAGTCTGTAACTTGAAGCATCTGTAACCTGAAGCGCCTGTAACCCGAGGTACTACTGTACAAGCAACTTGTTCCACATTGTAGCAGATCTTTCCTGCATGGATAGCTCCCAAACCAGGGCTTCCCTCACAGGGGGCTTCATTACTGAAACGTGACCAGAAATATCAGCTTGTGCAAAAAGACTGCCATCAGATTGCCAACTGTTACTGGATAATCGATTACTCCAATATTAAACACTCTGCATTGCATATCTTTGTTTCTTCAACTGTTTCAGATTCAAAGTTCTTACATATAAATTAAGTGGTGCTGCAGACTCTGTGGAATGCCTCCTTAAAGGAAGTCCATCTATCAGATACTCTATACCTTCAGGCAACAAGTAAAATCCTGCCTTTTTCACAGAAGGCTTATCTTGCTACAGATGCTTTCATTTGCTCACTGCATTGTTTTTTGGGGGGCGGGGGGAGTTTCAAAGGCTTTATTCATGCAGGAATTATTTACAGGATAGACAAAGATGAGAGAGAGAGAAAAACAACAACAGACATATTGTCTCAACAAGTTGGGAGAGAATAATAATCAAAATGGCTCAGCTTTTAAGGGTGGAGTTAACTTAGAGAGCCACAAACAAATGCTGGATAGATTGCTGTACATACAGTACTCACTGCATTATTGTCTAGATTTTTGTTCACTGCTGCCACATAATCTTTACTATTTGCTTTTTGTGAAAGATATGTTTGTGCATATCTCTCTCTCTCTCTCTCTGTGTGTGTGTGTCTGTGTTTGTGTGTCTCACCCATGAAAATATTTTGAAAATGTGATCTGAAAGCCACTTAGTATTTTATGACGAAAAGGGGGGAGGGGGACAAAAAATTCAAAATAAAAAGGTGTATCCAAAAGGAGGGTGGGTGATACAGGAGAAGTTACTCTCAATACACAAATGATTGTTTGAAGAAGCTGGATGGAAATGCCACTGCTTTTAGTGAGGGGCTTCACTTTTTTTCTTTTTCAAGAAAAGGAAGCTGCAAAATAGGAAGACAGGTCAGGATGCTGTCTGGTAATAAAAACTGGAATTCTCAGACAACCACGATGAAGGATGAAGCATGATTGTAGATAACATTGGCCAAGGGGGAGAAAGTCCCTGAACCTTTACTCAATGTTTCTCCAGTAGTTTCCTCTCTTCCTAATAAAATGGCATGTTTAGAGGTCACCAGCTCTAGCTAGGGACTTTAAGCTGGAAAATAAACACTCTTGGTTCAACAAACTGGTGAACTGAAGCTTTGTTCCTTCTACTGCCTTTGCAAGCCGAAGATTTTAACATCTATGGACTGTAATAGCAAGATTTCAGAGGAAGAAGTCACCTAAAAGGAGAATACTCACCTGAAATATGATTATAAATTTTCCAGGCTGTATAACCTGCATGCTACCAATCTGCTATCAAGTCAAGTTCCAGGTGCTGGTACAAATATTTATGATCTCATACATTTCAGGACCAGGTTATTTGAATGATCATCTTGTTCCTTATTTACACAGTCAATGGCTGCAATCTGTGAGAGCTTCTACTGAATGTCTCAAAGATCTCAGAAGCAACTAGGAGCAGGGCTTTTAGTGTGGCTCTACCAGTTCTGTGGAATGACATTCCTGTAGAGATATGACACGTGCCAACGATCTATACTTTCCAGAAACAACTGAAGACATTTTTGTTTCAAAAGGCTTTCCCAGCTGGAAAAATAGGTCTTTGCCATGAGTATCTATTTTGTATGGTGCCAGTTTAGCTTTAAATGAATTTACGGTTGTATTGTATTTTAAACTGTTTTTTTTTTATCAACTGTATTGAACAGTGCCTTAAGATGGTTGTATAGACGGTGGTTAATAAATTAACAAAACAGATAATAAAATAAAGTTCTACACAGTCAGAGAGCTAGTATTCGTACAGTTTAAATAAAGGAAAGTTAGAACCGGCAGTATTTTATTTTTTGCTGCTTGTTCACTTTGACAGGTGTCACACAGTATAAAGAAAGGGAGAGCTGGATTAGCAGATCAAAGCTGTTGCTCAGCAAGGGGAAATGAGAGGGGATAGTCTTAGATATCAGTGCTAATGAACAGGTACCCTTCCTTTTAAGGTTCTCTGGCTTAGAATATGTGCTTACACTCTGAACAACTCTATTCATGATGCATTCCCAAAGTTAATAGTTCTTAACTTTAGACAGACTACTAATACATCCAAGGGAATACTTGCAGACAGAAGAAAGAAGCATAGATAGAAGTAGAGAAAGGAAGACATTTCCTGGAAGTGCAAAAGAAAATCAATAAACCTAAGCATTTCGAACTTTATGTTAGTCTATCCATCCTTGGTTCCAACTTTGAACAACTTAGGGATTGCGGGTGCATTTTTAGAACAGAAACCTCAACACCATGCTGTATTCTCAAATTGGTTCCAAAAGTTTATTAGCAACTTTAACAAGTTCAGAGGGACCCAATCATCTTTTCCAAGGCTGCATATTAATGACCACATAATGCAATTAGTTAACCCTTAACTTGAGCAATTTAACTGGTGGCGCTGTGGGTAAAAGCCTCAGCGCCTAGGGCTTGCCGATCGAAAGGTTGGCAGTTCGAATCCCCGTGGCGGGGTGCGCTCCCGTTGCTCGGTCCCAGCGCCTGCCAACCTAGCAGTTCGAAAGCACCCTCGGGTGCAAGTAGATAAATAGGGACCGCTTTCTAGCGGGAAGGTAAATGGCGTTTCCGTGTGCAGCTCTGGCTCGCCAGAGCAGCGATGTCACGCTGGCCACGTGACCCGGAAGTGTCTTCGGACAGCGCTGGCCCCTGGCCTCTTGAGTGAGATGGGCGCACAACCCCAGAGTCTGGCAAGACTGGCCCGTACGGGCAGGGGTACCTTTACCTTTTACATGAGGACAGTAGACAGACTTCCTCCACCCTTTCAGTCTAGTGCAGGAGTGGGGAGCAGAAAAAAAATGATGTTTGCTATGGTTATATGAACCTGCTTAGGATTGGGGCATTAGCCATGTTTAAAAGTTGAAATTGAAAACGATAAAAGCTAAAGTGCTTTTATTGCTTCAAACACCATCAATTGTAAAATCTACTTCTATGCTAATTTTATTTTTGTAGGTTTTGTTTGCCATAATATGCAATTATGAATATTTTGACAAAAGCAAGCTTACAATTGGGCCTTGCAACCTAAATAAGACATTCTTCTAAGCAGCCTGCCACTACTAAAGGATTTCCGATAAATGCTACGTCCTTAATCCTCCTCTCACTGATTAATGTTTACATTTCCTTGTGATGAAGAGAAGTATTTTCAAAAGTGCAGTGGGAAAAAGAAATCCTACTACATCCCGTTCCCACTAAGAATGCTAGACATTACATGCGAGAACATTAAATGGGTCAAGGGCAATCACTCAAAAGCCAAATTTTATTTAGGATTCCACACGCTTTGTGTTCTGATGAATATATTAAACACTGCCCAAAAGTACTCTTATAGATCACCAGACCCATATGTGTCTACTCAAGTCCTAATGAGTTCAATACTGTTTTCTCCAAGGTAAGTGCACACAGAACTGCAACCTTTAGCAAACAAATTGAACTGAAACCATCGCAGTTACTGGAGTAGGCGGACGTAGCATTCAAAGGTGCAGTGAAAATAGTTTAGACACCAGCCACTGAAGTGGACAGAATACAACAGGTAACCTATGGGTCATCACATGTATCAGCAGAGCACACAAAAGCCCGTTCCACCCTCTTTTCCAGACCCTTCTGGGTTGCAGCAATGTGCATGTGTGCAGTTGGCCGCCAATTGGAAGTGTGTAAATCGTTCATTGCCTGTAGTTTGCTTCTGCCAGACTAAAAAGCTGTTCTCAGAAATTTAGAAGTTCTTAATTTTGAGGTCAGTTTTGCATGCCCCTCTTTGATGTATGTATATTCTTATTACTAAGAATGGGTGATAGATCTCCTTCCTAATTATTCATATGATGTCATCAGTTCCATATTCTCTAGAAGAGAATGAGAAAGCTGACAATGGATTGGAAAACCCAACTCTGGAAGAAGAAGAAATAGCAAGGTACAGTATATTTCTCTGTTCTGGATGGTGGTCACACTCAGCCAGAAGGAGCAGATTTGCAGCCTGGAGGTCTGGCAATGATTCTGGCTAGGAAAACCTTTAATCAGCAAAAGCCAATGAGCTGACTGAAACCCTTTATTTGATGAAAGGGACTTGGGCCATATATATATATATATATACAACCCCCATCACTCCTGACCACTGGCTATACTGGCTGGGGCTGATGGGACCTGAAGTCCAACAACATCTGGAAGATCACAGGTTCTCGGTTCTTGGTCTAGAAACTTCCGTTTATGAAACATCCCACTTTCCTATCTCATAATAGAAATGGGCTGTGGAGAAAATATGTTCTTATTCAGTAGTCAACTTTTACAGTGTCAAGAATTGCATTCCAAGCATTTCACAAAAGCCACAATATGTTTTATTCCTATTGACACAATTAAAAGTAATTGTGTGAAAGTCTCATCTCATTTGAATAACCAAATGAAATCACTAGTACATCTGGCATTGCTAAAAATACAGAAATCCCCATTAATACACTTGAAATAATATTAGATAGGAAGGTAGATATGGGGTTCCTATTTGTATTCTGGCTACAGCACTTTAAAAAGTACACTGCTCTTGTGTATCCCAAAATAGTTGCAATCATGAAGACTGGTCATTTTTCAGTATTTTTAAATAAAAACTGGATTTGGCGCCACAAGCCTATACTGTAAGCTGCAAAACAAAGGAAACACAAAGCAGCGGAACTGCCTTGGGACTGAACCAAATGTTCTTCTGTCCAGGGTTTCCAGAATCCTCATCTGCAAATCCCCCTTTCAAAATCCAACCAAATATAACAGTGCAGCAGACTCTTTGACCTCCATATATTCTTATTTTTAAAAGGTTTTCTTATTACATCACCAATGAATTAAACTTATTCAAATATCTGTCAACCAAAGCGGCAGATTAGCTGTGATAGTAAGACCTAATATGTAGCCTTCTATTGCAGTAAAGACTTTTTTATGCAGGAATCTAGGTGATCCAGATTGTTAACACACACTCTGTCTCAGTCTAAAAACAACTGTAGAATCACAGCTGGGATTTAACCCTGGCTGCACAGAAGGTTTGGTATCCATAACAGCTATGCAGACATGCTGAAAACCAATGCCAAATTGTTACATTCGTATCCTGTTCTTCTCTCTAAGGAACTAGCAGAAGCATTTATTTTCACAACAATAGTTAGGTATGGGTAAGCCAAGAGAATGTACTTGCTCAAAAAGCAACAGAGCAATCTTCATAAATAAATGGAAACGTGTATCCGAGTTGCCTTAATCTGACTGTGCCAAACTTACTTGTTAAATAACATTTCTCACCTACATCATAGGATTGAGAACCTATGGTAAACACAGGGGTGATGCAGGCAGACCAGTGCTTGGCTGCACTACATTTTAATGCATATTAAAAAGCAGAGGCATGACCTGACCCCAATTCTGCAACAGCAGCAGTAATATGTGCTCTTGTGGAGAAACGTGTGCCTGTAATTATGCTATATTTCCCATAATAGTAGGCATTATATGGTGTGGGCTTGCTATTCTCAGCTGTGGCCTGTCCTAAGCTGGAATGCAATGTAAAGCTAACTCCCGAGTCCCATAGCAGACGGTGAGTGTGGTGATTGTATAGCACAGCAGCACCCAGGCTGTATCACGCTGTATGATAGATTACCAGTATGTTCCAAGTAGCCACATCTAAATTTCCAATCATTTTACATGAGTCCCAAATCCTCAAGGAAAACTTCCATGCATCTAATGAAGTATTCAGATCTTAACGCTTCAAAACATCCATCAAACTGGGGACTTGAAAACAGTGGTCCCAGAACTGGCCTCAAAGAGAGGTGCTGTCTTGTCTCATTTGTGCAGGGTTCTTCACATTGCTCCCTGCAACTGCAACAGAACTAGGAAGAGTGGGTTTATGCCAAGAACAAATAATGGCTTGGTTTACTGGCCAGTCAAATTTATGGGCTCATTAAGACATCCTTTGTCCACCATCTCTGGTCAAGGTGGAGACTAAGTTGAAGAGTAGTTGCCTCATTAAACGCAATCCATTTTTCAGTTAGCACTTCTATTTTGCAGGACCCACAGGAAGCAGGCAGTTGATTATAAGGAAGGAGCTGTTTCTGAATGCAGGATTAAGACACCAGAAATGTGTTGATGAAAATGTATCGTTCAGTTACTGGCAAATATAAATAGCACTCACAAACCCATTTTGTTAGTACACAGCTTTAGAAAATACATTAACTGGGTGATTGCTATGAAGAATAAGACTGAAATACTTTGCCTTTGCAGACTTCGTTTGTCTATTTCTGCACTTCCTGATGAGTTTTCACCTCATTTTACACCAGTGTTATTTGCTACAATGCCAGTAACAAAGAATGGCAACCAATTCTGGAAAGTTCTGGGCACTTATCTCTATACGTAAGAGCTCTTGGGCTAAATTCAGACAAACCTCAAGCCATAGTTGTGATAAATTAGGGGAAGCTCCATACGCCTGCATGCTCCCTCTTCTCCTTTCTTGTGCAGTGTTCCTGTTAACCATAATTTGCTGTGGTGTCTAAATAGGTGTATGTCACTCCAAAACAAGAGTGTTCCTGATTCTTAGCCATAGATTGCCAGTTCATATAACCATAGCAAACGTGTCACAGACAGGGCATGGAAAAAGAAGCCACACTCAAGAGGGGTGGGGAGAGACCATGCAAGCCCATAACGAGTAGTTAACTCCTGGAGAAGGGATTACCAACCCTTTTGGGCCCAAGAGTACATTTGGAACTGTCAAAGTGCCATGGGTACTATCCTTTCTGGTTGCTTCTCTCCTCAATTCCCCAGCTCAACCGCGTTCCCCAACAGACAGAAAGAGAAAAAGCAGGCACTCATGCACACATTTGCTTTTCCAAGGGGTTTGGGTCAAAGTTAGGCTCTGCAGAATAAAAACAGATCCTCCTGAATTTGCCTGACAGGGTCTACCAATAGCAGCATCAAATAAAAGCTTATTTTGGTAGAGTGCACATTAAAAATCACAGATTTGGTGCTTGCTAGATCCAAGGCATGGATCCTCATGAGTTTGACACAAGATGGCAATACCACCAGGAAATCATGGAACAAATCTGTGTACACAGAGGTGATCTATGATTTGATGGCTGTTCTAGAAGGGATTCCTTCTAGAAATATACAAGGAATAGATAAAATATAGAAGAATCCATGCCTTGGATTCTCAACCAAAACAGTACCAGGTTTCGGATTCTCCCCTTTCAGTCAATGGAGACAGGTGTGTCTGTGTACAAATTCACACTCACATACATCTTTTCCCTCTCTCTGGCACTCCATTTTCTCTTCACCCCTCAACTCCTGTGTCAATCAGATTTCTTCATGATGCCTCCCTACATTGCTATCCTGCCCCACAATCGACCAGATATCTCCCTGTCACCTCAGTCACTACACTGCCTGTTCAGCTGCTGATATGAGTTTTGAGAAACACACAGAGCTGAAAAAAGAAAAGGAAAAGAAAGTCATTCTCTCCCATTTCCTCCTTCAGCTTTCTGTACTTTCCAAAAAGGGGAGGGGCAGATCACCCTTGACACCACATGACAGTGAAGCAGGGAGAGAGGGCTCAGAAGACTCATGGCCACCTGAGGAAGTCTGCAAGGGTGTCACTGTACCCATGGATATAACCTTTGAGGCCACAGATCACCTGGATTGAGCCTTACTAATGTCCTTGCGTGCATACTTTGAAAGGAAAACAACTTCAAAATTAAGCTTCTTATGTTATCTTCTTACTATCAATGTCTACTAGCCGCAATGGCTACGCTCTGTGTCTACTGTTGGATATATGTCTCTGAATACCAGTTTTGGGGAAACTGCAGAATGGGAAAATGTTGCTGCACTCAGGTTCTGCTTGTGGGCTTCCTATGGGCATCCGCTTGACCACTGTGAGGACAGAATGCTGGCCTAGATGGGCTTTTGGCTTGATCCAAAAGGCCTGTTCTAACAAGTTTCTACTTGGCTATCCAAATAACCAAATTCTGTAATTCAAAAAGCATGTGAGCTGCATGACTTTTTTTTATTATTATGCTCCTAGGTACAATGAAGTATCTATTTAGTTGCAAACAGATATACTTTGCTAATGCAGCCAGTTAGTGTGCCCCTTTTTTCAGGAATTATGTGAATTAAAAGACGGGATATTAATTAGACAATTGGAAACATTATCTATCTTGATTTAAATAACTGGCCTTCAGCTACATAATAAAGATTTAGATTTAAATAACTGGCTTTTTTCAGGAGGATGCCATCTTTGCTTGAACCATCTTTAGTTATGTCTTGTTTTCACCAGCTTAATCTGTTGTATCTGAGAGTCTTCATCACTGAACACAGTGGAATTCATTTCTATGTAGGCATGCACAGGGTCTCATTGAAAATATAAGCAAGACTTGCATCATAGTTGCACAGATTTCCTTCTGGAAGTCAGTACAGAAGGAATAATACAGTATAATGCTAGTTGGCATCCTGCTGCATCACAAATTGCTGCTATATTTGTTCACTTTCATATAAAGGCTCCCATCTCAAGTTGATCTTGGCATACTTCAGAGAACCAGACCAACTGAGGTAATGACAATTTCATGGTGGCTGCTAAGAATGCACCCTGTTGAAATTCGAACTGCCTGATCTACCACTTTCAGAACCCAGTCTTCAGATTATTCATGGATTTGGGTTTTGAGAGTTTTTATTTTGTTCAGTTTTTGTCTTAAATATATATATATATATAGAAATACAAGCGCTATGAGTTGCACAACAGAGTCATACAGTTAGTAGGTGTCAGAGTCAAGAACACAGAGTCCATCGTCCAGTTCCAATTAGTGTACTGGAGGCAACGCTCAGCATTAAATCAGCTCCAAAATCCCTTACACAAATATCCAGGAAAGAGGAGGGAAAAGAACAAGCCAAAGCTTTATAAACTGAGTAATGCTGTGATAAAGTAATCCCACACTAGCAAATGATAGGAGGTCAGGGCATGTATTATCAGACTGCTAAAAGACTATCTGCAGTTATCCCCAAAGTCATATGCTACATTCCATCCCACATCGATCATCAAGCCAATTCCACACAATGTAGTTTTCGGAACATCTTGGATTAGGCTTTTATGAACGAAACCCCTATTTTTATCCTGATGAAAAATTCCCATTGTAACTGGCTGAAGCATTCTTTTTTAAAAGAATCTGCATGTATTATTAAGCAATAATTTAAGCAGTCCTATGGGACATGGTATTCTTTTCGCTTAGCAGTTTATAAACATACACAAAGCACTCTTTTCGTTCAAGACATACTGATGTAATTAAAATGAAGTAGTTACCAGTTTTCACATTTTTGTGGGGGGGGGGGAATAGGCCAAATTATGTCCATTTCTCTTAACAGGAAGCTGTTCAGAAGAATTAAGAAATGTGAACAGAGGAAATGAGGGTTTCAGTTTATTATCAGTTAAGGCTTTTTAAAAGCTATTTTTTAAAAAAAATGACAGAACAGTTGGCACCAAATCCCCATTCTATATTTCAATTTTCAAATGGCTCAGCACCTTTTTATTCTCTTACTGAATATACTTAAAAGTATCTGCACAGTCTTAAGAAGCCACTGTGTTTTTGAAGAAGTGTTGGCTAAATGTATGTGTTAAAGGGGGGCAGAGGGGGTGGAGAAGCACTTGGATTCCAAAAATAATTCAGCACCTTAAGTCTTAAAAACATTGTTGTGACCTTACCTACTAAAGTAGGAAAGGAAGGGTCTTTAGTTTTCACCGAGCTGGTGGCAAACAGAGCAAAGCCATTTCTACACAATATTCACAAGCTATCCAATACTCAGCTGAGCAAACACACACACTTTTTGTTCCAATTCTACATTTCACTACGCACTGTAGCTTAGCCAAATATTTTTATAACGGTTTCAGGGACAGTTTCATTTCCTGTAGCTTGCTCAATGGCATGAACTCTTTTTTTTTTAAGCAAGAAAGCAAACAACAACAACACATCACAACACAACCCCAAGCATGATTCTGGGGTGGGGGGAGGGGAAAGGGCAGGAAGGAAATTCACTTAGATATGCCTGGCTGTATCTCTTCTACTATTCTAACCTTTCAGAGTGCACACACTGATAAAAGCCCCTCAAAACTAGTTGCATTATTTGCTATAGTGTTATACTTGCTGAAGCAATCTTAATGAGCTTATCTAGAAGAACATATTGTCAGATATGTTAATGCAAAAAAGAAAAAAAAACCCCACCCTGCTGCCAAAAGGTGCAACATGCCAAGCCATTAATCAAAAATGCTGAGGACTGTGACAAAGAAAATAGGCACCATCCTCCTTTTCAAGCAAGGAACACAATGAAAATGTATCACACACACACACATACAAATAACACTAAGCAGGAAGGTCAGTGTCCCCATAAGAAAGCATGATGATATGGCACATAGGCGAGGTGCCACTTGCTTTTAGAAGCCTCTGCACAACCCACCTCATTTCAAAACCCAATATTTGCAGGAGGAATTTTTTTAGTGTATTCCTGACACCCTGACCTCTGCTGTCAAGCTTTCCACCAATCAGGATGTGCAATTCTTACAAAGCTCCATCAATCTGGTGGTTTAACATCACAGACTGCAGTTTAATCTAGAGGATTCCATTTTCCCTTCCACACAACCAAGGCAGTGCACCACCACCATCACAAGACCCTGTGTTCTTTCTTCTTTACCCCAGCCTTCCCTTTCTCTGTCCCCGAAATGTCTCCTCTGACAGACACACAGACCAAGAGGACATTGGTATTACAGCTATTATTTATTTATTTGCGCGCACCTCCCTCCCACGCCAGGCGGCTTGTAAACGTTATCAATACGCACAGCAGAAAGCAAAAAAGCGCGGGGGGGGGAGGGGAGGGGATCAAGACAGGCGGAGTATTCGCAAGATGTTTTCCATTTGGACAATGCAAAGCGCCCGTTCAAACAGAGCTAGACCACGCTGCACGCTTAGGAGAGGAGACACGCCAGATTAGGTTTAAAGCGCCGCTGTTTTTGTTATGCAATACGCTGCAACCCCCGCTCCTCCTCCTACCCCCCCTCCCCCCGGCTCTGCTGCAGCAGTTCCCCGAGTGTGTGTGTGTGTGTGTGTGTCCGTCCGTCCGTCCGTCCACGCACACGTACGCGCACGCCCAACACACAGAGAGAGAAAGAGAGCGGCTTACCTGTAGGAACGCTCCCCTCGCACTGTGTGCTTCCTGAAAGGGATGATGGTGGTGCCGTTATCTTGGATGATGTCGTTGTTGTTCTCTCCATTTGGGGACAGCGCTTGGGTAGGTCCAGGCATTGGAGCGCTCCCAAAGGCAAGCAGCCCTCAGCCGGGTGCCTGTGTGCGGAGAAGCTGGGGCGGGCGGGCTCGCCGTGCGCGCGTCGACTCCTTCGCTACTGACTCGCTCCGTCTCTCTCTGCGCCGCCGGCCCCCTCCCCTTTCCTCCCTGGCCGGTGACGTCAAACCGCCGGGAGCAGCGCCCGGGCCACGTGACACGGCTCCTCGCCATAGCAACCAGCTAACTCATCAGATCTCCCCAATTCACACAGGGCTCGAGCATGACCACAGCCAGGCAGCCAAACAGGCGCACGGGGCAGGCCTAACATCTGGCACGTAAAAACACCAAGCCAGCCGCCCTCCCTCTCTTCCTCCTCGGCTTCCCCTTCAGTCTCACCCTCGGTAAATGCAGCTGTATATACAAAGAGCCAGCCTCTCTTTTCTTTCCTTTTTAAAGAAGGGATCGGGGGCTTAAAAAGGCCAACACTATCCATCCACCCACCCACCCCTTAAAATAAAAAATAGACATGCAACAATGCGATGCGGAAACCTTCTTGAACGTATCAGAAAATAAGGTCCAGTTGCAACCACACTAGTCCTAATGTTAGCGGGGGCTGATGGGCGTAGGCAAAACATGCGACAAAACGCGTGGAAAGCCTCAGGTTTAAAATTATGGGGGTTTCTCAAAATGAGCATTTTGTAATCATCACCCTCGGAAGCCTGGATGAAGCACAACGCGAGTTCTCAATGGCTAAAGCAAGGGGGCGGGATGGCAGCTTTCCACGAGTATATTTACAAGGCTATTAACCTCTTCTTATTTTAAGGAGCATTTACTAGAATTTCAGGGGAAGGGCTGCATAGCAAAATGCACGTTCTTCCGCCAAGATAAGCACAGAGACAGAAAAGACACAGCATCCCTCCTCCCCCAACAATCCCTTGCTCTTAAGCACTCAAGTCGTTTATTTTTTGTCCTACATTTAAGAGACACAAACAAAACAAAATAAAAACCCAAGCTTTCCCCCCTCAAAGCCTCATAATCCATCATCATCTATTCCCCGGATAATACCAGGTTATTTTTGGTCTCAAGCTACTAGAATTAGTATCAAAACCAGTCTCTCATGTACTAAACCCAGATGGCAGCAATAATCCAAACATCAGCAACAGGGCACACAGTCTCTAGTTTTCCTTACGGATTAAAAGAGCATGTAGTATATTCTGATCCTTGCTATTTCAAAAATTGCTTCTTCCTTCGAATGCATAATTATCCCCCCCCCCATTTATTGGTAATAAAAAACCTGAATGAGAAACAGCGGCTGGATTTTTACAATGTATTTTAATAACAAAGTATTTTAATAACTGCTTATATTCCTAATAAAATGTTTTTCAACATTCTGTTACAAACCACTGGCAGGAAAGGGTGTCTAAGAACTCTTTTCTTAGACAAAGACTGCTGAAATCACCTTGAAAAGTTCAAATGCATTTAACAGCCTCAGGTCATATACTGAAGCCATTGATGGCTTTCTTCCTTTTGAATATGCTTGCATGAAGAGGGGGTGGGATAGAGGTACATTTGCAAGAATCTACTTGCATTAACACTTTGTTAAGGAATCTTTAAAATAGACATGTTAAGTATCTTCCTTTTGTTTCGCTGCTCCTGATAGCATCATAGTATCAGACAGACTTCTTGGTCTCCAGTGTCTCTGCATGGCAACAGTTCTCGCTGGATTAGCATATGGGTAAACAAACCTTGTCCAAACCTTTGTCCAAGGGCCAGTGGCGCAATGGATAACGCGTCTGACTACGGATCAGAAGATTCTAGGTTCGACTCCTGGCTGGCTCGGAAAGGGTGTAATTTTAGGGACGCAGGTGGCGCTGTGGGTTAAAGCCTCAGCGCCTAGGACTTGCCGATCGAAAGGTCAGCGGTTCGAATCCCTGCAGCGGGGTGCGCTCCCGCTGCTCGGTCCCAGCACCTGCCAACCTAGCAGTTCGAAAGCACCTCCATGTGCAAGTAGATAAATAGGGACCGCTTACCAGCGGGAAGGTAAACGGCGTTTCCGTGTGCGGCTCTGGCTCGCCAGAGCAGCGATGTCACGCTGGCCACGTAACCCGGAAGTGTCTCCGGACAGCGCTGGCCCCTGGCCTCTTAAGTGAGATGGGCGCACAACCCCAGAGTCTGTCAAGACTGGCCCGTACGGGCAGGGGTACCTTTACCTTTACCTTTAAACAAACCTTTGATCTTGAAAACTATTCTAAATATCAGGAAACTATATTCACCAGAGTCAAAGGCTATGGGGTAACAAAAACTATACTGCTGTATTGCCATTCTTTCTGTCAGACAATGGGATATTCAGTACAACTTCTGCTATGTCAGTTCAGATGAGAAAGCAAAAGTCTTCAATATCTTAAGATATATCTAGAGATGATAGTTGTGTTAGTCTGTTGCCACAAAAAAGCACATTCTTGAGGCATTTCAAAAGCTAACGTGCCACAAAAAAATTAAGGTGCTACAAGACTCTCTCATTTTCTTTTTCTGTGTTTAATCATCATTTTACTAAATATGTATGTCATCCTTCCTCCAAAGGAGCACTGGATAGCTAGTGTACATGGTTCTTTCTGCAAGTTATACTTACATGATATGAGGTGTAGGTGAGAGACTGCGACTGGTCCTAGGTCACACAATGAGATTCACAGGCTGAGTGGAGATCTGAACATAAACCCTCCTGGTCCTTAGCAAACACTCCAAAATCACAACACCACACTTAACTCAGCTTTTAGTATGGTCAATCCATGTTTCCAAACGAATTGTGACGGGGTTGAAAGATGCCTGCCCACCTGCCTCCAGAGGGATTTCTGGGGGGTGAAGAGTGTGGTAAGAGAGATGTATAGCACAGAAGCAAAGGCAGAAATCAGCTGCAGTAAGGGATGGAACTTGTGGAGAGAGAACTTTAACAGGGAAGCATTGTGCATATCTAACAAAATTAATGAATCTCAGAGAAACTAAGGAATCTCAGAGGAAGGGACCTCATAACCTGCCATAATTATCCAGATGAGTTAGTTGCCCAGGTAAGGACTTTACCAACCAAAATTCACACCTCCAGCCTGTGTTGCAGCTAGGCCTTGCACTTTTACCATTCAACAGAAAGGGTATCAAACTATCTCCTTGACTAGAAGGGAAAGCCTTTAGGAAGCCATCCCAACTCCTTCCGCCAGCCTAGGATAGCCCCTCTCTCTGACACAGCCCACCCACCTATTCAGTAGCTAAGGAAATCGCCACCCACCTCACAAACACAGTATGCTTTGCCTGTTCTGTTGTACTGTATCTTTGTATTAAGGCAACAAACTATATTGCTTAAGTAAAGCATGCTTCCTGAGCTTTATTTCAGCTTTACCACATTGTGGCATTCTTTCAGGGCATAATCTGAGCCAGAGTCCACCAAAACCTATATAAACTCATGCAGACTCCAAAAGTGCTTTAAGGGCTGAGCTCTAAAACATGTAAAACAACATAAAGAGACTGAAGTGTACACATTTCCCTCACATTTTGCCCTCACTTAGCATGGATTAGAGAAGGTCCAGTCACAGTCTCAACAATTCTCATTTTCGAATAATAGGCACTCCAAATATGTGTTGGCACCTTATACTGCAAAATGATGCCATGAGGATGACAAATATGAAACCAGCAAAAATAAAAAAAATATTTCCGTTCACAAACATCTACTTTGATCCTTTTTTCACAAGCCTCCACCACACACAATGGAACTATCATGAAAGCAATGAAAAACATCACTTCCTTCCAGCCAACAGAAGTGCAGTGACAAAATTTGCTGCCTTCCACAGGTTAGTAAAGATGAAAAAACAAATTCAGCTCTCTGTTCAACACTAATTGGAAGGCTTTGGGCAAGTCTCTCAGCCTGACCTTCCTACCTTATAGGCAATCAAGAGGCAAAATGCTCTGACCTCGTCTGAGAAGGGGCAAGAGACCAAAAACAAAACCCCACACCTATTGCAACCTTGAAATAGGTAGTCTGCTATCTCTTACTGTCAAATCAACCAGAGGGCAGTAGTTCTTGCTCAGCGTAACAGCTTTTACAATTTTGCATACAGAAGCCAGCACACCCTACAATTTTCATTAAAAGATATATCATCATAGAGGTTCATAAAAGCTCAAAGTCCAAATCTTGGGAGCTTCAGGTGTATAAATGTAGACATCACATCTAAAACTTGGGCAACAGATGGAAGGCCCAGATTCCCTTTACTTGGGTAGATCCTGTCAGCTGATTCAGAATATGCTTCATTGGGTGCCAAGTGCTATCTCCAAGTCAGTAGTCAGAGTGCTGAAATTCAGTGTCTGTCCTGCAGCAATGCTCTAATTCTAAACCTAACCTACTTTTTACTGTGTTATTAAAAGAATAAAAAAAAAATTAGAAGGGTTAATGCAGATTTTTTGCATTTATTTTCCCCCTCACCCAATATATAGTACACCTCAAATATGTAACAGGACAGAGGTACAGAAGCAATGTGGGAAGGCAATTATAGGCTCTTCATTTATGGTGTAAAAAAAAAGGATGTTCGAAAGAAAAGCAAATTTAAACTTGTAATCTAACAACTTTCTTTTTAAGCATACAGAGTGTGCACATCTTCCAATTGCCCTCCACAGATCTGCAGGCAGAGAATTGATGTACCATCTCTTATAAGAAATGTGTCCTGTGTAAATATCTTTGTAGCATCAGATGTTGGATTCAGTCAGCCTGCTCATCGAGAGGGTGTGGCATCAGGCATTGCTTTCCGTACAGTTTCTTCCTAAGAATTGAGCATGCTGTCAGTGATGCCACAGATATAGCAATCCTGTGTCCATCTAGAACACAGCAAAGAAAGCATACGTCCTCATTTACTAATGGTAGACTTGTGAATAATGACACCAAGAATACTGATGGCATAACAGGTTTGGGGTCCCCCCACCCGTTTCATTATGTTGCTTAATAAGTTGCTGTATATTAATTATGTTAAGAGTTTTGTAAGCTGCTACCTCCCTGCTTATTTAACTTATATGCAGAATTCATCATGCGAAAGGCTGGGCTGGATGAATCCCAAGCTGGAATTAAGTTTGCCAGAAGAAATACCAACAACCTCAGATATGTAGATGACACAACCTTGATGGCAGAAAGTGAGGAGGAATTAAAGAACCTTTTAATGAGGGTGAAAGAGGAGAGTGCAAAATATGGTCTGAAGCTCAACATTCAAAAAACTAAGATCATGGCCACTGGGCCCATCACCTCCTGGCAAATAGAAGGGGAAGAAATGGAGGCAGTGAGAGATTTTACTTTCTTGGGCTCCATGATTACTGCAGATGGTGACAGCAGTCATGAAATTAAAAGACGCCTGCTTCTTGGGAGAAGAGCAATGACAAACCTAGACAGCATCTTAAAAAGCAGAGACATCACCTTGCCGACAAAGGTCCGTATAGTTAAAGGGGAGGTGCTTTAATCTTCCATTTCCTATGCTTTCTGCCTGCTTTGGTGACAAACTCACTGAACAATTGTCAACATAATGGGACATAGCCTGTTGAACAGGCACATAGACTTAACTCAATTACTTTTTCATCTTCACCCCCCATATTTAGTCCATTGGGTCCTCCAAATTACCTATTCGTTTTGCTTGCACAAAGCTTACATGTAGGTTAGACTATGTCTTGTCTTTATTGAGAATCCATTCTGATTTATTTATGGAGGAATTACATGAAAATGAACATTCATCCCAATTTGTTTGCAGGGTGTCTACACATATTTCCATTAGTCATTCATTTACCTCATGCTTTCCAATGCATTTGTCTATGACTTTCCAAACCACAAAATATCCATTTGTTTATAAGTGGGTTTGTTGTGCCAAAACAACAGAGCACTTTAACAGCACAAACCTAAAGTTCTGATATGTGCTTGGCTCTCTCCTGCAAGATATGGACAGTTTGAAGGCACCCCATGTCAGGTCAGGTCACTTCTCCCTGCCCCCATCAACAGAAATTCTGGTCATGTTTGGCCATTTCTCAGCTATACCCTACTGTCTTCTCCTCTGGTCTCCCCTTGTCTCACCAGAGTTCCTTTACGTCTATCCACGACTGTGCTGTCAAATATTTTATCTCTATAAGAGATCTGACCACATGGCACCCTACATTTAATCCTTCCTATATACTCCCTAATCCTACAGAAGGTCCTTGTCCTTACCTTTACGTCTATCCATGTTCTTGCTCCCTTATTCTCGCTACTGTTATATCTCAATACTTTCCTGTGATCTTCACTCCTCCAGTTACATTACCCTCAACCACCCAAAGGTGTCCTGCTCCCTCAAAAGACTTTGGCCTTTCTCCCCCATATGCTTGGAACTGCCTTCTAGAACACCTGCATGATGTCAACCTGTCCCCAGTTGTTCCTTTGCAGATGTGGTTTGCATTCAGCACTGTTTAAATCTGGCACCAAATGGAAGTCATGGCTGCAAAGGAACAATCATGAGCACACTCTAAGCTGTGCATGCCTGATAGGTCCCCCTCCCCCGTGCCTGACATCATATGCCAGTCGATGGGTGTGGCCATTTGCCTGTCAATCCACCTAATCTGGTTTACAGAAGGTTGGCCACTTCTGGTTCCCACCCTCTGGCCAAAAGGGTGCTTTCCTGTAACTAAGCTTAAGCACACGTAACCAACATAATATTTCTTCCCTGTTAGCCTTTCCTTACTTCTGTCCCCTTCCATTTCCTCTTTGTTCAATTCCAATTGTAAGCTCCTCAGGAAAGGGATCTCTGTTCTTCTAAAAGCATCATTGAGGATGATGACAGTATATAAATAATAACGATAAAATGGCACATAAGGTTTCCCATGGCTTGCCAGAAGTGAGGAATGAAGGATGAGCTTTGACACATGTTTGTGCATTTAAAAGACCAATTACAACAACCACAAAAAGTAATTGACAGGTAGGCAAATGGATACTGGTTGGATGAGAACTCATTTCAGTGTAGAGATGAGAACTGGATAGCCCCCAAATGTCCTAGAACATGAAGATTTGCCATTCTCTGATGAAAATAGGGATGTCCCATTGCATAATGATAATTTTACTATTTATACCCCACACATCTTACTGGGTTGCCCCAGCACTCTGGGCAGCTTCCAACATATATAAAAACATAATAAAACATTTTTAAAAACCCTTCCCCATACAGAATTGCCTTCAGATGGCTCTGGGGTCGGAAAACTCCATTTCCTCCCACATATCTCCAATGAAAATACAGTGGTACCTCAGGTTAAGTACTTAATTTGTTTCGGAGGTCTGTTCTTAACCTGAAACTGTTCTTAACCTGAAGCACCACTTTACCTAAAGGGGCCTGCTGCTGCTGCCGTGCCGCCGGAGCACAATTTTTGTTCTCATTCTGAAGCAAAGTTCTTAACCCGAGGTATTATTTATGGGTTAGCGGAGTCGGTAACCTGAAGCGTATGTAACCTGAATTGTATGTAACACGAGGTCCCTCTGTAGGGACATTCTAGGAAAAGCGGGACATTCTGGGATCAACCAGAAACTGGGATGTCTCTGGAAAATAGGGACACTTGGAGAGTCTGGGAGAACAAAACAGAAAATGAAATGCCTGCTTATTTTCACTACTTTGGGTGGGACGGGGACACACACACACATATCAAACTAAGAGTGTGAAATGGCAACATTTTTGTTGTTGTTGTTAATGTAGCTGCAGCACATTTACTACTTTTCCTGGCAGATCTGAACCCCTTAAATGCTCTTTTCTTCTCACTGTGTCTCTTAAAATTATGGTGCAAGCACAGAGAGGGGAGGGGAAGCATTATCTGAAAAGTCTTTTTTCCCTTTACAGCTACAACCCTGCCAATGCAATACTGAGAACAGAGGGGAGGAATAATATGGGTTCCATATGGATGACATACCTTTTGGCCTAGCTGACATTTCAACATTTTGAAACAATGCACATATTACAGATGTAGTTAATTTGGTCCTTACTGCAAACCACTACATATACAGTAAATCATCTTGTAGGTTTCCTCCTCCCACATTCATAGCTGTGTGCAGAACAATTCCAATAAGCAGCAGACCAACTGATATAAAATGTAGACCACAAGCCAGTTGTTAGAATGCAATTCCAGTCTCTAGAGAGTGCCTTTAAGTAAATAGAAGGAACAACAGTTTGGAGGGTTGGAGGTTTATAACCGAAGCGGGTGTAATGCTAATGAAAGCCAAAGATTTCTTATCAAATGTTACTTCAGTGAATAATAGGAGAAACCTCTTTTTTAATGGACAGTCTGCTTCTTCTGTGGCTTCTGTCTCTGAAATTCCCTTCCTTTTCATATGAGATTTCATTCAAAAGGAGCACTTTCAGGAAATTCCAACAATATTTTCGGTCCATAATGCAAATACTCAATTTGACCAATTCTTACTAGAATATGAAAATAATCTGGTAATCTAAATTTGTAGTAATCTACATTTTGGAAAGCCGACAAGCAGCATTTCAGGAAAGTGCTTTATTTTCACAATTTCTTTATTGATTATGTTGTCTACCAAACTAGTGTACAGGCCAAAAACTTTTATAAGGTTGTCCAGATTGTGCACAGATGAGCATCCTATTCCACACAAGTGATGTCAACACAGACTTGGAGACTGATCCAGGAAAAAGAAAGAGACTTTTCAACATGTGTAATAAAAATGCAATATCTGTGTTGTTAGAATGCTCTTCCACACTACAACCACTTTCTCTATCGCATTCATATTGATCATATGTTCACATGATTAGCAGAAGAGAGACTCAAAGGAGATTTCACCCTAAGAATGTTTTGTGAGCAATGACTGCTCTCCTACGCCTTCAGTGCTAAGCTGTCAAGGCACTTGTCCAGCTATCCAGATGCAGCACAGCAAAGGTTTAATTCTCTGAGAATAGAAAGGTGGTTGAGCAGTTAAATTGCCCAAGTACTTGGGGTGACCAAAAACAAATTTTTAAAAATCTGTGGGATTATCTCATCATCCCAGTAATGGAAAGAGTACTGCACTAGAACTTTGGATACCCAAGTTAAATTCCCTTCTCAGCACTGAAGATCACCTTCAGTGACTCCTCCTTAGTCTAACCAGCCACATTAAGTTGTCTTATGGATAAAATATGTGATGGAGAGCCATATTAAGGTTACCAGATTTTTTCCAATGAATCTGGGGACACTTTTCAACTTCAATGGATTTTGTATGGGGACTAATTTGTAAATCTAGGGACTGTCCCTGGGAAACAGGGGCACCTGGTAACCTTACCATATATGCCATCGTGAGCTCCTTGGAAGGAAGGAAGTGTAATAAAAGCCATCATAGGGTTAGACTAGTGCAAACTTAGATAGGGTATGTTTACCAGTGCATGGTATTTCTAATGAATTTTAAGAGTCAGCACAGACATACATACAAACTCCCCAGCACTATTCCGTTCCTTGGGCAGGAGCTCATTTTCACACTACATGCTCAAAAAGGTGCATATTAGAGCTAAAAACTAGATAGATATTTTATTCCTCTTTTATGAGGTGTTTGCAATTCCTCCTACTTGTGTGTTATCTGCAAATCTAAGGATCCTCTCCACCTCAAGTCATTGAAGATTGTTTGGTCCAGGACAGAGTACTGAGGCACCCAACTTGAAACCTCCCTCAAAAGTTTGATGAGAAACCACTGGTACTCTCTGAGTATGAATTTACAACCAGCTGTGAATCCACTCAACGGTACAGTGTGCCCAGAGTTTTGATGATCTGCTTTTTCAATCTCATCCCAAGAGTGTTTTCCTTTAAAATACGTATATTATTTCTATGGTCAGGTTTATATTTATTCAATGAGAACTTTATTCTCCCAGGAAGCTGGACAACAAAATGTCATTTAGCAATTGCTCAATAGGCAGATGTAATTAAGCAACTTATTTATGGAACATAGACTCATGACACATTATAATAACCAATAATGTATTGCTATTTTGCATTATCACATGCATATGCTAGACTAACAAGTAGCAGCTAACAACCATCTTGAGCACATCAGATCAGACACAGTATAAAGCATTTATACTAAGGTTTTGCAGGAAGAGTACATATTTCATTTGCTTACCATAGGCTATTGTAACCACACTGGTTAGCCCACTGAGAATATCTAAATGTTATAATAAATCTTATCTCAGGACTTTACTATCAGTTTGATAAACATTTCAGGTAATTTCAGTAGTGACATTACAAACTACATATCTTTAAGAACAGAATAGTAAAGACACTACAAACTTCCTCCCACACTTCCTGTATATAAAGAGCAAGCCTTCCTATTCTTTTATGATACAATACTGCTGTTTCCTGGTACCCTATTTTGTTACTCACAGAAAGGGTCCACAAACATGTATCCCCCACATGAAAGGGATTGACATCGATGTAGAACAAAGGAGTCACTTCCTCTAAGAGAAGCCCCCCCCACCACCATAAAAAACAAAACATTCAACTTGTTGCTTAATTTAGTACTACCATTGCAGATAGCATCATGGTGAGTGGGTCAGGGGAGCCACACAAAAAGAGGAGGAGGGAAAGGTAGCGTTGGCAGAGTTCCATCACTGTATTTTTTATTATTGGTAGCCTCAGCCATAAGTTTTTTTGGGACAGTCACAAAAGCCAAACTGACCTGGCAGGAAAGAGAGATGACGGTAATGAATTATATAGATGGAAATAGGCAAGTATGCTGAAGTTTATGGCACAGCAGGAAACTAGGCCATATTGTGCTACATACTAGGCTTGTTGCAAATGCAAAAGAACTGATTTGTTCCCAATAATTAACACAGTCTTAAAAAAGGAAAAAGAAAGCCAGTCAATAGAGCTCAGGAACCTGCTTGTAGGTCAGCAACATCACCCAGAACTGAGGCTAAGTTGGAGTAGGGAACTGGGTCTGAAAAATGACTTCTTGTGCCTTTGAGAACTGTAGAGCACCAAAAAAGACATGTTTCAACAGTGAGGGAAGCACTACAAAGGGATGCATGTAGGTGAGGCCTTTCCTTTCAATAGATACTCATGGATAGGGACTGCATGCCTAATCCTTACCAGAGTCAGGACTACTTTCCTTCTGTTCCGCAGTGACACATTCAGACACAACCAAAGAAGTTTATTGCTGGTTTGGCCTTCCTTACATTGTGCAACAGTATAGACCATGGCAAAGGACTGCGGTAAGGAAGCACAGTATGGAAAGCTGAATGAAAATATAAAAACACTAGGAAAGTGTTCCGGAGATGTGTCACACATTTATTACAGCAGAAAGAAAAAATCACTATTCCTCTGTGCTAATAAAACACCACATATTTATATTTAAAAAACTAAATTTTAGGTGTTACATTTTCACATTTCTCTTATTTGTTATCAATATTTATTACATTTATATACTGCCCTCTATCTGAGGAACAGGGCAGTTTACAGTATAACTGGGGATTGTGTACACTGGTTATTAAAAGGGGGAGAAACTATCCCAACTCCATGTCTGAATTCCATGCAAGTTCAAATTCAGTGCACTTTGTGTCGGCTTTCATATATTTGAAATATATATTTGAAATATACATCTGAACACTAGACTTTTTAATGAGGTATCACATAAAAAATGTGTTGTGCGTTCTCTGTATTTTTTATCATGTTTTCCTAAATATATTACAGATGGGCTTCATAGAACATTAACTGCAAATATTACTAGATCCTGTCTTCACATGCAGGGGAAGTCCCTAACGCACAGAGGGTTTGAGACTCATTGGCTACCCTCACCTTGATAAGCCAGCCAGTTGAAGCCATTCCTCTGATATGGCTTTTGTTGCATGCTAGCAGCTTCTAGGAGCCACAGGTGAGAGCTGAGTGCAGGGTGGGGACCAAAGGTGGACAAACCTTTGCCTTCAGCTGTGGATGGCAAGGAACAGGTGGCATGCACTGCCACTCCACCACCTTTCTGCCTAGCCTTGGTCCACTGCCTGAGTCATGAGACTCGCTTTGCCTCACTGGAGGAACAGCCCTGCACCCAGTAACCACAGTAATTTGCTGGGAGGTGGTATGTTCCTGTTACAGTGGTACCTTGGGTTACAGACACTTCAGGTTACAGACGCTTCAGGTTACAGACTCCGCTAACCCAGAAATAGTACCTTGGGTTAAGAACTTTGCTTCAGGATGAGAAATCGTTCGGCGGCGGCAGCAGCAGGAGACCCCATTAGCTAAAGTGGTACCTCAGGTTAAGAACAGTTTCAGGTTAAGAACGGACCTCTAGAATGAATTAAGTTCTTAACCCGAGGTACCACTGTATTTCTGGACTCAATTTAAAATGCTAGTCTTAGCCCAGGGGTCAGCAACCTTTCACAGCAGTGGGCCAGTCCACTGTCCCTCACACCATGTGGTGGGCTGGACTATTTTTTTTGGGGGGGGAGAATGAACAAATGCCTATGCCCCACAAATAACCCAGAGACGCATTTTAAATAAAATGACACATTCTACTCATGTAAAAACACGCTGTTTCCCGGACCATCCGGGGGCCGGATTGAGAAGGCGATTGGGCCACATCTGGCCCATGGGCCTTAGGTTGCCTACCCCGTCTTAGCCTATAAAGCTCTAAGAAACTTTGATGAAGTTGGATGGAAGATGGAATCTTCTTTGTGGTCACACCAATATGAATCATTGTAGAGCAAGGGTGGAGAATTTTAGGTCTGGTGACCAAACACAATGCTCCAAGCCCCTCTCTATCCAGCTCTTGGGACCCTCTCCAGGCCATGTTTTTCACTGATGCTTCTCTACAACCAAACAGTCTCCCAACCACCCAGTGCTTTTGCCTGGCGGGATTGTTTCTGTGAACTGAATACTGTACTTCTTGTTTGCCTGAATAGAGAGTAGAGAGTGGAGAGGTGTGGCCGTGTGTAGAAATTTCTGGTTTTTGCATGGCTGGAATGCAGGGCTAATGTGCAAATGAAAGAGTTGCATTTCTTTTCACCCACTTTTCACAACTGACCACACCCACTTTTACTTCTGCTGCCCAAAAGCCTAAATTGTCCACATTTAGGCTGAAATAAGATTCCCTACTGCTATTGTGGAGATTTGCCTGGCTCTTACCAGTTATCTTTCATATAGATATTTAAATTATTTTTATTGAAAAAGGCTTTTAATACCTCATTCTGTTACTGTGGTCAGTGATTTCAACAACTATTTTTCATGCCTAGTTTGTAACCTGCTCTAGCAGAAGGATGGCATATAGATACAAAAATAAATAATGAGTGCATCATATAATTTCTGGCAACTCTACACCCCATAAATAGTTGCAGAGTCAGCCTCATATTCCTTAATTTTAGGGGTTTGTTGTTGTTTTTCCTTAAGCATGGGAAGACATTGATACTTTCCCCCTTGATGGGGAAATGTTAACTTAAATGGAATGTTTGTTTATACTTCTAGATTGCTTGTTTATTTTAGTAATGGTAAGCTAGGCTCAGTGCCCTTGTAAGGACCTGTTCAAAAATGATCTGGAATTTTTTATACAGCTCCCCCATCCCTGTTCTATTACCGGATATTATCCCTTGGGAGTTATACTAACTGACTAGTAATAAACCTGCCTCCTAGACAGCACGGTCTGATTCATTCAGACAAGTAATATAAAATGACAGTGAACAGTTGCAATTAATTCTGAATTAACAAAATTTCACTAATTTTGTAGAATCCTTTATGTTTGATTTTGGGAATGTGTTTCTGTTAGATATAGGTTCCAGTTGGAACCCAGAGTTTAGCAAGCATCTTGCAGCAAAAAAAAAATTCTCCTTCAAATGTTGGTTATCTTGGAGATCTAGCACACATGACGATTTCCTTTTACCTTTGTCAAATGATCAAGATGATAGAGTCTAGTAACCCCACCATACATCCTTTAAGCTTTGCTTTTTTCCCTCTGCTGACATCTGTGTACTACAGAATAGTATCTTCTTTCTAAAGGGGACCTGCTATTCCACTGACCCCCTGCTGTCTTATTGTTTCTTTGTGCTCCCTCTTCTCTTACTCCCTTGTTGTCTTTAGATTTATCACCTACCCTTTCCAAGGTCTTGGGGTTGAGTAACAATCTGTTTCCCTAAAAAAAAGCCCATGCTAGAATGCAAACATAAAGTTAATGGCTCTGTTTCTCTCCATAGACTTCAACCCAGTATGCTGACAGTGGTTGTTATCTGAAAGAGTGTTGTTAGTTGTCCCCCATGTTACAGAGGCCAACCAGAAGTTGTGCATTTAGTACCACTGGTTCCATGCTGCAGAAAACCCTTCCAAACAGAGACTCAGCAGGCATCCTTGCTTTTGCCTTTTGACTCCTGAAGACATTTTCATGCTGACAGGGCCTATACAGTTGTTTTGAATTTTCTTGAGTAGCCAGTCATTTCAATGATGGTACTGTACTATTTTTAATGGCTTATCTTTTTATATTGTTGTACACCACACTTATATTTTATGAGAGAGCAGCATATAAATGCTTCTATAAATATAAATATATAGCAAACAATATGTTCAACATAAACTGGTAAAATATTTCAGGCCGCGGGATAAATACAGCTGCATATGAAAATTGTAATTGATTTTACAAGCCCCAGACAAAAACCAAGTAAAAGCTTCTGAACAAAACTTGCTACTTCTACAACATCACAATGAAGCCATGTAATGTGAAGTTGCAATGCAGCTTATTATGCTATAAAATATATTGTAATAGATGATGGCATCCCTTGGTGGGGGGGGGGGAATATTACATGGCAGGCAGAATTCAATGGGGAATTATTTAGGAAACTGACTGTTGATCTAGGGAAGAGACAGTCCCGGAAACATATGGCTTCCAAGATCAGTTTTTATTATCTGTGGCACTGTTCTAAGTGGGCTTCTGTAGTCCCTCAGTGGTATTTAACATTCCTTCCACTTGTAAGTTATAACACTACCAGTTTTGATACACTAGTGTAGTGTAGTGTAGTGTAGTGTAGGTTGTCAGAATTTGTTTTAAGAGCACTAGCAAGAAGCAGATACTCACAAGTAGCAGCTAGACTTGGACCTGCTTTGCATGTAACTCTAAGCCAATGCTGGGAAAGCTGTGTAGCTGGACTCAAACTCCCACTATCCCTGACTGCAGACCCACTATCCCTGACTGAAATAAGTTGGAGATCAGTAACATCTAGAGGGCCATAGGTTCCCCAGCAGGTATTGGGGGGGCCCATACCGGGGTCCTGCCCCGGGAAGTTTTCTAAATTTTAGATGAAAATTAGTGAGTTTTAAAGTTTTTAAAAAGTATTTTAGAGTCATATGATCAATATTAGAACCCCGAAAACTCGACTCTCTATAACTCCACACTCCGGGAAACTCGACAAGCCTGAAACACTTTTTGGCTTTGAAAAAAGAAACAAAACATAAACACGCACGGTATTTTCGTAAAAAGCTAATTTAATTTACAGTAACAATTATGCTTATAGACTATTACAGAGCAGTGAATATATAGCTCTGAAAAGACTGAAATGATATTTAAATAAATCCTAAACTATCATTAAAAGAATAAAACATAAAATATTGCTGTCGCACAGTAATAGCACTTTGATTAATAAGTGAAATAGCTAATTTAAGCTTACTTTGAATAAGGCTGAGGGTTCATTAAATAAAAATAATATCTCAAAGTTAATGCTTTAATACAGTTAATAAAGTTAATACAGTATGCCTAATACTGTATGTAAATACTGTAATACTGTATGTAAATAACGGGCTTTAATTGGGTCTTATACCCTAAAAATATTTAAGTATTTGAAAATAACTAATACAGTACTATAGTAATATAGAAATACAGTACTAAACTAGTACTAATATTTCAAAACTGAAAATTTAACATTCTGTATGTATTTAATTCTCTATTTTATAAAGATTTTTAATATCTGACAGTGAGTTTGGAGTAGCCCAATGCAAAAATCCTGAGGATCCATGTGGATCCGTGCTTTGTAACCACGTTTTTGCACCACTGTGACCCTAGGCCAGGGGTCTGCAACCTTTAAGACAAAAAGAGCCACTTGGACCCGTTTCCGAAGAAAAAACAACAACTGGGAGCCGCAAAACCATTGCGACATTTAAAACAAATATAACACTGCATACATTGTTTCTTAGCCCAATGTTATCCTCGTCATTATAAAAATAACTTTTTTGACACTTTTTAATTATTTTTTGTTTGACCCCTCATAATTACTCCTCCTCATAGAAATAAACGTTATATTAACAAGTTACCTTTTTTTGAGTGTGTGTTCTTCACTCCCCTTCAAAACAGTAGCTGCAAATTGCAAAGCAATAGCAGCAAATCAGCCAGCAACAAAGACATGCTATATACCGTATTTTTCGCTCCATAGGACGCACTTTTCCCCTCCAAAAATGAAGGGGAAATCTGTGTGCGTCCTATGGTGCGAATGCAGGCTTTCGCTGAAGCCTGGAGAGCGAGAGGCATCGGTGCGCACCGACCCCTCTCGCTCTCCAGGCTTCAGGAAGCTATCCGCAAGCCTTGCAAGCCCGGCGGGAGTTCCCACAGGCTCACAAGGCTTGCGGGCAGCAGCCTGCAGCCCCAGCGAGTGTCCGCAAGCCTTGCGCGCCTGGCGGGAGCTCCCGCCAGGCGCGCGAGGCTTGGGGCGGCAGCCTGTTGCCCGAAGCACAGGGAGCCCTCCGGAGGGCTCCCCGTGCTTCAGGCGAGTGTCTGCAAGCCTTGCGCGCCCGGCAGGAGCTCCCGTCGGGCGCGCAAGGCTTGGGGCGGCAGCCTGTTGCCCGAAGCACAGGGAGCCCTCCGGAGGGCTCCCCGTGCTTCGGGCGAGTGTCTGCAAGCCTTGCGCACCCTGCAGGAGCTCCCGCCGGGAGCTGCTGCTGCTGGGAGCCCCCACAACCCCCGAAAGAGGACTCGCTCCAGAGATCCTGGCGGCTCCCAACCCGGGGTCGCTTCACCGCGCGGGGCAACAATGAGTGAAAGGAGGCGCACTAAAAACAATGGCTCACGGGGAAGGCGGGCGCGTGCCGCTCGGCCCTTGGGGAGCCTTCCTGCTGCCGCTGCCCTGCGCCCAACTCGCGAGGAGAGTGGCGCTGCCTTCTGCTCTCCGCCGCCGCCTCACAGATGACAGCGACTGCACGGGAACAAAGGAAAATGCGCCTCCTCCCCTCGCCTCCACCCCGGAGCCGCGGCAAAGGCGTTAAAGAGCCGCATGCGGCTCCGGAGCCGCAGGTTGCCGACCCCTGCCCTAGGCAACAGTGGGTGCGTGATTTTTTTGGTGCAAGATGTAGCCATGAACATGCTATGTGATCTGATGGTGAATTTGGGGTGACCCAATGCAAAAATCCTGAGGATCCATGTGGATCCGTGCTTTGTAACCACGTTTTTGCACCATTCTGGCCCCAGGCCACAGTGGGTGCGTGATTTTTTTGGTGCAGACTGTAGCCATGGACATGCTATGTTATCTGATGGTGAATTTGGGGTGACCCAGTGCAAAGATCCTGTGGATCCATGCTTTGTAACCACGTTTTTGCACCATTGCAGCCCCAGGCAACAGTGGGTGCGTGATTTTTTTGGTACAGACTGTAGCCATGGACATGTAATGTGATCTGATGGTGAATTTGGAGTGACCCAATGCAAAAATCCTGAGGATCCATGTGGATCCGTGCTTTGTCACCACGTTTTAAATGGGGAGGGAAGGAAAAACACAGAAGGGACAAGAAGCACAAGAGGGGTGTGCGGAGAAGCAGCTGGCTAAGAATGCAGGGGAGGAGTTTAACGGGGTGGGGGGGAGGAAAGGAAGGCAAAAGTCCCCCCCCCAAGCCAGCCCTTTCTCTCTCTCTCCCACCTGCATCCCTAGAGCACGGAGAGGAGGAGGTGGTGGGCTGGAGCCTGCACGCAGTGTGACTAGGAAAGAATTAGAAGGAAGGACTCGATCCTTTCCTTAACCCTCTGCTTGCCAGGAGGGCAGGGGATTCTCTGCTCTTTGTTGAGTTTGAGCAAATGCAGCAACAGAAGCGGGTGGGCAGTAAGACCCTGAGGCAGAATGCAGGAAAGCAGCAGCTTCCGCCTTCCCTCCGCCTGCCCGCCCGATCTGATTTTTGCCTGATTTTTGCCTATTTTTGCCCCTGCGCTCCGGCGAGTCAGCTCCAGGGACCACACATTCGCTCAATAACACGCACAGACATTTCCCCTTACTTTTTAGGAGAAAAAATCTGTGTGTTATAGAGCGAAATTTACGGTAATAATTTTCTTAAATTATTGGGGGGGCGGAGCCCCCCCAAACGGATTTTTGAGGGGGCCCGGGCCCCCTCAGGCCCCATGGAGTCGGCGCCTATGTTCCCCAGCCCTGTCCAAAGCCAAACCATGGCTTAGCGTGACTGAGCAAATGTACAGGCTTCCAGTGAGAAGATTGTGGTTGTTTTGCTTCTGTATTGTAACTGTGGGCTAATCTGTCATTTGGCTTACTGTTACATCCTAACCTGAGCTCATGGTTTATCTCTTCCAGACAAACCACAAGCAATGCATCATAGAACAAGTATTGACTGCATCTTATGGTTTGTCTGGAGCAAAATAAACCGTGAGCCCAGGTTTGGCTGCAATGCTAAGCCAAATCACAGTGAAGCTCAAAGCAGTGTGGCAGCAGCAAAACTAGGAGGAGAACAGCAGCTGCAATGTTCTCAATGGGAGCCCACATGTTTGCTCATTCAAGCTAAGCCATGGTTTCCTTTCATGTTAAGTGTGGATTGGGCATTAGTGGCATAACATGCTATATGTTTCTTGAACCATCTGCACAGGAAGCACCTCTGTCTTGCTTGAATTTAACATCAGCTTGTTTCCCTCATCCATCCCCAAACTGCACTAGTTTGAATTTCCACAGGCTCTGAGATTAAAAAAAAGAAGAAGTGGAGATGAGAGCTGGAAACTCAGAAACATACTAACAATACTATAGCTTAAACTTCCAGATGACTTTCCCCAGCATTGTCATGATAGACGTTTAAGATCAGGAGGTACAATATCGATTCTGTGGAACCCCTTTGGCCAAGGGCCAAGGAATGGAGCTAAGTCCTGCAGTATCACCTTATGGAAACAACCAAAACAATGCCTCCTAAGCCCAGCCCAAGATATCCAGAAAGATACCGTGGTTGATGGTACTGAAACCAATGAGAGGTCCAGAAAAACTAGCAGGGTAGCGTTCCCCAAATAGGTTATCTTGCTCAAGTCATCTGTCAAGGCAACCAAAACTGTTTCCATCCCACAACGAAGCTTGAAAACAGATTGGAATTGATGCTTCATTCAAGTCTACCTTGAAATGACAGGATGCCCAGTAAGACAGAATGCATGCATGCATACATACATACATACATACTACATACTACATACTACATACTTAGACCAAACTCCATGCTATAGATTTCTCTTGCATTTAAAATCGAGGGCACATAAAAGAAGCGTTAGTTTTCAAAAGATGCATTTTTAGAATAGTACATTCTGCCACAGCATCCTCTTATTTCACACTTCTATTTTAGAAAGACTATCTACACATTGCCACCTTGTGGATATATCACCTAACTGTATTATTGTTCTCCAGTCTTCACATCACATTGCTTTTCATGTTTTATACAGCTTGCTGCATATATTGGATTAGTTACTGGATCAGTTAGTTAAGTGAGATACTTAAACTAATATTTTAAAAATCCAACAAAATTCTCAGTCATTTGTCATTATAAATATGGTATGCCATTGAATGGCTTTATTGTTTAGAAATATTGATTGCAATGTTTTTGAATTGTTTTACATGTACTGCCAGCCACTTTAGGCTTCCTGTAGGAAGAAAAAGAAGGTCATAAATATGAAATTCAGTCAATATCTATCTTAGTAATGCAACAAAAACACAGAACTTACTTTGTGCATTCATGCACCTTCCCCAATTGCTAGAATGAAATGATTCTTTGCAGCAATTCAGTTCTGAAAAAGAAAATAAAGCACTGTTTAGATCAGCAAGAAAATCAGAAGCAGTAACCTAAGACATTTGTTTTTACAGAGGCACAGTCATGTAGCCATAGAAAGATGAGAAACTATTCATTACAGTGCACACTATCAAACACAGAGCTACTGTTAACAAGATGCATCTCCTATATTGTGATGTCTCCTTGATCTAGGCATAACACATGGCTGAAACATGAAAAACACAAAAGGTAATTGGAAAGATAGACTGTAATCACTTCTCCATTCTAATGAGCAGGCCCCACTAAGCCCTGGGAATTCAACATGGTGCAATCCTTACACAATTATTTATATAAATAGTTGGAGTGTGAATACCCATAGGACACAGCAGGATATCTGTATGAATGTTACATCATGCTGCAGTACAAAAGGTGTTTATCTCCAAGATAAAAAAAACAGAGAGAGAGAGAGAAACTGTTCACAGATGTCTGAACCTAAGCAAAAAACAAAAAGTGTTTTATATGTCTTCTCCAGAATAAAACGCTGGCTGATATCCTAAATGTGAAAATACTGAAACTTAGGCCTGTAATATAAAATGAAGGATATGGCAGACAAGCAGTGTGGCTCTCGGGATTGGTTGTAGGTAAGAAAGCAGGCAGGTGCAGGGTGGGCTGAGGGCAGACTGAGGTTGGTGGGATGATCCCCATTCAGCAGCAGTAATATCCCACCTTGTTCTTCTTTTGGTATCTGCACACATGGAAAAGCACTATTTGTTTGCATTGTTCATTCATGTAACACAGTGTGTGAGCTATCTGGGGTAGCTAAATACTTAGCCATCTCACAGCCATCTTCTAGTTGCTATGGTTAGGTAAGATTTGTTCTCCTTGCACCCTCCAAACAGATTGCCTCTCAGGACACCGAGATCCTTCAGATTCATAGTGAAGCAATACTTTCCCCTCTTGAATGGCAACATTTGAAAATGCGTCAAGAGAACTGATATTACCCTTCATTTACTTTCCAGTTCTTAACAGCTTCCATTCGCTTCAGCATATCACTTGATATCTTCCAAGTACAAGCTGTCAGTTCCCCTGAAACTCTTACCCCTGAGCACCAAGACCTTGCCACATTTCCTTTCCAACACTTTCATGCACATGACAGAAAGGTGCAAACTTAAATTTCCCAGTTATATGGAGTGCTAAACCAAGTGATTTCAATGATTAATATTCATTAAATGATGCATGGAATAGGAAGCTGCTTAAGGAAGCAGGACGAAAAGCTGAGTCAGATCATTGCTCCATCCCACTGAGTATTGTCCAATGCAGCCAACGTGGTACCCTCCAGGTGTTGTTGGGACTACAACTCCCATCAGTCCCAGTCAACATAGCCAATGCTCAGAAACAATGGAAGCCATACTCCATCAACTATTGCTGACCTTGCGCCACATATATATTTGTGTGGCCGGAACATGTCCTTGAGCTATAGTAATGTTTTTTCTTTAACTTAATGGATGGTAGAGGGGTGTGTGAAAGTCTGTGCAGAAGCTGGCCTAGTGTACAAAGATAAAATTCACACCCATTGCTTGGCATGCTTTTGCCTCTGGCTTCATCCACCACTGGTGTGTGACCCTCAGAAGATTGCTCAGCAAGGAATGGAGTCACTAGGCTGAAAATGGATTCTCAGCCCTGATTTAGGTAGAGGATAATTCTCTGAAGAGAAACTCCCTTAAGCTATTAGTTCACCTCAGTTCTCTAACCTTAGAAGCACACACTACTTTGCGTTCCATTGCAACAAATGAAAATGTATTATAAGCCAGACACAAAAGCTCTGCAAGATAAGGGAGATCACTAACTTCTGGACTATACCAGGTTCCTAAACTGATACATGGTAACCTTCTGGCTTGTCAACCTAGCTTTTGTGTGTGCACAAGTAGGATAGCACTAGGGGCTCTCTGTGTGTGTGTTTGTGTGTGTGTGTGTGTGTGCACATGCACATGCACATGCCTAGCACCAATTGAAGAGGGAAGATAAAGCTTTCTAACTTATGCTTTTATTCACAAATCTCTTAGTTCTTTCATTTTGGTAGGGGCAGGCAGTGCGGTACCCTCCAGATGTTTTGGACTCTAATAGCCACCAGTTCTGCCTCAACTCAATTTAGGACGTCAAGCAGGCCACATTTTTCTTCTGTGTTCAGGGAATCTGACATCTTACAAGGTTGAAGGTATGACATATTATATCAGTTGTTTTGCTTTGAGAAATGAGGAGGTGCAAAAAGCAATGAAAGGCACTGAAGCATCACTTCCAGACCACTTGAAATTCTAACCATTTGCCACCCTTGCCACCTTGTACTGACTTGCTTTGGTTGCTGACCGTTCTCCAGACATAGCATACTTATAGACTTGGAAGGCTAATTTGCCAGTGGTACCACAGGGCAGGACTTTGGGGCAGGTATCCAGAGCCTCACTCAGCAGAATGGGGTTCCCCCAAACTCATCAGGGTTGGCTTACCACAATTTGAGGTGAATGAAGCAATACGGCCATCTAAAGAAGGGAGGCGCTATTAAACTATCAAGTTCGGAGTCTGAGGTTACTAAACTGTACTACTGAACTTGATTTAGAAAGGGGGAGTGAATTAGATAAAAGGTTGACAATCTTAGGATGTTGGATCAATGGCAGTTTTCTATACAGTCCTGTTCATGATCCACCTCTGTGGAAAACCACAAAAAATGGAGATACCACCAAAAACCAGTGCAAAGAGAACTGGGAAGTTCCATAGAAAATTGATTCACACACAGACAAAATTTAGAAGCCACAGTGAGTCTTCTGCTACACAGACCTACTCTTGAAGAGAAATGGGGGGTATTGCATAGAACTATTGCAGTAATCACAAACAATCATCTTATGTTCCACTGTATTCTCTCCCATCATTATTATTTGCCCCAGCCTATGAGCCAGTTCTTTCATTATAGGAGCCACATGGCTACCACTCCCTTCTTACTCCACCCCACACTCCCCATAGCAACATAAGAATGTAGGGAACAACATGGGAGGGAAGGACATGATTGTATGGAAAAAATGATGCTGGCATCAGAGTGTGGAGGATTACCATGGCTCTTGCAGTGAGATCCTTCCATGTGGTTTCTATGTGGTATGGGGCCCTCAAAGAGCAGTAACCACTAAGCTCTTGTAACATAAGAACAAAAGGGCAGAACATAAGAGCAAAAAGTCTGAAGCATTGGGGGAAGGGGAATGCCATCAGATGATGTGAAGATGTTCTGGATCTTCTATTGCTCTGGACACATGCAATGTATATGTTTTTCCCACCCCAACAACAGCCAAAGTCCATAAATTCTTTAGAGTAACAAGCTTTCATGTTATCAGTCCACATATACAGGATATTCACTTCCACACTCAGGGGCTGGGATGCCTATTAGAGGGAATGATAGAACTGCAGAGACATTCCAGACCAGTCTGTACATGTAAGTAAAGGACTCAGAACTCTGCTAATGTCACATCAAAGACACCAGGGACATAGCTACATTAGTAAAGAAATAGTGTTTTAAATGCATTATAACAATGGGACACCAGATGGTGCTGTGGAGTTCCATCTTTCACCAATGTGTTTTCCCATTACAGTGGTACCTTCGCTTCAGGTTACGCGATTTTGGGTTGTGCACTGCGCTGAACCCGAAAGTACCAGAATGGGTTACTTCTGGGTTTTGGTGCTCACGCATGCACAGAAGTGCTAAATTGTGCTTTCTGCAGAAGCACCGAATCACAACCCGCACGCGCAGACGTGGCGCTGCGGGTTGTGAACACTGCGAGTTTCGAATGTGCCTCCCACACAGATCACATTAGCAACCCGAGGTTCCACTGTATGAGGTTTACAACACGTTTTCCCGAAACATTTTTTTGATGTGTTTAGATCCAGTCCGGTACTGCTAGATTGTTACTCCAGTGCTGACGGTCAAATAATGACTTATGCAAATATAAAGACGGTGCTACTGGGCTGGTTTAGGCAGCAATCCTAAACACGCATTATGAAATCAGTTCCATGGAACTTAGCAGGACTTCATTCCAAACAAACTTGTTTAAGACTGGATTGTTAGTTTCAGAACTCGATAATCATCCACTTAAATGCCCAGTAGACACAGCAACAGCAACACGAGAAACATTTCACTGTAGAAAACAATATGTGAGATTATTTTTAGTGCCATTCAAGTCTCTGCAATAAACGCACTTTAAAGCTCTTACTAACATTATGTCCCCTAATCTTCAGGGCCAAGGATACCACTTTTCATTATCAATGAGCCTGACAAGCATTCATCTGAACAACTCTCACTTGAGCCCTCTGGTGCTCAATTGATTTCACAGTGAGTTAAGAGCTTGCAGCACCTGACATTCCATAACAAGATCTATAGAATTCGCTCAAGGCCACAGGCAGAACTTCAAAGTTCTCCATCATGCTGTCTTCAAAATTTTCATAGGCAAGTGATCATATCCATAGGAATACAGTCATAAATATTTTATTGGTTACTATTAAACCATGGACACCAGAGCAAGCAGAACAAGTATGTTGACATACATGGTGGCCTTTTGTAATTGTAAGTAAGCCTATGCAAAGCTATCCAAACTGCTTCCAGATTAGAATACTAGTTGATGTAGTTTCTTGTGCTGAATTTAACTGAACAAAAGCTATCTATCTCATAGTCAAATTAAGTAGGACATCAGTGATGCATTAATACAATTCCAATGTCTCTTTGCTCTCTCAGTCTTTTTGCTAATTGTAGCCACTGGGCATTCAAAGTTGGATCAGATTGTGTCAGGAGGGTGGAAGGCCCTTAACGGCTACTTTCAGCCAAAGGGAGAGAAAGAGACAGATGCCTTCACACATCTAACACCATGTCGAGTTTGGCTCCCAGCTATGTAATTTTGCTCACAAATATCTTATCAGAACACTCTTGTGATATTTCAGCCCCAGGAACTTGACTTTCTGAAGTATCAAGGAGTCAGGGGTTATTAAAGTGAACACCAGGTTAACTGACTGATATAATAACATGAAAAGGCCCTGCTCCATTTGCTTTTGTCCAGAGACAGTTCTGTAAATCAAAAGAGGCAACCTGTTTCAAAGTTAGCCTTTACTCTGCATTTCTATTCCCAGTCCAACCATTGCTCCAAGGCCCAGATCCTAGCAGCAAGTGATCATGCACTGAGGCACACATTCACATGGAAAAATGTTAAGTGGGACTCAGCTGCATACACAGCAATTTCTGTTATTGGTCTAGAAGTTATGGTTCCTGAATATATGCTCGCATGGAGAAGATAAAGCACTGCCTGCTTTTGTGAATCAGCTCTATGGTATAATTAAAGCACTGCCCCAAATCACTCTTTCTTTTTCCTTCAGGATAACCTTTGAGTGCCCATAGCTGCATGCAAAATGTCCTGGGTTAAAATTGTGGCTACTCCAATTAAAAGTATCATGAGGGGCTGAGAAAGATTTATTCCCAAAACTTTGGAGATTTTGCCAAAGCAGACAGTTCTAGATGGACAAACAGTCTGGCTAAGTATAAAGCATCTGTTTAAGATGACATTTATGCACCACTATATTAATCCAAGCACCATTCCAGAGTGTGCTTCCTGTGTTTTAAAATGCTAAAGGAAAAAGGCCGAGAATCTTTAGAAAGGTTCTTCAAAACATGGGGAAACAGCCATCGCCGATTCCTTCTCAGCAACCATCAGTGCATCCTGAAATTATTCTGCATCTGGCAGAGACTATTGTAATTAAGTATTCCTACCATCCTCTGTAATCCACCTTAACGCTACTACACACAACAGACTTTGAAGTCTCCCAACAAACATCATGCCCAGGCAGGACAAGTGCAAGACATTCTACCATCTCAAGATGGGATGGTGTTGCCACCACCTTTTCCTCATTTTCCTCACTGCCACCTCTTCCATCTTCCTTCTCTTCCTCCAGCGCTGCTACCACTCCCCCATGCTGCCAGCAAAGTGGCAGCAGTGCAGACATTCCATGTCTTGCACAAAGGGGTCATTCCACAGAGAGAAGCATTGCCTAGAGGGCTCATATGCCACTGATGCTTAACCACAATGGTTAATTGGCAAATTTTCTATCTAAAGTTACATGAAACCTTTAAAAGTATCTTGACTATTCCGTGTTACTTAATAACATAAAGGTAATTCACAATTTCTTTACTGTGAAGTAGAAAAGATAACCCAAAGACACACTGAGACTTTTAAAAGGACCTAGCTACACTTGCGGCCAGCATTAAAAAGGTTATTTTATAAAAGCAACTGTAGCTATGATCAGATCTCTAACAGCAAGACTCCGAGTATGATCAGTAGGAAGAATTGGAGGACAGAGTGATATATGTTGCTACCCTCAACACTGAACCTGCCCTGATTTAGACCATTTATTCATGGCTGAGATCAGACACCATCACTTTGCAAATGGGAAGTCTGGAATCTTACTTGTTGATTTTACTAGCTCTAACTTGTGACTTAGTTACAGGGGACAGAAGCCCACTGGAGTAAGAAAGCCAGTATGTAAAAAGTATCCCTATTCCAAAAAGGATAGAGTTGTTACTTTTTTAAAAACAACAGCAATAACACCAAACAAGCCAGGGATCTGTTCTATGTAGAAATGCAGTAAGGAATTGTATTTTGTAGCGATGTTCAACAGATGATCAGCAATGCCAGGCACAAAGAAGGGTTGCTTTCTAATAGGTCAGTTGAAAGGGAAATGGATTAACGGCTCCATCCAACTGAGTGTGATTCATTTCAAGGAACAAAAGCAGTGCCAGTAACCAGTAGCTCTTTTCAAGTAGAAGAAAACAATATCTATGCCCCCATTCAGGAAGATATGTCTAGCTGCCAAGAAATCATCAGTGTTTTAGGTCCGATCACTTTGCAACCTTATCAAAGTATTCTGTTTCCTTTTCCATCACATTTGTTTGCCAGCTGAAGCCCAGAACAAACCCCGCATAAAACAACCTCTGCAAAAATGCAGGCTTATTAGAAACCTCTAATGTGTAATCTTTTTGACAATTAGATCTTATACAACAAAAGTTAATACTTTCAGAAAACTTCACTTAGATAAGGAAATCTGATTTAAACACAGACCTGTAATTAAATATTATACAGTTAATGAAATTTTTATAAACATTAATTACTGAAACATTGAAATAAAAGTACAAATAGCACATAATAGTTATCACAAACAACTTATCCAGTTATCAGTAGAGGACAGCTGTCAGTATGCTATTTAAATAAAGTCAAACACAATGCTGTAAATGACACAAAATGACTATAAATATTACTAAATTGCAGTAGAATGTTGCAGATTAATTTTTGTGTGTGTAAATATACACAGTATGCAATAAGGTAAAGGTACCCCTGCCCGTACAGGCCAGTCTTGACAGACTCTAGGGTTGTGCGCTCATCTCACTCTATAGGCCGGGAGCCAGCGCTGTCCGCAGACACTTCCAGGTCACGTGGCCAGCGTGACAAGCTGCATCTGCCGAGCCAGTGCAGCACACGGAAATGCCGTTTACCTTCCCGCTAGTAAGCGGTCCCTATTTATCTACTTGCACCTGGGGGTGCTTTCGAACTGCTAGGTTGGCAGGCGCTGGGATCGAGCAACAGGAGCGCACCCCGCCACAGGGATTCGAACCACCAACCTGACGATCGGCAAGTCCTAGGCACTGAGGTTTTACCCACAGCGCCACCCACGTCCCTACACAGTATGCAATACTGAGCACAAAGAACAGTTTCAACCTACAGTCACCTGACTGGACCAAAAAAGACTGTCAAACACCTTAGTGGTAAAGTTTATTTTAGTGTGCTTACAAAATTGAAAAGCAGTGTAAAAAAATTTCAAATACTGTAACTACAAACTGAACTTCAGCTATGTGTATCTAGGTTCTGCAGTTTCTGCTCTCTGCTACAGAAGTCGGACCACACTCATTTCTTCTTCAACCCAAATCCTATAGGAGACAACAGCTGCCAGCCGGACTGCAGAGCAATCAACCACGAGGTTACAATCTAACAACAGGAGATGTCTCCTGGTTAGCAGCCGTATCCGTACCTGGGATTACAAGCACTGATAGCATTATTTGACATATGCATAGCTAGTGGCTCTGCACTGAGGAACTCAATGGAGATCAAGGCAGCACTGATCATGTGTCATGAAAGGACAGGAGGGTATTAGAAATTTAAGGATTTCATTTGATAAGGGTTTGCCATTCTGTGGCTGCATACACACTATACAAAGTGCTGGGAACTGTAGCTCTGTGAGAGGTAAATTACAGCTCCCAAGAGCCTTTTTTTGGGGGGGGGGTGCAGATGTGCTTTAAATGTATGGTGTGTATACAGCCATGTGCTCAGTGTTGCAATGCTATGCACACATCCCTATGAGAAAGATCCACTGAATAAAGGACAATGCCTGGTCTTCTTTTCAGCAACCTTACTATTCACCCAGGCCTTTTAAAATTTAAGTTCTGCAATTTCTCTGTTTGGCCTGCAAAGTTACCAGATGTGACACTGTTCTGTCCTCCAGACTCCAGTGCCTTACAGTCCCAGATAACATAACTGATCTCTCTGCTAGCCACATTTTCTCTAGCTAAATATATTGTACCGGTAATTTTAGAGAGCCTAGTTCTGCCTATTTTTTGAATTTTAGTACTGTATACTCAATCCTTGATGTGACGGGTCTCTGAACATTTACCTCGCTCCCATAGATATTGTATAACATTCGTAACCTAAACGGAAATCTAAATTTGAAGCAAATCGCAAGCAAGACAAAAATTATAATTAGCCGTGCAATTTCTTATTTACCTAGGACAAATCAGAACTGTGCCAACGCAAGGATTCAAGATTCAGCTGCATTGGTGTTGCTCTTTTTGCTCATCTTCCCATAGCTTCAGTTTCCTTTATCACTGCTACAACCAACAAAATGTAGTCCACCTCTATAACAAACAGCTTTGTATAAACTCTCTTCTAGTCCATGCTTTATATGGAAAATGCCCTAAAGCCCAGAGTAAGAAATACATGTGTTCTAATACTGACTCAAAAAGAGCAGCAATCATTGCAGAACCCATACAGGAAGCAGCAGCAACAGAGGAGGAGCTGTAATGAGAAAAGTTGCTGATAGACAGAAAGGGAGAATCAGTCCAGAGAAGTGATTCTTCAAGACAGTTGATGACCTTTTGCTACAATGCACAAACTCCACTTAAATGCAGACACACTTAACATAAATAGGTTAAGATGTATCTTGGAGGCTCTGAAACCATTGCATAGCATAGGGCAGCTTTTGCCAAAAGGGTACCCTCTTAATGTTTTGGACTACAACTCCCATCAGCCCCAACCAGCATGTGCTGGTGTAAGACATCAGAAAATCAAAAGGTATTGCAGTAGGAGGCACTATGACACCAGTTAGGATCAAAGGACTCTAAGCTACAGCAAGCATGCAATTAGATGCAGGGCAGCCCCTATGACTTCCACATGGAAAGGATGGTATTAATACTTTCTTACATGGGATGCACAAGAAAATAATGGCATTCGCTTCTAGACTCAGTTTTGCAGTGTTTCTAAATCCTAGAGAGTCCATTACATTCTGGCAAAGATGGATATAAAAAACCAATTACAGATAGGTAGCCGTGTTGGTCTGCCATAGTCAAAACAAAAAAAATTCCTTCCAGTAGCACCTTAAAGACCAACTAAGTCAGTTCTTGGTATGAGCTTTCGTGTGCATGCACACTTCTTCAGATACCTGAAGTGTGTATCTGAAGAAGTGTGCATGCACACGAAAGCTCATACCAAGAACTGACTTAGTTGGTCTTTAAGGTGCTACTGGAAGGATTTTTTTTAATAAAAAACCAACTCCGTTGCTTACCTTGCATTATTCAGCATAAGAGGCATTTAAAGAGCTATTCCCTACAGTGAAGATTTTGAAGTGCCTTGGCATGGGAACCATATGTAAGGCAATAAGCAAACCAGAGTACAATTATAAGGATGAATACAGTGCTTTAAAGTTTTCTTTAAAATAGAGCAAGCTACCCAGAGAAGCATCGTTTATAAGCCTGCTCATGGGGTAGAGATTCACGTTTTCACCTTTCCTAACTTTGCCTAGAGTTAGCATAGAACAGCCTTCCCCAACCTCATGCCTTCCAGAGGTCCCCATCCACACCAGCCAGCACAATCATCCCAATCAGGTTTTGTTTACTGGTGGAGTGACAAACAGGTTTTGTGTATCAGTTTAAAGGGTATGGAGAAAGAGTAGCCCACACTACACAACCAATGTACAGAAGTTGTTTCTGATACAGTGGTACCTCAGGTTAAGTACTTAATTCATTCCGGAGGTCTGTACTTAACCTGAAACTGTTCATAACCTGAAGCACCACTTTAGCTAATGGGGCCTCCCACTGCTGCCGCACCGCCGGAGCACGATTTCTGTTCTCATCCTGAAGCAAAGTTCTTAAACTGAAGCAATATTTATGGGTTAGCAGAGTCTGTAACCTGAAGCGTATGTAACCCGAGTACCACTGTAATTTATGATCTAATTTATGTAATTTATAATTTAAGACCCATTGAGTTCAATAGGGATCACTCCTAGCCCAGCTAAGTGGTGTTTATCTGGGAGTACTGCAGCCTGAGTCTGGATCCAATCTATTGCTTTTCATTATTTCAAAACCGTATTAAAAAAATCATGAGAAGTCTGATCAGAAGGTTATTTCTAAAGCAAGGTTAGTTTCCTTTAAAAAGAAAAGAAAAAAGCCCAGTGATTTTTCACACTTTCTTGTTTTGCCCACATCTCTGTCATAGCCAAGGTTGTTTTATATCTCATTAGTTCCTATCCAGAATGGGGAAGTAATTCTGACTTTTCATCAGTTATGTCATCACTGAGAATAGAATACTATCTGTAGGCCTTCTGGAGTGGAATCCGCATATGAGCTATCTGGTGGTCTTCCAACATCTAGCCATGTCCCTAACATTTTACAGTTGTCTCATATGCTTTCACAGGCTATGCATTTCCTAACAAGAACTGCACAAGCAACAGCCCACCAACTACTACCTTAACCACTTCCTTTGTTTAAGCCTGATGACAGGGCTTTCCTTCCTGAAGTGAATTAGCAAGCAAGAACTTTATTCTGTAGCCCCTCATTTACTAACACAAACACTTTCCCTTTTTGATATCTGTATCTAGCTTTGGAAGAAAGTAAGAGACAGTTTGAAAGTATTCTTTAGACTGCAACCTTTTAACAACTACTTTGGAGTAAGCTCTATTAAACACAGAGGAATGAACTTAGAAGTAAAATTGATAGGTCATTACTGCTAGATAAATCAATATCCATATTTTCAGCATCACAAACTAAGTACTTCTTGCCTGAATTTTTAACTAGACTTTAACTAGTAGACTTGGGAGTCAAGCTGGATGACATTAGGAGTTGGTTGGAAGAGAGAAAAGAAAGAAGAAAACAGTTTAGCAGAGACAGGTAAGGAAGTAACTATACTTGCAGTTCTGCTTACCTGGGAGTAAGCCCCACTGGATTAAATGTAACTTAAGCCATGGATAAGGACCACACTGTAACTAACAGCACCATGCATTTAAAGGTTATTCAATACACTATAGAACACATGACTCCCTCACAGAATCCTAGGAAGTGTAGTTTCCCCCTCACAGAGCTTCAATTACCAGCACTCTTAAACTACACTTCCCAGGATTCTTTGGGAGCTGGAGTCATGTGCTTTGAATATGTGTTGAATAAGATTTAAATGTATGGTGTGGATCTGCCCTACCTGGGGTATTCAGAAAGAAGGGGATAGAGCTGTCTCCTGCTTTCTTTTTACCCCTCTGCATTTTTATAGAAAAAAGCTTTGGTTTAGCGAGTTTTAAAAATTGTACTCCTGGGAAATACCATTGATTATAAATAGCTTCTACTCAAAGTTTGTTTGTTTGGCACTATGATTCATAATTTCTTTGAACAGATTTAATGACTCATGCACCATAGCATACAGTATAAGGAAAATGTGGTTTAAAATCCATCTAACGAAGTTTAATGTTGTACTTCAATACTTGTTAATTTCAAGATGTTGTAAAGTAGTTCTTGTCTTGACCATTCTAGTGAGGATCCCATAGGGAACTTGAGATGATGTATGTGAAAGTAATGGAATGTGTATTATTAAAAAATTCCCTAGGTCTAGCTGCATACAGAAAGTAATAGCAAGCATATCCTGTTCTCCTTTCCCAAGCCATTAACTTCCTCCCTTAAGCATTTCATTTGCTGGGTGGCCTTAGCTTTGCTCTGTCATACCAGATTGTGAAACTAAGTATTAAACTTAGATGTAAAAGAAGGAATCTTTTTCTGATGTTAATCTAATAAAAAGAAAGACATCAGCTACAAGTTGGAGTAGCTCAGCTGGTAGAGCATGAGGCTCTTAATCTTAGGGTCGTGGGTTCGAGCCCCATGTTGGGCAAAAGATTTCTGCACTGCAGAGGGTTGGACTAGATGATCCTCGGGGTCCCTTCCAACTCTACTATTCTATGATTCCAATTTACAAAGCTGTTACAACTCTGAGAATAAGTGCCATTATAACTGCAAGAAAGGTTACTCTAAAATTAAATGCAACTTCACAGTTTGATAGAAGACCTATATGATATGAGCTGAGTCATATTGCTATCATCTTTGATAAAGATGTAATTAACTGAAAATAGTTGTTTATATTTTAGCAATTATCATTTAATAACTCGTTTACTGAAGTCTAGGGCACAAGTCTAGGGATGTAGTAAGTTGCACTACAGACAAGCTTTATTTGCTTAGATAGATTAAAAGGTAAAAACTTCAGTATTTTAATTAGGGAGGCATTAATGAAATCCAGAAGCCCCAGATTCTCCCCCACATCCATTTTAGTCATTATGGTCACCATGCTGTTAAGAGGGCCTCCCCCTGCAATTCAAACACTGCAAAATTTCCTACAAAAGCACACTGGCAGAAATCCTGTTTACTGTTATCCACAGTTAACTGCAAAGTCCTGCAATTCCATTCTGCTATGGCAACAGCTTTGGGTTCACTGTACAAGATCTCAGTCTAGTTCCTGTACTACTGGAGTCAAAAACCGCCTTGGGATGCAAATGGCAGTAGTACTGTCCTGCTCTGGTATTTTGGGTATGCTGTACAAATGTATTATTTGGCACAGGACAGCGCCCCTGGTGGAACAGTGATTCTAAAAATAATATTTCCATTGCAATTAAAATGGATGCCCAAGTTGTTTGAAATGCTGATAAGAGAGTGGGGGAAATGGTTGGAAGTTCAGAAAGGTCTTTAGTGAGAATGGCCAGGTGCAAATCAGGCTTGCAGGATAGTTTCAGGCATTCTGCAAGGCCCATTTGTCAAACTCATATCTGTTCTTTCTCAAATTAAATAATTGAGCGAGGGAAAGTTCATTTCCAAAGTGCCCTATATTTGTAGTGGCTAAGGGTATTTCAAAGAGAGAGAAATGCAACTTGAAAGTGAAACATGTCCTGTGGTATATTTTGACAACATCTCCCCTGATCCAAATTTATGTATTCAGATGTAGTGTGTGAAACACCTCAGGTTTCTCTTACCGCTGGGCTGCTTTTGGAAGATATTTTCTGAAAGAGGAATTAGGGATCCAAACTGACTCCTTACATTGAAAGAGATGCTACCACATTTACATGTTATCAAGTGAGAACTGCACCAACCACCAAAGCTCAAAGTCCCCTGCAGTGTTCACCTTTTAATGGTGCTGAATTCTCAAAGAGGCATATTTCACAGAATATTTCATTTCAGGGCTATATCCACAAATGGATTTACTAGGATAGTCCCCCTCTCTTAAACTCCAACTCTAATCACCCACAGTGCAACTGATTCTCCTTACCTTTTCAACCTTCAGAATCCTATTTCACAGTAGTTTACCAATATTATGTGGCCTTTCCATTGCAATAGGTCAACCTCCAAGCATTAGGCGGTCAGTAGGTCCTTGTGGCTAATCTGCTGTGAGTGCTATTCAGAATAAAAGTGGCTTTCAGTCTTAGAATTTGTTTGTGCCTTTGAATTTTAAGTCAGTTTGTAATCCATGCGGAAAGAGAGGAAGAACAACTAAAGGAGAGACAATGGCAGCAGAATAAAATCCCCTGCCAAAATTCTTCTGGCCAGTTCCTTCACCACTGTCTCTTTCAAGAACAATGCAATATTGTGCATGTCTACTGACTAGCAAGTCCTCACTCCCACCAGAGCATTGAGTCCCGATAGTGTCCCCTAGTTTTTAAGACTTAGCTGTCATTCCTAGTTACAGTAAACACCACCTATATTACAACACCTCTCTTAACCTGTTTTGCTGATGTATTGTTAAGGGCTCCAAAAGCAGAATGATTTGTACAGTTATTCATGCATAAGTTATTCTGCAGCATTTCTCCCACACTTGGGTATACTGGGTGGAGCACCAGCTCTGCCCTTACTCTGAAGCCACAAACTGAGTTGTTTATATCTCTTGACATATTTAATCATAGAACAGGATGATTAAAAGAGCATGGAAAGTTAGCTTAAGTTACAAAAACGTTAAGGGTTGAAAGAACAATCAACGATGCAAAAATGTTAGCCAGCTTCTGTCCTAGATGACAAATGAAGCAAAATCAGTAGTGAGGACCGTAATTCACAAACTTTAGGTGTGTATTTTAGGAGTAAATAACACAGGAATCCTATACTAAATGATTTCCCATAATTTCTGTTGTCCATTCATTTCTCCCCTTAATTTTGCACATTACTTTAAGTTCATGGTCCTTACCTCTAAAGCTGTCTGCCCGTGTCCCCAAATACTCTTCCACGATTTCCCCTTTCTCCCATTTCTATTCTCTTGTTCAGCGCATCTACTATTATTAGTATTCTATGTCTACATAGTGCCATCAGGGTGCCCAGAGTTGTACAGAACTTAGAAGTAACCAAGTCCTTGCTCACCAGACCTGCTTGACAACACAAGGCTAGCACTGGTTTCTACTGCAGATGTGTTTTCTTTTGTTCTGCCCCACAGGATAGACTAATGATCCTGGGTATTGTAGTTTGCTAACGTGGCTGGGAATTGTAGGGGCAAGGCATGTCTTTTAAATGTGTGTTGTACATGTTCTAAAAGTATAGTGTGGATTTGCCTTCCATCCCTCCCTTTAAGTCTTTCCTCAAAGCTTATTTGGACTTTGCCCAAATTTATTCATTCTGTGCTCACTGTCTGCTACCATCTAACTCCCTTAACTTTACTATAAAACACAGATCCTTTTCTCTGAAATTGTGTTCATCTCATTTAGCGTAAAAAACCCACAGCTCAAGTGACCCCGGCAGTTCTGCGTGCTGTACAATGTCCAGCACACATTGTTGGTGGATTACTAATAATAATCTAACCTTGAATAACACAAGCAACAGACTGGTGGCTGATTGCCCAAAAAACTATTTTTAAACCCAGACTTCAGTCTTACTCATATTTAAAAGCGAAGTACTTATGCAGCTAGCAGATAAGAGCTGCCCACTATACGAGCAAATTAACTCCTGACATAAGCCCATGAAGTGGAGCAAGTTCAAAGCAGGATCCCCATAATTCTGAATCATACTCAGTGTTGGGTGTAGCCTGTGAATATTTTGTTGCCTACTTCTGCTGCAAACTATTTGGCTTTCCACTGTGATAACAAACAGCTCAGTCCCTAACATCATGCAACCCTATTTAGAGGAAGGTCCTAGAAGAGGATGGATTCTAAAAACATTGTATTTTGAGGGGGGAAGGGGTCAGGATAAAAATTTCAGTGACTGCTTTTCCACCCTGCTTATATTATTCTTTCAGTAGGATTAAACACTGTCACAAATCATAGGCTTCAACAAGGGGTCAACAAATCGTCATGTCTGAATCCTGTCCTAAAGTATTCCCTTGGAACAATAAAATGTAGATTCCAGGCTTGCTGTTGACAGAAGAAGCATAAGGGCAGATACTCTTCTCCTTTGACAGGCCCACTGCGCGTTGCCTTCTGACACATCATGTACAAGGCACATTAGAGTGGCTGGCATAATTCTTGTTCACCAAAGAATTGCTGCTTCTCAAGGTGCAGACATATATTCTAAGATTGCAGTCATGTGCTCACTTCCCTGGGAGAGAGCCCCACTGAACTAAGTTGGACGTACTTATGAGTAGGTGTGTATAGGATTGCACTACTAATAGGGTGGAGGTGGTTTGAATGCACAATTATCCGCCTCAAAAACATGCCTCATAACGCAGTGAATGTGGTGGCAAATGCACTTCCACCACACCCCGAGCACTCCCCACCACATCAGCTCCTTGTCAGTTTCACTCAAGAGTTTACAGTGTTTGACAATGAATACCTAAGTGCTGATTGCTTTAACAATGTTCCATATTTCTCAAGTCCTAATTGATATGGTGAGGCACAATGCAAACAAAAGGAGCGGTGGCTATGAAAGACATACAGGCACCTGCACAGAAATGGGTCCAGACTATGTAGCATTTGATCACCTGCAATCTGACTTGCATACTCTTCATTTTGAAATAAGGCTTGGCCTAATTTGCAAAGCTATTCATAAATAGACTTTTAAAAGAGAATATATAGACATATAAATATTTTATGCAAAGAATATGTAAAGTATGAGATGTTAAATAGAAATGTCTTGGCCTTTTATCTCTAAAGCTATACAGTGGTACCTTGGGTTAAGAACTTAATGTGTTCCGGAGGTCCATTCTTAACCTGAAACGGTTCTTAACCTGAGGAATCCCCTTTAGCTAATGGGGCCTCCTGCTGCCACCACGCCACCACAGCGTGATTTCTGTTATAATAATAATAATAATAATAATAATAATAATAATAATAATAATAATTTATTATTTATACCCCGCCCATCTGGCTGAGCCTCCCCAGCCACTCTGGGCGGCTCCCAATCAGTGTTAAAAACAGTACAGCATTACATATTAAAAACTTCCCTGAACAGGGCTGCCTTAAGATGTCTTCTGAATGTCAGGTAATTCTTTATCTCTTTGACATCTGATGGGAGGGCGTTCCACAGGGCGGGCGCCACTACCGAGAAGGCCCTCTGTCTGGTTCCCTGTAGCCTCACTTCTCGCAATGAGGGAACCGCCAGAAGGCCCTCGGCGCTGGATCTCAGTGTCCGGGCTGAACGATGGGGGTGGAGACGCTCCTTCAGGTATACAGGACCGAGGCCGTTTAGGGCTTTAAAGGTCAGCACCAACACTTTGAATCGTGCTCGGAAACGTACTGGGAGCCAGTGCAGATCTCTCAGAACCGGTGTTATGTGGTCCCGGCGGCCACTCCCAGTCACCAGTCTAGCTGCCGCATTCTGGATTAGTTGCAGTTTCTGGGTCACCTTCAAAGGTAGCCCCACGTAGAGCGCATTGCAGCAGTCCAAGCATGAGATAACCAGAGCATGCACCACTCTGGCGAGACAGTCCGCGGGGAGGTAGGGTCTTAGCCTGCGTACCAGGTGGAGCTGGTAGACGGCTGCCCTGGACACAGAGTTAACCTGCGCCTCCATGGACAGCTGTGAGTCCAAAATGACTCCCAGGCTGCGCACCTGGTCCTTCAGGGGCACAGTTACCCCATTCAGGACCATCCTGTTCTCATCCTGAAGCAAAATTCGTAACCCAAGGTACTATTTCTGGGTTAGAGGAAATTTGACCACCATCTAATTCCTCTTTAGAATAGGTGGTGTTAAAAGACGCCCTGGACGTCAGTTAAAATAAGGGAATCCATATCCCATTTTAAACTTTTAGAATACTCCTTTGTTTGACTGCAAACTAGTGAGCATGCATCTTAGTGCAACAGAATGTGCTTGTACCAAAATAAGCAGATCTGCCACACAGAGGCGTACCTAGGCTTCCTTGTGCCCCTGGCAATGAGCTGTATTGGCACCCTTCCATCCCTTGCGCCCTTGCCAGAGGAACCTGTGCACTTTGCCCGGCTGCCCAGAGCAGCAGAGGAGCAACCCAGGAAGTGTGTGGGTGGGCAAACAGGCTTCTAGCCATTCTGAGCCACAGGCCCTTGGAATAAGCTGCCCTAACCAACCCCTAGATATACCTCTGCTCCCACATACTGTTGGGATTTAAGGATATATTATCCCTCTCAACACTGCAATGTAAGTAACGCTTACCACTGTTTGGAACAATCAGTAGATGTGCCTGTGTAGGAAACAGAACTGCGAAGTTAATAATTTATCCAAGTTAAGTTCTTCTGCAGAATCTTACATGACGTTTTGCTGTAGTTTGAGCCTTTTTATCACTGCTATTCTCAATAAAGACCAAGTAACAAATTATTCTAGTGTCTCTCAGGGTCCATAGAAAAAGCAGCTCTAGTTAACTACTACTCAACTACTGCAAAAAGATTTCTAGTTTACATAATCGAAAGGTATTGATACTGTATGCAATGACAAATAAATACAATGGTCCCAATCCATCTATAGCTAGTTGTGTAACTAACTAACAGTGCAATCCTATGTATATTTACTCAGAAGTCTCACTGTTTTCAGGTAACTTGTCCCATTGGCTTCAATGAAATTTGGTTACAGCTAACTTTAGATGAACCAGGACGGGACCTCATTGCAGCCTATTCATCAGTTGTATAGCCAAAGGGGGGGAAACCCAGCTAAAAGTAAGTTTATACTTCAGTATTAAATGGTCCCTGTTCTTTTTTTACACAGCTTAATTACAGGAAGGATTTCTACCACCTACAGTTGTTGCATTTACTTTCTACATTGCAGCATCAGCTGTGCACTCTCAATTAATGCCACCTTCCCCTGAAAGAAACAGCGGAACAAAGTGCCTTTAATAAGATTTAGTAGCCAAATGATTCCTGACATTAGTCAATACACCTTGTCCCTCCCCTGTGGCTGTTATGGCACTTTCAGATGCCTGCTTCCCTGCACCCCCCACCCCAAGATCATAGTGCTTTTGAGAGTGCCTATCACACTGATATGCTAAACACCTACAAGCCAGATGTAAAATTTATTCCCACTTCAAACATACTAGCAGGATCAGCAGAGGAGAAAAACAACCATCACATAACACACACACACAAAAAGACCTGCAACACCTTTATAAGATACTTCCTGCTTTTCTGTAAGGTTTATTTATTTAATAACATACTTTGTTTTAATCCCAAAAAGGTATCCAAGGTGGTTAACAAATCAATAAAAGTTAAAAGTAATTTTTAAAAATCAGCATACAGTATTAACATCTTCATTTATATAGGGGCAGTGGTTAAAACTTTCAAAACTTTGAAATGAAACAGTAAAATAGCCTGGTAAGGGCCTTGGTATAACCAAGTTTCTATTGGTCTCCTTAGAGACAAAGCCTAGCTGACTTCAGTTGGCAGGGTAGAGTAGGTGCCACGACAGAAAATACTCTTTCCCTGGTAGCTGCCCACTGGGCTTCACAGGGTTGAAGGCTCTGTAGTAGAGCCTCTATTGATGAGCAGAGCATGCAGGGAAGAATGCACAGAAGAAGCCAGTCCTTAAAATACTCAGATCTCACACCATTTTGGGCTTTAAAGGTTAACACCAGCACCTTCAATTCAGCATGGAAACAAACTGTATCTTACTTTTCTCCACTGCGAAACAAGACTAATGTCAAATAGAGTTTCAGTTAAAAACACCGCTGTGTTTTTGTTAGACTCTACTACCATTCCTATTACACAACTGAGCATGGAGAACAAGGTTTCCTGGAAAAGCCTAGTCTATATACCTACTGCCCCTGAGAGCAGCTGGAGATAACACACATATTGGAATATTTCAGGGCACAGGGGAATCTTGGATGTTAACTAGCTGCTGAGGTCACACCAGTTAATGTTCAATTCAAACAGCTGTGCATTTTATCTACTGAATTTTTTATTAAACTCTTTCTCTCCCCTCCCCTCACACACTTGCTCTCTAGCTCAGCAGCAAGACCTAACTAAAGCATTTAGCATAAATAAATCAGCAGCCTTTACTGATTTTAAGACAGAATAATCCTGAGAGTGACTGTAACTCAAAGCAACCAAAGATTTATTATTTCCATATCTAGCAGTAGTACTGTCCATACACAATGCTAGACGAACTATGCAAAGCTGGGGTGGGGGGGGAGTGAATAGCTAGCACAGAAACATTATTTTTGTAGCTATTCTGCTCATTTGCACGACATCCATAATTTGTACAGGTCTTGGTTTGTTAAGGAGATCACTGAACAGATCAGGCCAAGTTTGCTTTTTTTTTTTAAGTGAAGTGAGAAACTGAATCTTTCCTGCCTCCAGATCGTATCTAACCTTTTAGACATCCTTGATGAATGTAGCTGTTCTTCAAGATGAGCATGTCTTAAAATAGATAACTAATGAGCAAATCCCTATGCCCAATGAAATTAAATACCCTCTTCCCTACATACACACTGGGTTCACAGCTTGCCAGAGTTATTTGTGTGTGCATGAATCCCTTTGCCCACCCACAGAAAGAGGCCAAATGGTTTAAGCTGAACCACTCTCTCTATGGAATTGATCTGCAAACTTTGAAGTGGTCCCCCATAGGGTGTGTGTGAAATACACCTGTGTGCGTGGCATGCATGTGTACACACTGAAGTTTGGGGGAAGATAGAAACCTGCACCAAAGCAGGGGCAGGAAGACATTCCCGCCAGCTACAGCGATCTAGCATTACAGACATCAAAATGCCAAGCATGAGTGCCTCAGAGAACTTTTCATTCCAGCCTCCTTCCCCAGCTTTAGGAGGGAGTCTGAGGGCCAAAGTTTAAACAAACATCCTTCGCCTGGAAGTTTTTGCTTTGTAGAAAAAGCAGTGATGGCCCCCAGATCCAGAACATGCACCTGATGAGGGTCAGAGTCCCAGACCAGTTTTCTGCTGAAGATGGCCACCTGCCTGCCTGCCTGCTATTTGGCCCCAAGTGTACTCTTTCAGAGAAGTGGTTTGCAGCAGAAAACTGGTGTTGGGCCATGGTCCAAATCAAGAGCACATTGTGGTCCCTCCCAGTTCTATGATTCTATGGGACATCTGCAGCTGTTTTCCTCCCCATTATAGAAGTGACAAGATTAAGTAAGCTTGCTCATTTAAACACACAACCAATGTCACAGGCAGTTCCAGTACAGCATTGGCTTAGGGCCCCTGCCCATAGATCTCTGGGCACACAGCAATGCTTACATACAGCTGTGCGTATGCAGGAGGGCCCTGTGTGTTGCCAAATGATTGGCTAGGACTGAGGTAGCTAAATTTTGATGGCGCTCGAGTTTAAAAAGTTTGAAAGTAACTGCTCTGTGTTAAAACACAGAATGCCCTCAATAGCTAACATTTCAGTTGAACGTCTGGCAAGTTTAAGATCAATGCTTCAACTACTTCAATTCCTACAACCAGCAACCCAGCCCCTCCCAACAAGGAAGCACCTATTTCCAAGGGAACAGGTAGGGTTGCTGCCATCTAGAAAGTATTTGCACACTTGCCTATCCAGTGTGCTTGCCAATGTTTGGGAAGCAGGTGTTTACTATGCCTACTCTGAAGCCTCAATTTCGTTTTTAGGCAGCTTACTCACAGTTCACAGTCTGTCTCCTGGCAGCTTTTCTCCCTTCCTTTCAGGGATGCAGTGTTAGGAATGCAGCCTTAGATGACTCAAGCGGTGGTGCCATTTCTCCTGCTATTGAGACCACCTCCCAACCCACTAGTCCACCTTGTGCTCCTCCACTGAAACCTGCCAAGCAAAGCCTCTGACCTGTCAAAACTTCACGGAGCTCCGCCCACTAGCCCATCCTGCCTCTGCCCATTGGCCTGGTGTTTTTTTAAACCTCAAGTTGGCAACCCAAGGCGCGCGAGGGGGGGGGGTGTGGAGTGCCGCGGGTTTCATCCCCAGCCCTGGCAGCTTTGTTTTGAGAGGCTCCTCCTGGGGCTGGCAGCGACTTCCCTCCTCGGCAAACAGGGCTTCTTTGTACCTCGGCTGCCTCTTGCCAATCTCCTGGCGCTTCGTGGCGAGTGCCTCCCTCTCCGCTTCCTCTCCTTCCCACGCAGACCAAAAACAACTCCTCTCCCCCCTTCCTCCCGGGCTTCACTTCAGCCGCGCAATGACGCCCCTGCCCACCGCGGAAAGCGCGCGCCTCGGCTCCTTTCGCCGGCTCTGTGGAAAGCCCCTCAGAGCGCCGCTCGTCGCTCCTGCCAGCGTGGCAGCCCCGAGTTCCCCCCTCGCCCTGGCAGCCCGGGCAAGAGCGAGTCCCGTCCCCTCGCACCAGGCAGACGTCGAACCCAACCTGGAGCCAGCCGGCCAGCTACCTACCGGCGGGCTGCTCTGCGGGCAACTAAGTCTGAGGCGCAAGCTGAGGTGAGGGGAGAGAAGCGCCGCCGCCACCTTCTTCTCCTCACGCGGCACGTCACTCACCTGCTACTGCCGGGCTGGGCCGCCGTGGCCGCCAAACGCGCCGCTCTCCTCCTTTGACAGCTGCCTTTTGTTTTCCCCACCCTCCTCGGTCTCCGCTTCGGCTGCCGCTCCACCCCGAGAGCCACGTGAATCAAGCCGGGCGGGCGAGGCGGGCTACTCCGGGGAGGGGCGGTCCTGGCGCGCCGCGAGGGAGCGGCGGGCGAAAAAGGGAAGAGGGACTGGAGCCAACGGCGAGAGCCCAGCCCAGAGGCGGAGTGCGTCACGCGCCTGTGTGGGGCTGCCGGCGGAGGCGGGAGAGCTCTCTCTGTCACGCCGGCGACCAACGCCGCGCGCCTTCCTTATCTTCCTGCTTGCTCAGTCATCGCCTCGGTGAGCTCAGGTCACCTCCAGTAACAGCAGCATCCACAGCCCAGCTGCTCCTGCAGCAGCAGCAGCAGCACAAAGGAGCACTTCCTGTGTCGCTCTGCTCCTTAGGAGATGCTCTGCCTTTCAGCAGCTGCGAAATGGGAACTTTCAAGCCTGCACGTGCAGATGGAGGTCCCTTGCCTATGCAGAGGATGCCCTGCCTCTCTAGACAAGGACCTGATAATCTGGTGTCTCACAGAAAGGGGGAACCCTTGGCCGGCTGCAGGTGTTCTTGGACTCCAGCTCTCTTGGCTGAGGCCGTTGCTGGTTGCCAAACTTAATGTAATGCTATCAGAAGATTGCACACATAACCAGCCCTGCCATCTCTTAAACTGGACAAGGAGGAAACATGGACCAGGGGAGGGGCAAGGTGGCAGTGAGGTCAGTGCAGGCACAGTGGCAGAGCCAGTCCCGTGCTTTTGCCACATCCCCACGCTATGCCACTCTTCCTGCCACCTTGCCTCTTCCCCTCTCAGTTGCTGGCAGCAACGTCAGCATTGGGAAGTTGGGGGAGCCATGTTGCCCCACTTTGCTCCTCTGGCTGCTACTGTGACTAGTTGATTAAAGGACAATGAATTAACACATGTATTTCTTGTCTAATTTTCTGGGAGTGTCTTTTTGCAAATCCCGATGGAAAAGAGGAAATTTGCCATCAGTGTAAGACTTACGCTGTATCGTCACTGCGGCCACTTCAGCATGTGGCAGCTGTAGGTAGGCACTGAGCTGTTTCAGCCTGTGGAAAAGCTGGCCATACTGCACATATGCCTCCATCAACAGGATTCAGTTTCTGGAGCTGCTTTTTTTTTTGGGGGGGGGGGGTTGCACTAGCACGACAAAAGCCAACCACAGTGTGCACTACCAAAAGATCACAAACATAATTGGTTTACCAGCTGCTAAAGTGATTGGGATCAAACACGGGCAAGACTCTTACCATGGCCATGAGTACCAAAAGATAAAGTCACAGGAACCTGTGAGACAATAATGGCTATAGCTTGGAAAATACATGTTTGTATTTTGTATTCAATCCGCATATACCTGTGTGTGTACATATGTAATAATATTGAAAAAAAAATTCATTTCATTGTCTCTTGAGTTCCTGTCACTCTGTCAATGGGTACTTATATTTGCCAACTCCCTCATCTGTTTTTTTGCATCTTGTGTGATGGCCATCATGTCCTATCATTATTGTGGGACTAGTTTCTTTCATAAAACGTAGGTACTGCTTGATTGTAAAACAACAACCCTTAAATAATGCTTTGTTACAATTTAACAAACTAAAGCTGCAGTCCTTGATAGGAGAGGATATATTGAATTGCAACTATTATGTATTGGTTTCTTATGTCATTATTTATAATTCTTATCTGTAATCTTGTAACCTACTTCCCCCTTATTATCTGTCAATTAGACACACTTCTGATTTAATCTCATTTATGTTTGTTCATGTTTTACCATCTCTTTATCATGCTTCAGAACCTGTCAATGTTGCAATTATTTTACAAGTTATATTAAAATGCAGTTTGGGACTTCTCTTGTTTGGTCAGGTGAATGGAAATCCAGTGCTGATAGAGGATGGAAGTGCAAAGTTGTGTCTTTACTAATGAATATCTGGGGTGGCGTTTAGCAGGCAATAGACTGCTGGCTTTGTTCAGGATAATTGGGTCTGGTAAGGTTAAAGATCCCATCACCACTGCAAAGGCCAATCTGACTGAGCTGTCTCCACTTGCCTGGAGCTCCAGGGCATCTGATCTCTAGGCTGGCCAGCAAGGTCAAAGCAACTTGGTCAGAAAAACAACAAAAGCCAGCCTGACTGAACTGCTGCTGCTGCTATTCAACCCATGAGGAGCATCTGATAATATAGACTGCAATGCAGTGCTTTTTTAAAGAAAAAAAGGTGCTGGTATTCACCATTAAGTTGTTACAGTAAGTGCCACACTTTTAACGTTTTTTAAAAAAAAGGTGTCAGCACTCTGTACCCTTGAGTACTCCCAGAAAAAAGTACCGGTACTGCTGCAATGGTTTGTGTGAGAGAGATGTGCATTTATATGTACACTTTAGTAAATTCATTTTTGTAGACATTCCTTGGCTAGAAAACTGCAATGCAAAATTCAGGGAAATGTGTACTTTGAAGGATATCTGTGTTTTGGTTTATGAACTGTTTTAGAATGCGCAGGTTTAGTAGGTTTGCCTTTAAATGTGAACTGACTCAAATTACTCCTCCATCCCTAGTTATGGTATAAGGCTCAACTGGGGATAGGAGCAGGGTTATAGAAAATTCTGTGTCCTGACAGCAAGATGCCCATTTGGTTTCCTCCCCTAATGAAATGGAATAAATAGGACAAATAAACAGGAGTAATAAATATAGAATAAACAGGGAAAATGTATACAGTACTATGTTTTATTTGCCTTTTTAAAAAATGCATGTAGCTCTTTTAAAAAAAGAGTTTTACTCTTCATAAGCTTGAAAAACATGCAGATATTAATAGCACATATATTATGGCACACCATGTGTATAATAATGCCACTATAATAATGGATTGCTAAATATTCCCTCATATTTTATATAAGTGAATACCCAGGTTCAGAAATGAGCTACTTCATCTAGCATGGGTATGATTTAATGTCAAGCGGCAGGCAAGTTTTTCAAAATAGCAAAAGGCAGATGACACATGCCTGAACAAAGATAAAAAACCTTTCAGTCCTCTAAGCTGTTAGTTCCCATAATAATAAGCATGAATATTAATATAATGTCAGCAGCATAAGAAGTAGCTAACACTTGCAGCATTGTTCATGCTTTCTCATGCATGTAGTATAATGTTCCAAGTTTTTTGTTTTTTGTTTAAAAAAAGCTGGTCTCTGTGGCTAGAGCTGTTTTTCTGCTAAGTTGGTCAAAGCCTCAATCTCCATCGTTAATGTTGCTAGCACCATGTTTACAAGTGCAAGGATAGTAAGCTGAAAAGCTGGATGGAAGCATAGCAATGAAATACATTGTTCGGTGGTTTCATCTCAATTCCTTTAATAATTGCCTGGAGGAATATGGATTTAATGCTTGTCAATCAAATACACAAGCTCCTTGGATCTAGGGTGACAACTGCAACATTTTCCTTCACTCATGCTCTGTTCTTTGCATATTCTATCAACATTGAGAAAGATAACTAGTCGGCTGCTCCAAATATTTGAAAATAGCTATTAGGTAGATGGATCCAACGCAGCACCTGAAAAAGGGACAATTTTGCTTTCCACTGAACTCTGAAGTCCCCTTCAAAAAATGGGATTGCTCACTACATTAAGTTCTCTGCTGCCATTCAGCAGATTGTTCTGAGACTGCAATGCAGCTGGGTAGTTTTAGACCCTGAGCTAAGTGGTCTTAAGGGGAGGGGACTCACGCTAATCTACCCCTGCTGTGTTTGGGGAGCTTCCTGCTCACTTTGCGGTGTGAGGCCTTGGACCTCTGCCCCAAAGTCTTGCACTCATGGCACCACTGCCTGAGAACTCCCTAAATCAGTACTGAAAGAACCAGAATTGAGAAATTAATGGGGGGGGGGCACATAATTACAAGTGGAATACAAAAATACTATCCTGAAAGCCCTGCATGGTTACCAAGCTTGCAGTTTTGTTAATTAGAGCTTTTATCTGCTTCCGTTAGCTTAAAAATGGGGAAACTTTTATTTCCTGTTGAAAATCGTGAGAGTAATTTTTCAGGGGCCACATGCCAACAGTGTGGGGGACCAGAGTTAAAAGCAGGCAGAGTTACTCTTCTTTCTCTCAGTTTCTGCCATCCCCTTTTATCTCTCCCTCCCACCCTTATCCAACAGACTACAGAGGGAAGAACAGATCACTCATCAGAGCTCTCCTCACACTTCCATCTCCATCTGTTTTTGTTCTTCCCCTCTTCCATGCTACAGGGACCAAGCCCTTACTGTGGTAGGCTTGCCAATAGAGGTTTGGCAGGAGCCATACTTGCTAGTTTTTGGGTATCTCCTAAAAACGGTATTATTCAGACAAGCCTTTCAAACTTGAGATACTTTGGCAGCAAGCTCTTACTGATTTGTTTGGGTTTTTTTTTTATAACTGTAATACTGTGTTTCTAGTCTATATACTGCCTTGTGATGTTTTATGTGAATACTAAAAAAACCCAGATAAATCTATAAATGAAGTGGCTGAGAACCTACTGCAGGGCTGCAGGATTCCCAAGTGCACTCTGCATAAAGAAACTTGGCCCCACAGAGATTGTTGAATCCCAACTCCAATCAGCATATTCGACAATCAGGGATGATGGAACTTGTAGTCCAACAACATATGGAGGGCTACAGGTCTCTCAAACCTATGTTAAGAGAATGAGTTATTAGCTGCAAAGTCTCCAGTGCATTTTTCACTTCAGCCATAAATATGACTCCACCTGTGACACAGGTATAAATAATACAGGTATTATACAAATAGTATTATTAGTTATAATAATGCTCCCTATCTTACTTTGGGGGTTGGCTGTGTGGGCATGTGTGTTTCTGTAATTATTAATGAGAGAGTGTACCTGAAGTACAGCTACTCTTAACTCCTTGGAAAATCACTCTGTAAATACTGTTATGCTTAATGGGAAACTTTTTGAAGAGGAAAACACTATATTAATGCAAATTGCAACACATTTCTCTATCTATAGTGATAATTTCCCCCATGTCCCCAGTACAGCTAGTTAGCCATACTTTTTTCTCCTTTGCTATGGAAGACTCAGGGAAAAAAGATTTTTAGTTAACCCATTATACTTTTAATTCATCACAGTTAAGAAATTTAATTCCCATACACATCTTTTAAATCTGCAGAAATATCTTGGAGTTGGACAAGGACCTAGAGGCTGAGGAAAGAAGGGCCCTGCAGACAGCAGCAAACACCTCTATGTGATTTAAATTAGGTGTAGCAAAAATTACGGTACTCTAATTCAAGTGTGATGGGTCAGCAGAACATATCTAAGTTTCTTTTACCCATTTCTGTTCTTGTTTAAAGGAGGCTGAATGTATTTAGGAGGAACAGCGATGCTTTCCAATGGTAATAGCTTGCAAATGATTTAACATATTCCATTGTAATAAACAGAACACTTCTTTTTAAAAGGGGACTTCAGGGTGGGGAGGGTTTAATGGTCTTTCCTTTGGGGCTTTGCAATAATTTGCTCAAAACAGGTCTGTTGAATTATGGAAGAGGGAGTCTGAGCACACTTGAAATCTTCAACAATCTGCTTCCTGTTTGTATGTTATAATAGCAGTTACTCATGGTGTGATTATTGATGGGCTATGCTTTCAAATGCACCGAATGTGTTAGTGAACAGACCCACATTTGAAAAATATACTATTATATACACAAGCTGCTCTGCACTTCTTTGTTAATAAGCAACCTGATTCTGCCTGGTACTAGTTCAGTGAAAAGTGTGTTTCAAACATTGCATAGGTTTTTTTTAAAGTGTTTCTTTAAAAAGAATACTACATCAAAGCTTGCTGGGAGATTCTTTCTGAGTCTATTCCTGGTGTTCCATCATGTATATGTTCAAATGAAATTAAAGTGCAACGCATTCACAGAGCAATCCTATACTTGCATTACAGTGGAGAGGGTAGGTGGGGGATACAACACAGATACTGTAAGCCATCATATTCAGTCTATGTGCTCAGCCCACAAGGAAGTGGAACAGCCAAAAATGACAAAAAAGGTGTACAAATAATAGACATGCCCACAGCATCCTTGGAACATGCTACCACTGCCCACACTATGCTGGTGTTGCTGTCCACTTGCTGTCTGCACACAGAGGCAGCCAATGAACTCATTGTTCATTGAACACATGGCCCCAGTACACCCTCTCCTTCATCACATGCAACAGTGCCAAAGCACACACTCCAGGCATCAACCCCAGTACTACAGCCAGCAGCCACTCTGCTACTGTCACTCCCCAGGCATCCCTCCAGGCAGACACTTGAATCCTTTTATGCTTCTTAACTGCATTGTTTCATTATAACTTTTGTATAGCATGGGATAAAAGGCAAACTTAAAAAATAGCCTGTTATTTATACGGAAAAGTTATTTATTCCTTTTGTACTGTTGTATAACAAAAACAGAAAAGAAAGAAAGAACGAAAAGTTAAAAGAAAAGAAAAAGTTAAAACTTTGGAGTTTTGGGGTATATTAACAGTGCATTAGCACTGTGTATCATGTTTCCCAGGGCAATTTGTAAATCATATGTTTTGTGAAGCATTATTGTTAAAGTGTACATACAGTCAAACCTTGGCTCCTGAACCCAGAAGTAAATGTTCCAGTTTTTGAATGTTTTTCGGAAGCTGAATGTCCGATGTGGCTTCCACTGAGTGCGGGAAGCTCTTGCAACCAGTCTGAAGCCGCGATTCTGTTGTCAAATGTTTTGGAAGCTGAACAAACTTCCGGAACATATTACATTCAACAACCCAGGTTTGACTGTACTTAAACAGGTTCAGTACTCTGAAATTTGGAGGCCTAAACTATATCAAGAGCAACTATACCCACGTGTGTTATGCTGATCACACAAAACCAGCAAGGGAAAGCAGCAATGATTTTTATCTCTATTTACTCATTTAAAAGGCTGGTAGCGTACCCTTCATCGGTTCAGGTACCAGAGTGGGGTAGGGCATAAAATAAACAACAACAGATAGGTAAACATGTAATTAAAGCTAACAATATAATCAAGGCATAAGATCATAAATTAATTTACAGTTTACTTCAAATAAACCATTTTGAATTGTTCTATGCAGCAAACCACACTGGATTCATCCTTTTAAAATGCCCTTTAAAATCTGCTTTATCAATTCTCAAGTTATTCCTTGGTTAAGCTTTCTAATTATTATAGCCTTCCCTGGTGCCTGCTGAACTGCAGATTGAAAATGAAGAGAAACATGGATCAAATAAAGCAACCCATTTCCTAAACCAAACTGGAAAAAAAAACATCTGTTACTGCTGGGGGGGATGGGAGGAAATGGAGGAAAACTGTACAGAATTGCCTCATTAAACAGTAACCTCTTTGTGGGTGCATCACATGTAACAAATGGAGCTGTTCAAAGCTCCAGTTTAAAGACAAATTAAAAAAACACACAAATCAGTGCTTGTCAATTTTGTTGTTTACTATCAGGAAGAGGAGAGGAAACAATATATTGTTTAAAACATAAAATAGATTATATTTCACTTTATCAAGACTTTGAGACTTTTCTTGCAAATATTACATTTGCACACTTCTGTAGCTTCTCGTTTTTGGAAGGTTGGGCTTAGGAGCAGTGGCAGAGCTTCATGCTCCAGCACTGGGGGGTGGAGAGCAGGTGGGGTGTGGCTGGCGCGCATCCTGGGGGTGTGGCGCGCCCTCCGCAGGGGTGTGGCATGTGTCCTGGGGGCGTGACACGCCGTCTGCAGGGGCGTGGTGCCCAGCGTCGGCAGGGGGGCCCCAGCTGTGATGGCACAGGGGGTGGTGTGCTCCCCCCGCACTCCTCTTCCTCCGCCAGTGCTTAGGAGGTAACCATTTGCTTATCTTATTCATGACTGTGGCATCCACAGACCAAGCCCTCCTGGTTGTTCCATTGTCCACATAAGCCATGATGTGGCAAACAGGAGGTGGTATTTTTGTGTTGTGGTGCCCAACCTTTGGAATTCATGCTGAAGTATGACAGGTGCTGTTACTAGTGTTTTGGCATCTGTTAAAGACACCTGCTTATGTAGCCAAGCATTTGCTGATCTGAATACCTAGCTTTTAATTATAGGGTTTTTTTCTAGTGTGGATTGCTGCATTTATAAATTGATTTAATTGCTGTTCTAGTATAGTCATAGCATGTTCATAGCATAGGAATGCGGGTGGCACTGTGGTCTAAACCACAGAGCCTAGGGCTTGCCGATCGGAAGGTTGGCGGTTTGAATCCTTGCGACAGGGTGAGCTCCCGTTGCTCGATCCCAGCTCCTGCCCACTTAGCAGTTCGAAAGCACGTCAAGTGCAAGTAGATAAATAGGTACCACTTCGGAAGGAAGGTAAACGGTATTTCTGTGCATTGCTCTGGTTTTCCAGAACACACAGTCATGCTGGCCACATGACCTGGAATCTGTCTGCGGACAAACGCCAGCTCGCTTGGCCTATAGAGTGAGATGAGCGCCGTACCCCAGAGTCGTCTGCAACTGGACCTAATGTTTGGGGTACCTTTACCTTTACCTTGCATAGCCTATAAGCCTCTACCTGGAATTTATAGCAAGGCTGCCATACAAATATTTAAAATAATAAAATAAATAAAAATAAAATAAAATAAATAAAATAAAATATGCATTTGGGAATAAATGAAGATGTCAAGTTCCAATCCAGCTAACATTAGTCATTTCTAATTCCTGTTGTAAGCAATGGCACCAATCTGTCACAAATCCCATTCCTTTCCATTGACCTTGAGGCCAAACTGTATGCAATGCTGTTCATGCAGTTGCGAGTTCTGTAAAAGTAATTTGAAAGTCCGTCCCTTTCTCTCCTCTCCTCCACTCCTCCCATCTGCATCAGGATAGTGGTAGGAGAGCTTTAATCCTTTGTCTGTCACTGAGGTACCAAAACAGATTGGGAATCCTAGTTTCACCTGGATGGGAAAGGAGCTGTCATTAGAGCAAATTGCAGTCATTACTAGCTAAGGTGGATTGAAACTTGTGTGTTTACATCATCATAATTATTTCAAGGAGCAGCCAAATTTATTGTATGCAGATTATGTAGAAACCTGTTTTATTACCAGACCAGCAAAATGCCTGTCATTATATTTGCAAGGATCTCCAGGAAAGGTGCCAGACATCATACAATCAGGAAAGCAATGCTTTCCCTTATGGAGAACTTCTCTATTGAGACTAGCCAGTTATAAGAACTCAGGTAAATAAAAGTAGAGCAGAATCATTAAATTTGTTTATTCAGCTGATTCAGCAGAAACTGTACAGGGTAAACAATACTTCCATCACTTGTTTACTGCGACTGGGGACATATATCACCATTTTTTGCATGTTGGTGATTAGATAGTTTCACATTCCAAGTTCTTGCTCAGTTAAGCACACCAATAAGAAAGGGAATGTTGCACACCTGAATTTCAGTGTAAGCATACAAATTAGCATGGCTGGCTTGATAACATTTACTTGCAAGTAAGCCCCTTTCATTTATTTATATAGAGCTTTGTGAGTTATCTTTCTATAAAGTATTCAATACCTTCCTATATAAAATGTAAATAACCAATGAACTATTGAGTTTTACATGAAAAACAATCACTTTTGAGTTAGATCCAGACCAAGTGAGTTGAACCAGGTGAAATCCTACTGATTTCAATGGGAACGATGTTCAAGTTTCCTTACACTTGACCCAATGTCATTTTAATTTCATATTCCAGGAAACCAAATTATTCATGCCTCACTGCAAAGTAGTTGTTGTTGAAACCTAGCTCTCATTGCAGGCGATAAGCAGCTTTCCCTCAGTTTCTTCTTCAAGGACTGCAGAGGGAATGTTCAAACAGCAGAGTCCCCTTGAGTGTTAATTATTCTGTTTTCCATACCCAGTGAGGGTTCTTCAGTCAGCACAGAAGTTTTGGGATATGTGATCATTTGTTTGGTCTTTGAAAGGAAATAAGACAGTGTAAAGATTTATTAACCACCTCCACAGAAACTTTTAAAATTACAGTGCATACAAAATCGAACATTTTACCTTTGATGTTCTAAAATTGAAGAAAACACTCCAGGTTCTAAAGGGCATTGTTCAGAATCGCTGCCTTGGAAACGGGGCCAGACTTGGGGCTTGATGCCTTTGGGGCCTGCACTGGTTCTGCCCAGGGGGATAGAATTACCTGTGCTGGCAGTGGCTGCTGCTTTCTTTCAAAGCACACCTGATACCTTGGCCTTCCATTTTCTTTTCTTCAGCCCCACATACCCATGTGGCTTTCAGCCAAAAAGGAATCCATGTGTTACATGGCTTGAATGATTATGCCAATTAACTAAAATTGCTTCCAATCTGTATACTACTCCTTGAACTGCTTTGTTCCCACAAAAGAGAATCTGGTGTTTCCAAGCTGTTCCTGATGGCAAACCTAATTTAGCCATAATATAATTTTCTTTGCTCCTGCCTATTTGGTTAATTAACAATGCAGTCTTATATATGTCATTTGGAAGTAAGTCCCATTGTTTTCAATGTTGCTTCCTCCCAGTCTAGAATTGTAGCCTTAATAACATGCAGTTATTGAAAACATAGCAGCCTTGGCAAGAGGGAAAGGGATGAGGGAGATAGCAATTCAAAGAAAACTCATCTCTTATTGGAATTATAACTACCAGCACACCACTTCTCTGAAAGTGTATTCATAACCAATCAAGACAAAATATCATCCATGCTGTCCCCTGCAGTATTTCTCTGCCATGATGCCCAGACTGTAGAACTCCTTGCCCCTGGAGTTTCCTGTCCCTTTCCTGAGGTGATTCTAAACACTGCCAAAACTGCAAAATTATCTCTGGCTACCTTGCTGTTCGGGACATGGGTGGCAACGATAGGAAGGTTGGCAGTTCGAATCCCGACAACAGGGTGAGCTCCCGTTGTTCGGTCCCAGCTCCTGCCAACCTAGCAGTTTGAAAGCACATCAAAGTGGAAGTAGATAAATAGGTACTGCTCTGGCGGGAAGGTAAAAGGTGTTTCCATGCGTTGCTCTGGTTTCGCCAGAAGCGGCTTAGTCATTCTGGCCACATGACCCGGAAAAACTATCTGCCGACAAACGTCGGTCCCTTGGCCAGTAAACCGAGATGAGTGCCACAACCCCAGAGTCGTTTGCGACTGGACTTAACTGTCAGGGGTCCTTTACCGTTACCTTTCTGTTCACTGAGGGTTTGAGACCCATCGACTACCCTCACTTGTTGTAACTGGCCAGTCGAAGCCATTTCCTGAAGTATGGCTGCTGTCACTTAGTGACAACTTCTAGGAGCCACAGGTGAGAGCTGAGTGCAGGGTGGGGACCAAAGGCGGACAAACTACCCCACAAAGAGCATGGCATATCCCCTACCAGAGGTACTGTAGTTTAGTCATTTAGTTGTGTCCGACTCTTCGTGACTCCATGGACCAGAGCACACTCCTGTCTTCCACTGCCACCCGCAGTTTGGTCAAAACTCATGCTGGTAGCTTCGAGAACACTGTCCAACCATCTCGTCCTCTGTCATCCACTTCTCCTTGTGCCCTCCAACTTTCCCAGCATCAGGGTCTTTTCCAGGGAGTCTTCTCTTCTCATGAGGTGGCCAAAGTATTGGAGCCTCAGCTTCACGATCTGTCCTTCCAGAGAGCACTCAGGGCTGATTTCCTTGAATAGAGAGGTTTGACCAGAGGTACTACCTGTCCCCTAACATCCAGGACGGTTGGATGACACCTTGTATGCCTCCTTCCGGCAACTCCTGCAGCCAAGATGGTGTCAAATGTATTGCTCTGCTTTCCTTTGGACCACATCAGTGCGGCTGAGAGGGGGGTCATGTCATCTGCCCAGGCTTGCATCCCTGGGAGGTCACTTTGGTATTGCTAATGAAGTGGTTTGACTTTAACCCTGGAGGCGCACTCCATTGTCTCTTGAGGCAGACAGATGCCAACAACCACCTTGCAGTTAGTAATTTTATCTGCTTTCCCTTTGGTTTTGAATTGCAGTATTGCAATTTTAAATATTTGAGATTATTTTTAATTGGCCAAACATAACATAATTATCTTTTCTTGGCTAACGTAACATAATTATGAGTGGTATTCAACTCAGAGTAGAGCCACTGAAATTAAAGGACCCAACTTGGTCGCACCCATTGATTCTAATGGCTCTACTCTGAATAAAACTTAGTTGGAATACCACCCAATGTTAAAATAGGAGGGTAGGGTAGAAGCTATTTTATAAATTAAATTTATGAGTGAGCCTGTGGGCCAGTGTAAACAACAAAACAGAGTCTTCTTGAATTACTTTTAAAAATTATTATTTTTTAATGAAGAAATAATTCCATTCCAAAATATAGACACACAATTAAATAGTTTAATCACTTCAAAATATAACATGTCCCCAGTAGGTTTGAACACACGCACGCACACACAAAACAATACTTAACAACAATACAAAAAAACCCCATACAATAATAGTTCTGTTTACAATACCAATGAACAATGTAAAATTTGTAGTGTGAGTCTGTCTGGACTGGTGTGAAATAACAGTAGTTAAAAACATCAGACAGTAGCCTCAAGATGTAACTCTTCATACATTTTTGGTTCACAAGTAAGATGCCCTCTCTTCTCAGGACACAGCTGCGTGTTCGTTGTTCAAGGCTCCTTTCACTGAATTGAACCAACCTAACTGTTGCAACCTGAGGTTGCAGTATTTACAATAAATATCTACAGCAATTCCAAGAAACTAATAAAGATGGGAGAAGATGATTAAAGTAAAGGCAGACATCTGTGCTAAATAATGATGCAACATTTTGTCTCATGCATATAAGAAAATACATATTATCACAACAAAGGCCACACACCTTTTAATGCAGTTTTTAGTTAACATTACTACTTACAGAGAATCTATTCTCCATCTTTTCTTTCAACATTCAAGAATCATATTCCTCTTCACATTCTCATTCCTCTCTCTTCACTACCTTTCCACTGACAATCCATAACAGGAGTTTTGGGCTGCAGTAACTGGCCAGATTTTTTTTTATAAAAGGCCAGTTCAACCCTTTCTGTAACTTTAATGTTCACAATCCAAACCAAGTTAAACAAATAGATGAGGACTGAGTGGGCTAAAACATAGACCCATTTGGGACAAAACTTTCATTTGACGACTTTCCTACATGGGCATGTGTGTCGGTTTTGTGGGAGGTGATGCCTTCCGGTGTCACCCTCTAGGCATATCTGTCCCACCAGACACCCACACCTGTGCATAATGTTTAAATGGGGCACCCACACATAAAATCCAACTAATGGAGGCCCGAACAGCACAAATAAAATCCAGGAATTGAAAATGTGGTCTGGTCACAAAATAACATCTGTGGAACTTTATCAGATGTACATCTTTATTTAAAGATGCATTATAATGACCGATGGCCTTGGAGGTTGGTTGGTTGGATGGTAGCATTGGATAGATGGTGGCACTCCCTACGCAACACATGCTGCAGAGAAACTGGGGGAACTACTGTCCTTGCTGGGCCACTACCAGCTCAAGAGCTGGGTAATATTGTAAAACGAGGTTTTTCTTTGTGGAGAGGCAAATTAAAAAGTGCTTAATCTTAGAGTTCCGGAGCATAACAGGCCACCTAGAGCACTGCTTGGGGGTTATGTGCTGAAACCAGGCTGAGAGAATGAAGACGGCAATAGTGCTACATAAACCTTGAAATGTAAGACTCATGCATGGATCTTACATGCACTATAGGTGTGCAAATAAAATGTTTTAAAGCAACGTGGTTATTACTCCCAACTGCAATTATGCGACTGGATTTGGGTCATTCAGACAGAGCTGTGTTCTGGTCCAGTTTGTCTCTCTTCAGGAAACACCTGACTGGAATCCTGAGCGACGTGTCAGCAAGATTTCTTAACACTGTAGTGGTTTTATCTGCTGAGTGCTAGGCACTAGTAGAGTTCTGGTTCCTGAGAGAAGGGTACAGGAGAGGTAAGTGGTCACAGGTTATGTATAACCTGTGATGTATCTACCTGTTGGCAGATATGAACAGGAGTAAGGATTATTTATTGCAAATGTTGGGTTAGGGAGTGTCTCTATGTAAACATATTTTATATTCTGCAGTTGTCTGACTTGTGTGATTTGACTACATAGAGACAATGCTGAAACATACACAAGGAGGAAGGTGGCCAGTGGTAGCAATGATTTCATGCATCTGTGAAAAGTACTAGTAACTATTTTTAACCCAAGTAAGTTTGTCCAATCCTTATTTCCAGTAGAATCAGAAGAGGGATAAAACTTCTAATTTGGACAAACTCTGTAGTAGCTCTTTGGGAGAAGCTTTATAATGGTTAATGATAGGACATTTTCTACGATGTTTCCATGAAACACGGGATTTATAAAACTGACCCCTTTCCAAACTGACATCCACTATTAGAATTGCTGTGCCATGTATTCAAAACCTTAGTGGAACCCTAGAAATTTCCAGCTTACTTAATGTTTTATTCCTAGCTAAAATATCATTGGTGTGAGTTGCTACTGGCTAACTCAATGCATACCAATGGCTGGGAAATCTCATTGCAACTGCCCCCCCCCCTTTATAATCCAGATGGATGCAAAGGCCAATGGTCTCTCTCCTCCCTGTTATATAGTTGAAATAGGATGTTAAGTGTTACTCAAAGAGACACCTTTGTAACTTCATATAGTTAGTAGAAGGACTGTACTCCCCTCTGTGTTTTTCATAGATCTACTTAGTATCCCCATTCAGTCCTGAAAGAAAGTCTCATTACACATTTCCAAGAATGCATGCAGAACATCTGGTGGCTGGCTAAGGCAATGCACATTCAGAAATAAAATAAAATAGTTGCAAGCGCACTTTTAAAGCCTGTACATTTAAAGCTGAAGGCCTCAACAAACAGGATATGAAGGATGGAGAAATGTGAAAGAACACATGCTTACTAAAGTTCTAAAACAGCTATTAAACAATACTATGAAAGATTATATGTTAACGTGAGTTAGTTTAGGGATTTTATGGCACCTGTGGTTTATAAACAGCTTTAGCAACGAGTATTTCAAAACATAGTTCACAGTTTTAAGAAGATCTGTGCTGATTTTAAAAACTAGATTCTATATCATTTGAATGTTGCCTTTTGTATATGATATCTATTTGAAAAGAAAATATTTACACTAACTTCTATGGCTGATTTGTTAGATTACTTTGAAAGAAAACATTCCTAAGTTATGTAGTAGCCCTAAATCATAGAGATACTTCTTAGTGCATTTTGTACAAGTCTTTTTTCGTTTCTTTTTTGCAGAAAGACTGTAAAACAAATTGCAATCTAAGTCTGCAATCCTGCAGCTGGACATGTGCATTGAAGTCCCACAGATACTGGCGGGATTCAGCACATACAGCTTGCTGGAGGATTGCAGCCATAGTCTAGCGTCTGGGCTATAAATATGTACACTCAGGAGTATATTCATTCAGTGTTAAATGCATCATTTGTAGCTTTTAAAATTTCCTCTGTGGAAAAACAATGTACAGTGTAGGAAAGTGTTCTAAAATCTCAAACTATTCAGAAATCAAACTCCTAATATAAACAGTATATTAATATTGTCATTGTAAACTGAAGAGGTTCAACATTATGTGCAAAGGGCTTAAGTGTTTTGTTAGTACTGCCATTAACTGTAATAATGGCATTTTGTTTCAGCCTGTGTTCTTCACCAGTAATGAGCCATGTTACATAGAATGTAGCTGATATAAGTTAGCTTTAAATAAAAAGTCTTTTTTTTCTCTTCAAAACAAACACCTACAAACTACAACTGGTAGAACAAAAATACTGTGCTACAGTCTTCAAAACTAGTTGGTTATCTTATGTCAGAGGGGCTGCATGTGTTGTTCTGCTTCTTCTGTAAAGCTGGCAGCCAGGCTCTCTCTGTCATCTGTCTGAGTGCAGCTCTCCTCTTCCTCCTCCTCCTCCTCCTCCTCCTCCTCCTCCTCCTCCTCCTCCTCCTCCTCCTCCTCCTCCTTTCTTCTGTCACTTTCATTGTCCATTTGACTGCAGCTTTCCTGTCAATATATATAATATACTGTCAAGCTTGCATAATGCATATTGGCAGTGCAGGGGGAGGGGAAGACGTATTAAAAATACACAGCCCTTCTCTGATCCATGACATACATGGAGTTCCTGCACGCATGCACACACACACACACACACCCCTACACACACATAAAATTTAAGGACAGTATCCTGCTTTTCAAAGGCAGCCCCACATACAATGCATTGCAGTAGATAAATGGGTTGTGCATGGGTAAATGCAGCCTGGCTCTCTCTGTTCAGAGACTTTGAAGAGACTTAAATTTGACAAATTTTCTATAGACTGGACCATGCAACTGAATTTTGGACTCGTGAAATTAATTTTAAGCTTCCTGAAACAGAGAAAAGTGTGTATTTGTTTTACATTATAAGCCACAAAGTGATGCTCAGCAAACCTTTTAGAACAATCTTATGTTGCTATTAGAGGGTGTATTGGTACAATTCTTTTTAAAAGAATGTTAGAATTTGTCCTTCAGTATTAAAGGTGCCTGGTGTAATGCAGGATAAAGTACAGTATAAAAACACAACCTTGCAGGTTATTTTTTAAAACAAATTCTGCCATAAGCAATCACCAACTGTATCTTTGCCACCTAAAATCTTGTAACACTATTTACATAATGTTTTCAAAAGTATAGCAAGCTGTTGCTGGCATATGATAGATAACACATTTTTACAAATCATAGTAGTGGCCAGTTTGATTGAATCCAGATGGCACATTTCTAAACTGAAATCAGTTGAATCTAAATACGAACATTGGTATTGGGCCGGGTTCCATATCATTCATCTTGTTACTTAGGGATAGTACATCTGATATCCTGGGATGACAGTTTTACCTTAACAATATGATACACTCCTCTTCAGGTTGGTAACTTTACCAGTACTGCTCAGCAAGCATAGGTTGTGACTTGGCACTTATAATGTACAGGTGGAGTAAAAGCATGGAGGTGTACAAGAACATATTGAGCTGTACACATTGCTCGAGTTCTGCTGCAGAAATGCTAATTTCTATAGAAACTATCATTTCTATAATTTCTGTAATATGCATAACTACCACATGGAAATAGTCTGTATGTGGGAGAGCCAGTGTGCTGCAATGAACAGAATGTTGGTTTAGGACTTGCAAGAACCAGCTTCAAGTTGCCACTCAGCCATTAAGCTAATTGGGTGGCCTTGCACCAGTCCCCAACTCTCAGCCTAACCTATTTCACAAGGGTGTTTTTGAAGGGAAAGAGGGGGGCGTGTACTGTGCATAATACCTTCAGCTCTTTGAAGGACAGGTGGGATAGAAATACATTAAAAGCACCTTTGAAGGCAGCAAATTAAAACCTGCAAATTAGAAAATTATAACTGGGGATAATTCTGAGTGATGGCTTGAATTGACTAGTTAATGCATGTAGCAACCTGCAAGGTTGAGCATGTGTTTTAGATGGCACTTAAATTTAAAAGTGCCAACTTTCAGATGAAATCATTCCACTAGACTAGGTGTTCCTAAACTATGGTCTATGAGCTTCATTCAGGTGGGCCATCTTTATTCAGATGCTGATACTAAATATCCATATTGATTTTTAATTGCATTTTAATTGCCTCTTTTCTTTCTTATATGCTATGTAATGGAAACTGTAATGCAATGCAATGCAATGCAATAAAATAAAATACAAGAAAGAAAAGAAGTACTAAAAATACTATTAACATTCATATAACATCTAACACAGATGTTACAATTGCTACAACAGGAACAAAAATCATTAAGTGATCCACCGATACCATCAACAATTTTCAAGTGGTCGGGGGGGGGGGGGGGAGTTTGAGCACCTCTGTACTAGACTAAAGGTCAGAAACTGGCAGTGCATGGGTTCAGTCTGGTCCTTGAGGGGTGCCATAGGTTCCAAAACTGCTAGCCTCTCTCGGTTTCTTAATGGAGAGGAAAAATATGGGAGGCAGACTCTTGGTGTGGAGCAACTGAAGTACACAAACAAACGCAGAAACTTGTCTCACTTAAGCCCCTGCTTGCCTTGCCAGTTGCATTACAAAGTAAAAAAGCAAGAGAATAGGAAAGGGAGACCCACAGGAACATGCCAGCAATAGGAGGATCTAGCGGTAGGAGAACTCGTGCTACACACTAGTCTTTGTGCCCAATTCTAGGTAGCGGAAAGGAGAGGAGGGAAGAGAAGGATGTCTGAATTTGGCAACAGTCCACTTTGGGCTTGAACAGTTCTCTCCTTCACACACAACCAGTTCATCCTGCCTGTAAAACCACCTGCTGACCAGAGATCTAGACTAACAGAATACTTACTTGAGAGGAGAGTGATACTAGTTACTCATCCTTGCAAGCTGACCTATGAATAAAAAGAGAGTGAAAACTGAAGATGTGAGCAGCCAAACCAGCGTAGCATTCTGGAGACAGCAGTGGACAAGAAAGGTGAGCGAGTGTTCAAGAGCGGTAACACTACACATTTATAAGGAAGGAGGTTTGCATGCCAGGTGATCCTGTAAGAAGGCTGCTGTTCTTCTGAATACAAAGGTCATTTACTACAAGCACCAGAGCAGAGAGGAAAGGAATACTCTCTTCTAATTCTTGTGCCTAGACCTTATATAGTTTAGTGCCTTGTAGTATAAAAGGAATGTGATTTCTTTGACAGGCAAGGTTCATGTAAGTTCAAACCAGTCAACTGTTCATTTATAAAGTAATTTTCTATGCACATATACAGTGGCGAATGTAAATTTTGGGGGCCCTGAAGCTAGAAGCAGCATTGAGGTCTAGGTAACTATTGTTATCTTCTTCAATGGGATTGTTTCACAACAGATCATCATACCTTTACAACATCCATGCTACTGATTATCAAACTTTGGGATTGTTGAAATATGTACAACAAAAAATTAATCAAATTGAGTCTACTAGACCCACAATTTTTAAACAATGCAGACTAAAGTTTCTTCTGGAGTCCCTCTGTGATCAGGGGCCCTGAATCTTAAGCTTCATTTGTTTCATAGCAGATCCGCCCTTGCACATGTACCTGGAACACTATCTTCAAGGGATCTAACTAGGCCAAGGACTGCAGCCTATGATACAATCCTTTCCTTGATTTATGCCTGGTGGCTAACAAGAGGATTTCTATGAACTATCTTATGTCAGGGCAAGGATGGGTTGCTTTCATTGTAATCCCTGGGATATGGCAACAGCTGCACAGGAAGCAGCAGCGTGGTCTGTTCCTGACAATGTGCTCATAATGTGATGCTATCACAGTTTTTGTGCTATCATTCCATGGCAATTGCTTTATGCGATGCATAGTTACAGCCATGTCGGGAGCGATGTTATAATTAGTAGGTAGCAACAGAGTTGCTAGGGGAAAATAGGAAACATAAGAAGCAGCCTTACACAGAGTCAGGCCATTGGTCCATTGAGATCAATATTATCATTGTACTGACTGGAAGCAGCAGCTCTTCAGGGTTTCAGGCAGGAGTCTTTCCTAGCCTTACCTGGATATGCCAGGGACTGATCTTGGGACTGTCAGCAAGCAAACCTAGTGCTCCACCACTGGTAACTTCCCGGTGGGGGAGTGGCCATGGCGATAGTGCCTCTTTCGTACTGCTATGGCTGCATTTTTGTACAGTGCTGGGAGGGGCACAGGATTCCAGCTAGCTCCGCTTTGGCATAGTGGCAATCATTTTACAGGTTGGATCGGTCAGTTGGTTAGAACATAGGGCCAACAACGCCAAGGTTGCAGGTTTGATTCCCTTAAAGGACAGCTGCATATTCCAGCAGTGCCAAGGTGGTCCTCAGGGTCCCTTCTAACTCTATGATTCTAGGAGATATCTTCTATGAGAAGTGATATGCAAGGAATATACATCTGCTACTTAGATGTTTTGGTAACTTAAACATAAATTTACATAGACCACAGGACTGGACTACCTGTCTGCTGTTCCTTTTTTCATTTTTGTTTGTTTGTTTGTATGTATGTATACTTGACAACCATGTGTCAGGAGTGCTCTGATGGTGTTTCCTGCTTGGCAGGGGGTTGGACTCGATGACCCTTGTGGTCTCTTCCAACTCTATGATTCTATGACTCTTGAGATTCACTTTTATAATAAGAGCCCCTTAATGCAGAAGGGCCACAGCCTAACTTTCTTTGAATGAAATAACATATAGAGCTGGTTTCCATATGCATATCATCACTTCGTTTCTCATTACTTCATTACTCAAAACTTGATTGTGTTGCTCTGTTGAGCACATTCTTTGAGCTGGCGATGGATAACATGGAAGGTCAACCTTCAGAGATTAAATCAGTGATGGCTCATTTACACATGCAAATCTTCACTCTATTCTCCAGCTAATAAGTGCCAAACATGCACACGTGAGCCAAGCACCACTCTATTGCAAATCAGTAAAAACAGTTGGCAAAGCACATTGTTGACAGAGAATGCTATTAGCATTTGTGATGCATCAACTAACAGCCTGTTGAGGTTAATGTCAGCCTTGTTCAGTTCAATACCTACAGCACTTCCTGATTACTCACACATAGAAACATGAATGAATATAATACTAGTTGGAATCTGACGCCTCAGTTCTACAGAGAACACATTTGAGATCCAACCAAAACAGAATCCAGCACAGTGTCATTTGTGGATTCTAATTTTACCTAGATACTCTGCTGAGCTCTCTTTTTATTTTTACCTGATAAGCTTCATCCTGCAGCTTTTGTTTCAAATATTCCTCCATCTTGAGCTCATGCTCTAGCTGGCGAACAGAGTCATTTTCATAGTTCTCATCATCTGCTCTAACGTAAGGGTCTCCATCTTCTGTAACCCTAAAGACAATTATTAATAAATAGCTTCCTAAAATTTTTAAAATGCTAACATTCAGAAGACTCATTGTGTTTTCTTCATGAACTCTGAAAGGCAAGTTCTGTTTTGTGTATTTCTTAAAAACTCCATATACTGTATATTCTTTCAAAACAGAGGACTTATTTGTTTACACATTCACATTTCATCTTTCAAATGGATCTGTTCATTCACAGAGAGATTCCTACTTGCAGTGCCTTTGGGGATAATTACTGTATGCTAGACCCTGACTACTGTTCTGAAATGAAAAATGAATTCCTAGACTGCACCATGTCAGCCTAAAATTTGGAGGCTGCATTTGCTTCCTCACATAATAAATAAATACTATCTGTGTGTTGTAAACTAGAAATATGATAGATTTCTACTGGCAGGGAGTCTTCTCTCTCTCGCTTTGAAGAGACAACATATGAGAATTACAATATGACCCTCAACACCTGCAGTCTGAAATGGTATAATCTGGGAAGGAGATAACGTAGCCATCTATGTCAGAACTGTGTTTATGATTCTGGTCTGGCTAGGAATTCACAGCCGAGAACACAGGAAGTACCCTGGGGAGAAAGATAAGCACTGCTTTCTCTAAAGCACACTCACTAGCCCAGTTAGCACATAACATTAAGCCAAACTGTGGCTAAGCATGAATGAGCAAGCGTTCAGGTACTCAGAGCTAAGATCATGGGTGCCTTATTCTTTCCACAAAATTTCTCAGCTGCATGCCACCAACTGAGTTGTCGAAAGAAACTCACTGCTTCTGCGCTACCCAAAGCAAAGTCAGAGTTTGGCTTAGCAGTATGTATTAACCCAGGCTTGCGGTTTGTCTCCCCCAAACAATGAGCAGTAAACCAAGAATATGCTTGATTAAACATGCTTAGGATTCTTTTGCACAGTGTTAGTTGATTTAACAGTGCAATCCTATGTATGTTTACTTGGAGGTAAGTCCCACTTTGTCAGTAAAGCTTACTCCCTAGTAACCACACTTAGAATTGCAGCTTAAACTTCTGATTAATTGAATTAAAACATGCATATTTAAAGAAATCACAAACAATTCTTTAATCAGGACATCTCCTACTTTACTTTTTTTATTTACTGTATTTCAGCAACTGAAATACCACTTAACACTATAGTTTTTAAGCTGTGCACAATGCGATTACAAAAAAGATACAAAGATAAAATCAGTTAAAACTAAACATAAAGTAAAAAAGGCTAACTTAAGATGCCTGCTAAAGTTTTTAAAAAGTCTTCACCATGTACCTGAATAGAGGATATAAGGCATAGGCATGTATCGGTATGTATTTTTCCTACATTTGTGACTCATCAGTATGTCTTTAATGCTTTGGCATAACTGATATGCAGAATTTCTCTCTGAATCCGAGACGAAGCAAAGTTCTGCAAATGTCATATTCTACATTGCGAAAGACTGTTTTGTAAATGGGAGGTAAGGCAACATTGGAAATTCTGTATACAGAAATTAGGTTTAGATTGTCTTGGTAGGGACTGACTTTCCCCCTGCAGCTAGAATGGCTTTGTCCTACTGCAAATCCACCTGCTTAAATGGTGTATGTATAAAGATCGAAACTGAGCAAAAAAATGCAGAACACTTGACACTTGATTCAGGTAGGTAGCTGTGCTGGTCTGACACAGTTGAAATAAATAAAAAACCAAAACACTTGAGGAAGAGTGTAAATAAGAGATTCATTTGGGATAATTTATTAGAAGCTAAATTCCAGTCATGGCTTTTAATTAAGGTCTAACATACGTAAATAGAAGGCAGAGCAGAGGAAGGGGCCATGCATTACAGGGACCCTGCTGGGGGTGCAACCTGTTTTTGCGTCCTCTATACATACAGACTGAAGGGATAGCTCAGTTGGTAGAGCATGAGACTTTTAATCTCAGGGTCATGGGTTTGAGCAAGACTAGGGGCAAAGTGGACATGATTTCTACTGTTAAGTACCTGCTCATTCATGCTTAGCCATGGTTTGGCTCAGCATTACATGTGAACCAGGTCACAGTGCGTGCAGAATGTCAGCAGCATGGACTGTGCAACTGCTGTTTTTGTCTACTCTGTGAACCAATAAGGGCCAGCAGTTTGTAAGGATTAGGAGTAACAAAATTTCAAGAGCAGTTTTTGTTATGTGGAATGGGAAGAGGAGGCTAATTTCTGAGCCATTTCCCCTGTTCCCTTAAAGGCCCGTGACTTAGGCTATCACCTCACCAAGAAGCTAGCCTGGATACCTCAGGAATTAGAAGGGGGCCCAGGTCTACAGCCTACCACCCCACAAACATATACTGTAACAATATCCACTGGAAACATTATTTTCCTCTAGCTGGAGGTCAGCAATTGCTAAATTCATCTCCTAGTAAAGGGCTCTGCCTTGAAAACAAATAGTTTCTACATTTATTTGCTTTAGTGCTGAATTTCCAAGTTAAAATCACTGCATAATTGTTTTTCTTTTGAAGGCTGTGAGATTCATAAAATGGATTTAAGCACAATAGCCCTCATTGCTATTCTTGGCCTAATATTTGGTTAAGAGAGCAACTCCATATTACATGTACATACCACATTTGCTTAGCTTCAGAGATGGTTTATTGAAGACAATATGGAATATATATTATTTAATAAGGAAAGAGAGATAAAGAGCACAAGGAGTTACCCACATATCACTGCGGATGGTGCCAGAGGCAGCTGCACTGTGAAGGTATCCTGGCTTCCGGGCATGAATCTGTGCAAGGAAAGCCTTTTCAGAAGTTGGCGATGGAACAAGGTCATCAAAATGAGTCCGACCAAACTCAGAATCCACATTACTCTCTGTCTCACTTCCAACTTCTGTGGGAAGAAAGGCACCAATGGTACTATGGTTACATGAACTCTAGGAAGTTTCTCTCATGTTTCTAACACAGACCGACTTTATACCACCATCCTAAATGGCTATAAACACACCAGTTACATACAGTTAGTTTGCTTACTTTACTCATGTAGTGCTGATACTCATGCACAGAGATCATTTATTGTGTAGCAGGTGTGATTATTTAGTGCACCTTGACATCCCTTAACTACACAGGGATTAGGCCAATCCCCATGCTGATTCCCTTTAACCAATGAAGGGGTCAGCATGGGTACCACAGTGCCACAGCTCTAACAATGGGTTGCTGCCAAACCTTCTTATGCAAAACACTACAGAGTTTGGGCTCTCTTTTGTTACCCATGTAGCGTTAAACTATGCAACTCTGCTTCAAGAGTAAAAAAATGATTTTGTGTGTGAGTGAGTGGGAGAGAGAAACTCTTAGTGTTGCACTCTAGTTAGCTTGGATGGGGGCGACTGTCTTCAACAGAATTTGCCACACCTTTCTCCTTACATATTAAAAACACCTTCTACATAACATACTGTACATCTCTTTTTGTAGTCTATAAACATTATGGTTTTTTAAAAAGAGTGTTGAATGGTTAAATATTAATTCTGCTTTTAAATAATCAGACCTGAGTTCAGTTCTTTCACCAGAGAAGACATAGTGTTGGTGATTGAATCTGCTGCTACCAGCAAGTCATTCCTTAAATTTCTTCTTGAACCTGTGAAGCGAAGCAAAGCTTTATGTTCAGAGGTCTCCTTACCCCCTGTAAGCTTAACAACCTAGAGAGTGTAATTAAACTACAGTGCAGTAAAACACATTTTAGATCTATATTCATGTAGCTTTTATGTGGACGTGGTTTCCCCTTTCCTACACCACACAGCAACCACTGCTAGTGTTTCATCTAATGCTGGTGCCACCAATCTAGAATAAAATATAGACCAGGATCCAAAGGAATGGGATATCCAGCCTGCTTTCCGTGTCACAATCAACTTTGGAAACTCAGAGGACATTCCAAAGCAAGGTTTGCTATGGTGTTGTGATCAGCCAACGAAAACAAAAACCTCAGAGAGTTCATGGTGCCTGCCCGAGCCCTCAAAAACCCAGCTTCACTAAACTCATGTTGGCCACTGGTAGAACCAGGTTAGGAGATGTCTGGCCCCACAAATATTGTTGAGCTCAAGCTCCCATCATCTCCTGCCAGCATGGCCAATAGTCAGGGATAATGCAGTCCCAACATCATCTGAAGGGACACAGGTTCCCCATCCCTTCCGATATAACTTTTTAATGAGCTAGTTCCATGCTGAACACAACAAAAACAAACAAATAAAAAACCAACCCCATTTTCCACTGAGTTAAAAACAGCAACCTTTTAATCCTTCCCATGCTTATTCTTTATTTGCTACGAATCTTCATTGCTTAAGAACCAAATAGAAAATCCATATATTTTGCATTTTCTAACACAGTTTCCCAGTTTCTTACCCGCTTCCTCCTCCATTGCAAGCTTATACTTTCAGCAACTGTTTACTGCTCCAGCCCACATGCACTATCCACAAAGACTGAGGAGGGGGATCTTCTTCAGCCCAAAGCCTACATTCCCCTGTGGGCAATCTTCCAGAGACTGCATGCTGGACTGGTGATCAGGGCCAGAAGCAAAAATCAGGCTGAGCAGTGGAGGGACTTTTAACCCTTTTTTACACCCTTTCATTGTGGTTATATTCCAGTGGAGGCTATGCTCCAGCCACACAATTCAGAATTATCCATACATATACCCCCATGGTCTTCCCATCTTCTATCCAGGCAAGCAAGAGGCATTAGAACCCAAGGGCAATACACATTCAGACAAGAGCACAGAGCACAGTCTATGAGAGATGCAGCCTGGGGAGGCTGTGTGGCCTGCAGAGAATCCTGAGGTCCAAATACACAGCCCTGGAGGACTGCATTTGGTCCCCGGGCTCTGTATTACGTCCTCGCCTCTGAACTAAAGCAATACAGGGGAATTGGTGCTCCTAACTAAAGAATCACTTTTGTTATAGGGACTTGGAGGCCAATGAAGAGGACTCGGAGGAGTCAAGCAGCTGGCATGAGAAATTATCATGCAACAATGTGGCACATTATGAAGAAGTATAATTGCTATGGCCAGAGAATACAATGCATCTTTATGAACACTTGATTAATAGAGGATGTTGTGTCTGTTGCAGATAATCTGGCTTGTTTAGTTAGTTAGGCCAAATCTTTTCCTCATGCTTTTCATTATGGTGAAACAATACTAACTTTTTACAATTGTTTTATGCCATTAGGAATCCTCTCACTGATACCACTTGTTCTAAACACAAGCTTTTAATTAGCCTTCCAGATGTTGTTGGAGTACAGCTCTCGTCAACCCCAACCATTGGCCATGCTTCCGGGGCTGATATGGAGGCATCAGTTGGCTATGCCCACCTTAAATGATAAAAAACTCATTTGTAGATGACATGCCATATGTACGATAAGGGAAGAAGTCATTGAGTTGCAGGGCATTTCCCCCACCCCTGCTGACTATTCCTAAGCACAACCACTTTGTAGCAAAGGATGCTCTGCACAACTTACCTTGCGCAAAGGCTTCCTGCACATCTCCTCCCACACCTGTCAGAGAGTCCTGAGGTGTGTGGGCTGGAGTCGAGCAGGCAGACGCAGATCTGATGGGCATAGGAATAGGCCGGCTGATAGTGTGGCTGGGAGAAGAGCGTGGGGAGCCTGCCCCTTGGGTCTGGAATAAAAAGGTTTGCTAAGTGGGTTAAGCACGACTTACAGCAGAGAGCGCCCCAGCGCTGCCATCACCAATTATATTCCTACTGTGCAAACAGTCAGAAAATGCCATGTCATGCTGAATACTGGGATCATCCTGATGGAAAGCGAGCACATCAGTCTCTTTGTTAGTTAACAGGGTCAGGCGTGCATACTAGTAAAACAGCATAAATGTAAAAATGTAGTGAAGTAAGACAGCAGAAATGGCCAAAAGGATCTTATAAGTTCCAGGGTTCAAATGGACATTTAAAACCCCCCATATATGGAACTTCTCCCCCCCCCCATGGAAACTATAATGTTAACAATGTGCATAGTAATACAATACAGTCTTCTATTTTGCATCATTATTATTACTGTTATTATTATATTCTGCTTAATGCCAAAATAGGCCTCTAGGTGTTTTACACAGTATATAAGAAAAGTTACAAAGATGCAGAGGTCTTTGCATTAAGAAGACTGGAAGTCTTGGATAGAATTGTTAACTTTTCATACAGAAGAGAACTGTGTTCAAAAATTAGATGTAGGAACTCCTTTCTAAAACAAATACTAGAAGTGTGGGGTCCTGAAATGGATCCAGTACTCCATGCCATCCTCATGCCCAGTGCTTCTCTGCCCTGGCTGTCTTTCAATGGCTTCTGCTTATGGTGGTGCAAGGTGGGGAAGGAAATTGCTAAGCGTGATGATGTCAGGTCACACTTTCTGCTTTAATTAAAGCTTGTTAGGAGATGATGCAAGTTATCATTGGCTGTATGTTTAAGGCAATGCACAGTTTGGCCGTAGAACACAGCACAAATAGCTATTGTTAGGAAACAAAACCAAACAGCAAACCCCAGCATGAGTGCATGCAAGCCTTTTATGTGAGCCTAAGGAGGGTATCTTAATCCTGGACAAAGTGTTTTAACATCAGTCATAAGAAAGACATGTAGTTGGTCAGTGAAAGTGAGCAGAACACGTCACAGAATACACAAAGATCTTATACTCATCGATTCTCTGCCAGTTAATCCTGTTTTTGTCATCCCACGTAGGGAGCAGCAGCAGGTGGTTTATTGAGCCCCACCTGGTTGCCATACAGAGTTGATGAGCAGAATTCAGCTTGGTGGGTTACAGGTTTTGCAGACCTGCTTTAGAGTTATGAACTCTATGCAAGGAAGGGGAATGGACTGCAGAGATAGGAGTCTATACTAACGAGCAGTATTCAACTAAGTTTTTCTCAGGGTAGACCCATTGAAGTTTAACGTGTCGAGGTTAGGGCCCTTCATTTCAATGGGTCTACTTTGAGCAAAACTCATAGTGGCTCATAGTGGGAAGTGCACAGCCAAAGAGGTGTGGTCCATTCTTCCAAGTTCTTTCCACAGCAACACCCCACTTTCAAGTCACCGTTTTGCTCCTAATGTGGAAAAATGTTGGGAGCTTGCAGAGTCATGACAGAGAATGGATTGTTTCAATTCTGCCCTACTAAAATTATGAACTGGATCATGGAAGCAGGAATGGTTTCCTCAGTCCACTCTAATTCAGTAAGGCAAAGGTAAAACACAACACAACAAACCTCACTGTATAGAAGACCTTCAAATGCAACTGGGGCTTTCAGCTGCATTTTTGCACTAGTGCAAGGCAGGAGGGAACATCCTCAACCCACACCAGAAACTTCTCTTTATTTTTGGATTGTGTCTTGAACCTGCTGTAAGTTCTGTGTCCACTCTGGAATTACTATCTCCACTACTGGAAGCCATGGTTCCAATGTGGATTTCTGTATAGCTCCATTCTATCCCTTAACTGCCAACCCCACAGTTTACACTATTAATAGTGGCTAGAATCTTGATGCCCAGATAAACACTAGTAGATCTTGGAGAAAAGGATGGGAGCTGATTTGGGTTCTTAGTTCTGGAAGCATCTATTTGGCATTTCTAGGTTTTAAAAAAAATATTTTAGTCAAGCTCAGACTGCTGTTATTATGTCTGCAAACAGACATGTTACAGCAGTTATAATTTAGACAATGACAATTTTAATGAGAAATGTCATCTGTATCTTCTCATTGAGTGCACTGATAAGAAACCAGTAGTAAGATACTTAAGTTTTATCTACAATCACCCTCCCCTCAGTTCAGTAAAACTTAAAACAAATCTCTTCTGTTAGTCTTTGGTATGTAGCTCCATCTGCTGGAACCTAGAGTGGCTCACAGGTTAGAATCATCAGGGTAGAAATCTATACAAAATAAAAGAGCTACATTTCTGAACAGAAAAATTAGGAACATGGAAAACAGAAATGCTTAGTACACTAAGCAGAAAATATATATGATAGATTTGTATATCTTTGCCCTTTATAACAGTATGCACTTATGCTGAGCTGAAACAGAGTGCCCCCCCCCTTTACAAATCTTTTCACCCCTCATGAAATGTTCCCACTTTGCTGGCTGAACACCCTTTTGTGAAAAAGTATTCACAAATGGATGGGGTTTGGGGAAAGTGAGGAGGAGGAAAGACAGAAGGTAGATGCTCCTTTGTTCCTCCTAGTTAAATGTTCTCGACTGGTTGTGGTACAATATGGGCGGAGATGTGCAAGTGGATGTGCAGCCTGTGAAAGTAACACAGTGTAGACAGAGAAAACTGGTATTCAGATGCACATCCAAATGGGGATGTATTCTTTTGCATTGCATTGCTGTCACTAGTAGTCAGATGCAAAAATGTGTGGCGAAGGTTTTGCCATGCAATGTAATCCACTTGGATATTCCACAGCCCACTCCCCAGAAAGGTAGGACATGAACATTTTAAAATGAAACCATAGCCCTCAGTGTTGTCTGTTAGACAAATGTGATTTTTATGCTCTGGTGCCATCAGTAGCTCTCTGTGATCACTGATTGGGAGGGATCTTGCACTGAAGGAGAAAGAAACCACTGAAGTTGCAAAGGAGCAGTAACATTTTGGGGCCATGATCAGGTATAACCTTCCCAACACCATAAAAATGTGGAGTGGGGAGATCAGGATGCTTTTCACACTCCTCAAAACCTACTTTTCACATTGAAAATATGTGAGTGAAAATTCAGCATAAAACTGCAGTCTGAATGATTGTTTACTTAAATGAGTTCAGTGAGTTGGGTTCAGTAAAAAACTGGGCTCAAATCTTACATTATGAAAAGTAACAATAGTACTTTCAATGCAGATACAGTGGTACCTCGGGTTACAGATGATTCTGGTTACAGACTCTGGTAACCCAGAAATAGTACCTCGGGTTAAGAACTTTGCTTCAGGATGAGAACAGAAATCGTGTGGTGGTGGTGCGGCGGCGGCAGCAGGAGGCCCCATTAGCTAAAGTGGTGCTTCAGGTTAAGAAAAGTTTCAGGTTAAGAACGGACCTCCGGAACGAATTAAGTTCTTAACCCGAGGTACCACTGTATACCAATAGATCAGCAATGGCCCAATACTACCAGTTTTCTCCTAATATGTGTGCACATAGTTCTAGCTACTGCACATTGATTTCGTAGCTGAGCCAAGAAACAAAACTCTGCTTTAGTATAGTGAGAAATCCCTCAACACTTCCTGAGCCAGTGAGAATGCTACACTTTAGTCACTTAAGCAACATTATTCCTTTGGCTTCAGTGTAATTTAATGCATTTGGAAAGATAATTACAAACACAACCTTAGTGCATTTTTCAGTACAAATAGGTTATGGAATTATTTTTCAAATATTCTCAAAGCTGTTACTTGGGCTGGGGGATGGACTTAGCATTTCATCAATCTGAAGTACCTCTACATTTTCAACTTCAAGGAGTTTGCTCACGTTCACACAATTCAATAGTTTGTGTTGGACAGCATTGGAGAGTTATTGCTCTTCATGCAAAAGATACCATTATATCAGTAGTGAGCCTCAGAGATGTGTTTTGTTGTTGCTGACCTATCAAGAAAGCCATAACAGCTGACTGTTTAAAGTACCTTAACTTCTCAGATAAAAGGTTAAAGACGTGCGAGGTAGTGTTATTTATTGGTCCAGAGCATGTAAACGCATTTCAAGCAGATGTAGTAAGCACACATTTGGATCACAGGAGCACTTCTTAAGAGTTAGTGACATCTACAGTGTAAATAACTTACTCCCTGCTTCAATTCTTCTTCCTAAAGAAAGATTGGATCATTGCGAGTCAGATGAGTCTGAGCTTAAAGTGTGAGATAGGGGAGAGAGCTGCAGCTACAGAGCAGGATTGTCACCCCTTGGTCTTAGAACAGCATACTTCTGAACATCAATTTCCGGGGGGGGGGGGGCAATAATGAAGGAGAGCTGTTGCCTTTCTCTCCCATTTGAGAAGTTTTGGAGCGACCTGGCTAATCACTGCTAGAGTACCGTAGATGGTCAGATTCAGCAGGACTCTTACATTTTAAATGTTCTCACTGTACATACATAACAGGAGTGGCTATATAGCAACACAGCTCCAAGTTAAGTGGTGCACTCAAACCATTAAAGGGGCCAGCCTCAAATTTCCTAAAGCTTGTCATGTTGTTGGATGCAAATATATTTTGTATATATTATGAGCCTCCTTCCTTGGATGTTTTTATGCAGAGGATGGATGGCCATTTGTCATGGATGTTTTAGCTGAGATTTCTGCATTGCAGGGGGTTGGACTCAGACCCTATACAGGACTGAGAAACAGCAAAGATGGCTTAATAGCTCTTTTGCTGTGCACCTCTGTACATCAACAAATACACTTTGTTAAATAGGGGTAGCTAACAGGAAAAGAATATAATTTTAGCCCCTGCAGGTATTAAGTTTAATGAGACCAGGCTAGTTTATGCCAGGACTGATCTTTTAAAATATGAACAAAATTCCAAACAAAGAAGTTGAGTCCTTGCCCATCTGCCCCCTCCCCTCCCCAACTTAATTTCTGTTATCAAAGGGATGTATTTCTGCACATTAGTCCCTTTCCAAATCATTTAGGTTGAAGAGGTTAATAAACAGGGGGTGTATATAATGAAATATGACAACTAGCAACAACACTCCTTAGCCCCTCAGTACTAAGTACCTGGAGAAAAGGGCATTTGGATCCACTCTCCATTGCTGCTGTTTTTGTGGAAACAATGGTCAAATTATAGGTTGAAAAGATAACAGCAACAACAACCTATTTGTCTGGGAAATGGGAATGATTAATATCTGAAGTTAGTGGGAGGCATTTCCCAGAACAAACATCTATGGCAGGGATGGGAAATCTGGAGTCCCCTGCTGCTGTTAGACTCCATCAACCCCAATCAGCATGGCCAATGCTCAGGGAAGAGTGGAGTCATACATCATCTGGAGGGCTACAGGTTCCACATCCCTGGTCTAGGAGAAAAATCGTATAGGTTTGGAATTAAAGTAGTTTACCTTTAGCAGTTTCATGAGGCCTTCTAACTGAACCATGAGTTCTCTCCGGCTTTCCTGAAGAGCTGACATCCTCTGTTCAAGCTCATCCTTCCTCTGCCTAAGAAATAAGCATTTAAGATCAGGGCATGTAGCTAACCATTCCAAAGCTTCCCAGACAAACGAACATGCAGTGGAAAAGCCTGCATTTGTAATCCAAAACATGTGGTATAATGTTGCACCTGATTTCCTATGCAGGAAGTTTTTGCCCCAGGACTGACCATGAGCACAGCTCAAAACATGGAGCTTGGTTCCACTCTTGCAGCAGACGACAAGCCCTCCAGAATCTTTTCCTAGCTCACCGCCATGCTACTCCAACGCACCAAATATATATTTATTTTATTATTTGTTTTTATCTGCCTCTTATTCCAAGAAGCTCAGGACAACATGCATAGAAAGTCCTTTCCTCACTTCTTATTTTGTCTCCACAACAATCCAGAAAATAGGTTAGGCTGAGAGGGGATAACTTGCTCAAGGTGACCCATTCAAGAGAGGATATGAAGTTGGCAGTGGCGTAGCGTGGGTTGTCAGCACCCGGGGCAAGGCAAGTAATTTGCGCCCCCTAACCCATGGATTTGCGCCCCCTAACCCTAACCCCCAGATGTTGTGCCCAGTTCAGCCGCCCCCTGCACCCCCCACGCTACGCCACTGGAAGTTGGCACTCCCTTGTCCTATTCTGATACTCAATATTGATTCTCTAATGGACCAAATGTTTACCAGCTAAAAGTCTGCCCACACAAAAGGCTGACATTTCCTGAACATCCTGGATTTTTGTCAGAATCTGCCCTCCTTCTGCCATTGTGAATTCAAGTTGGTAAAGCCTATTTAACTGTTGGCTGGGTTTGGAACCAGAAGTTGCTTTTTCAATATGTGTTACTCTAGCTCTTGGGATTCCTTTCCCTGGTAATTCAGCTATTCCAAAAGGTCTCCTGATCCAGGACAAACTGATGCCACACTGCTGAGTATGATCTTGCATCTATTTGCTGATTATTTGGCACAATACACATTGCCTCAAAGGTGCATTCACATACATGTTCATCCTCTGCTGACTACAGTATCAACAGATATAGTTTCAAATGCTATACTTTTCAATGTAAGGAACATGTTCAGTGTCCTTTAAGGAGGTACTAACTTCTGGTTTCTTTTAAAGTTGAGTGTTAATTGGGGATAACATAGAGCTGCTGAAATAACATAACAAGCACAAATCATGATGAATGCTCAATAAAAAAGGATGTCTGGAAGAGTCCTTACAGACATTTTCTTAACTTCCACTCTCAACTTCTTAGCCAACTAGAATGACAATTTAATAATTAAGTTTTCTTCCCCATCACCTGATTTCAGTTTACTGGGCCGACTTTTTGAGCTTTCTGGGATCTTTGAACCCCCCAGCAAGAACAGCCTTTAAGCAGAATGCAGATTAGTGTTCTAGTCAGTGCTTTTCTTCGAGAAAAAAAGGTTCTGGTACTGCATACCTTTGTGTACCCCCAGGAAAAAAGCACTGGTTGTAGTTCAAAACACCTGGAGGGCACTAGATTGGCAAAGCCTGGTGTTCAGTTTAGAGAACCACAGTGATATTTATTAGAGAACCTGGGACTGTGAAATAGCCAGTACACTGCACAGAACACTTGGGGGAACAACCACATAGTCCCTACTTATATTTTCATTATGTTGAGAAGCTTTCATTTGGCTATTTTGCAAATGTTGTGCAAGGAATTAAAATAAGCCCCTTTAACTGTTAATTAACTATTACTATTCTGACCGCACACAAGCTTGGACAGATACTGCTTCCTGTGACATTGCAAATTAAAATGGAGGACAGATCTCTGTTGACAAAGCTCCCTAAGGACATTCAGTGTTGATAAATTTAAAGAAAGTTATTATTATTTTTTCTGTGAAGCAAAATAAAAGAAATGCAAAAACAAGCACCACGCACACTAGCTTACCCCTAGGATAGTGTCCACAGGATTATAGCCTCAGAGAGTCAAGTAAAAATTCCAGCACTGCATAATCAAGGGACTTTTTTTTTAAAAAAAGTAAAACTATTTCACCCTATTTGTAGTATTCTAAAACACATTTTAGGATGGGTTTCCAAAAGGGAAACAGTTAAACTTGAACATTGATCTTGATCACTTTCTAATAAGTTCTACAACACTAATGTTGCATATTGCTGCCATTATTTTTTTCTAGTTAGAGGAAGAGTTATCTTTTGACAACTCCATTAGTAAAATCAATAATGGAAAACACAACCTCAAAACAATATATGCTACCTGGTAGTGTGCTCCACTGAACTGAATGTGGCTTATTTCTGAGTAGAGATGTGTAAGATTGTGTTATTATTTTTTTTAATAAAAAACCTCTGAAGTCATTGGCTGAATATAATATACTGTATGTACTTACCTCAGGAGCCGAAGTTCTGCCAGGAGAGTAGGATTCTGCGCTGCCTTCTCTGGAGTGGGTTGAGACGCCTGCTCATGTTCAAGTCGCAGCCTGTGAATCTCTTGTAAGATTTCTCTTACAGAAGAAGAGAAGAAGAAGAGGTAAGCCGTCAGTAACGTTTTCACCAAGGGCCCCTCTAAATGACCTGTTTATTGGGCATTCATCCTGGCTTGTGCCTGCACAAAAGTACATCAGGAGCAGCTGGTGACAGGGGAACTGCTTCACTAACTGGCAGGTGGGTTACTGTTGCTTACCTCGAGGGAGAGGCGGCAGGGAGGTAAATATGGTGCAAAAGCACCAGCAGGAGCACCTAGTGTGTTTGCACTGTGCTGACTTCCCTGCCACCTAGCTCCTCCCTCTCTTGGTAAGCAAGAGTGTCCCACCTGCCTGGAAGATAGCACAGCACCTTCACTCTCAAGTGATGCAACACTTCTGGATTTACCTAGTTGGACTCTGTTGAACATTCTTTCTGATTTGTTTGTGGGGTGGTTAAACAATGATGAGCATTTGTCCTGCATTCATTCCGATTTCTTATGGGGTGTTTATATGTATTCTCATTAGTCAATTGTTCATCTCACACTTTTCAATGCATTTCCCCATCACTTAACAAACCACAAAGTGTCTGTTTCTTCTTTTTTGTTGTGCTAGGGCAAAGGTTTTCATTTTTTTTGAGTCCTTGGTTCCCTTGACCAACTACATTCTTTCTGTGGCACCACTGTGGGGCTCAGGAGCCTAGTTATGTCACCACTTGCCTGCAGAGCTGGCAGCCTCTCACCCTTTTTCAAACACCCTCCCTTGTGGAGTGTTCCCTCAGCCTCCTCTCCTCTCACCTGGAGTCCTCCAGGCAGCCTCTGCTGCTGCCCCTGGTCTCTGAGATGCCTCCCCATCCCAAAGAGAGGTACCTCTTCACACAGCCTCAAAATCTGCTCCATGGAAAAACTGAAAGCTCAGATGCTGCAACTAGGAGGTACTGTTTAAGTACAGATTGTCTTATAGCTTATTAAGTTAAATCCAAAACCCAGAAATTAACAGTGGCCCCAGTGTATTATACTGCATCTATAGGTTCCCTCATGACAGATTCACCACAGTTTTGGTCAACTCTGCCTTGATACTTGATACATTTTGTTTCTATCTGCAGACATACATTTAGCTTGGAGGTAGGTTACAACAGACTCTTACCTGTTCTTATTTTCAAGTTCTGCAATAAGCTGTCTTTGTTGCTTATTAGCATCAATAGAGAATGAGATATCTGGAGCACCTCTCTGTTGTGGTTGCTGTTGCAGTTGCTGGAAGACAGGTTGTTCATGTCAATAACAATGGCAAATAAAAGTAAATTGTTTAAAGATAGACATGCCCATCTTTTGTCCTTTTTGTATTCATACACATATTAACCATATGACTGATATTGTACAGCAATGCTTGTGTAATATAGGGGCTAAAGGTGTTTATTCAACTTCAATTAATTGGAAAAAAATTATACCCTGCCTGATTTTCAGAGAAACTCAAGGTGGTCCACACAATACAAAAACAAAACTGAAATCCCCATCATTCCCATTTCCCCTGCAGCCTTCTGCACACCCACAAAATGTGCTCTGGAGGGTTGAGGAAAAGAAGAAGAAGAAAGGGAAATCCAATTGTGTGACCAAAAGTCCACGGTGTGATATTGGGTGGAAGAACCAAATACATACATCTGAGACACTGCACTGAAAGTGACTAGCAATTAACTGATTTCTGGCTCACATAAATTATTTTGGCCTTCATTCCATCCAGTCACACTTCTCTCTTAACTACTTGGTTAATTGACAGTATCTGTTAAGAATTTCCTCAGAAGACCTTGTGATCAATCTCCCTCCCTGCTCCTCCTCATGACAGAAGTACTCCTTGGTTTACGACACAATCAGTAATCAAAACGTCAGGATAATATTTGGCCATTGGCATCACCCTCATCATTGCAGCTGGTGCTCCAGTGGCAAAGCTATAGACTACACACTCTCAGCCTTGGTGAGGTACTGTGATAATTAATTTGCTGTTCCCCTCCCATTTTGAAGACAATTGAGATGAGTAACAAGGGGAGGGGGAAGAAGCCCATTACTTGCTAACTATCAATAGAATACTAGCACAGCTAAAGCAGTCCTGGCTTTATTGAACAGGGTCAGTTGGGGAATGACAACATCATAAAGGCCTGAGACCACAGCACTTGAAACATACCCAACAAAATCTTTTTTTTTTTAATAAATATTTATTAAAGATTTTCTTAGAACAATAGAAAGAACAAACAAAATAACATATAATTTTTCCAATATCCACATTTTCTTCACTTCTTTGGACTTCCTCGCATCTCTCGTTCCTGCGTTCCAAATTTTTGAACTTTACCCAGCAATTTATCACCTTGTTTCAATTCTTATATTATAATTTTCTGATATTGTATCCCTAATTTTAGATAATTTAACCCAAACCTTAAAAGCTTAATTTTAACATAATATTTATCCAAAATTTATCTTTTCTTATATTTTCATTTATCATATTCCTTTTAACTAACTTATTGGTGCCATATTGTTGATAATCTTACATCTTTCTTAACATTCATACAATTTACAATATTTTTGTAAATAGTCCTTGAATTTCTTCCAGTCCTCCTCCACAACTTCTTCTTCCAGGTCTCGGATTCTGCCAGTCATTTCTGCAAGCTCCATATAGTCTATCAGTTACATCTGCCATTCTTCCAGTGTGGGCAAATCTTGGGTTTTCCAGTATTTAGCAACAAGTATCCTTGCTGCTGTTGTTGCATACATAAAAAATGTTCGGTCCTTCTTTAACACCCTCTGGCCGACGATGCCCAAAAGAAAGGCCTCTGGTTTCTTAGGGAAGGTATACTTAAATACCTTTTTCAACTCATTATATATCATTTCCCAGAAAGCCTTAACTCTAGGGCAGGTCCACCAGAGGTGAAAGAACGTTCCTTCAGTTTCTTTACATTTCCAACATTTATTATCAGACAAATGGTATATTTTTGCAAGCTTGACTGGGGTCATGTACCACCTATATATCATTTTCATAATATTTTCTTTCAAGGCATTACATGCCGTGAATTTCAAACCGGTGGTCCATAACCTTTCCCAGTCAGCAAACATAATATTATACCCTATGTCCTGTGCCCATTTTATCATAGCCGATTTGACCGTTTCATCTTGTGTATTCCATTTTAGCAGCAAATTATACATTCTTGAAAGTACCTTAGTCTTAGGTTCTAACAATTCCGTTTCTAACTTTGATTTTTCCACCTGGAATCCTATCTTTTTATCCAACTTAAAAACTTCTTTGATCTGAGCATAATGTAACCAATCTCGCACTTTATCTTTTAATTTCTCCAAACTCTGCAACCTCCAATTATCTCCATCTTTTTCTATTATTTCCCAATATTTCGGCCATTTGACCTCCATATTGAGTCTTTTCCGGGCCTTAGCTTCCATTGGTGATAACCACCTTGGGGTCTTATTTTCCAATAAGTCTTTATATTTTATCCAGACATTGAACACTGCTTTCCTGACAATATGGTTCTTGAAAGCCTTATGAATTTTAACCTTGTCATACCACAAATATGCATGCCATCCAAAAGCGTTGTTAAATCCTTCCAAATCTAAAACATCAGTGTTTTCAAGAAGCAGAAAGCTGCTGATTCATAGTACAACTTTAAGTCTGGCAGGGCAAAGCCCCCTCTTTCTTTAGCATCAGTTAGTATCTTAAACTTAATTCTGGGCTTTTTGCCCTGCCAGGCAAATTTGGAGATATCTCTTTGCCACCTCCCAAAACACTCCATTTTATCCACAATCTGTAAAGTCTGAAATAAAAACAACATCTTTGGCAATACATTCATCTTTATAGCAGCAATTCGTCCTGACAAGGAAAGTTTCAATCTTGACCAAAGTTCTAAATCCCTTTTAATTTCAGACCAACACTTTTCATAGTTATCCTTAAATAGACTCATATTCTTCGCTGTTATGTTTACCCCTAGGTATCTTACTTTTTTAACCACATTTAACTCTGTCTCTTTCTGAAACCTTTCTGATTCTAAAGGTGTCAATTTTTCCCCCAAAACCTTGGTTTTCTGCTTGTTAAGTTTAAATCCCGCCACCCGACCAAACTCCTGAATCAATTGTAATACCCTTTTCATACTAGACTCTGGCTCCTGTAGGGTCAAAACTAGGTCATCTGCAAATGCTTTAAGTTTATACTGTTTCGCTCCGACCTGAATTCCTTCCACCAACCGGTCTCCTCTAATCATGTTCAAGAGCACCTCCAGGACCAAAATAAATAGCAAAGGGGAAATAGGGCAACCTTGTCGTGTTCCTTTTTCAATTTTGAACTCTTCCGTCACCACATTGTTCACTATCAATTTAGCCTTTTGTTCCGAATAAATTGCCTCTATCCCATTCTCAAACCCCCGTCCCACTCCCATCCCTTCCAAATTTTTCTTCATAAACTTCCATGAGATGTTATCAAAGGCCTTCTCCGCGTCTATAAATATTAACACTGCTTTTGTATTAATATTTGTTTGCAAAAGCTCCAAAATGTCAATAATATTCCTTGTATTAGCAAACAAATGTCTACCTGGGAGAAAGCCTGCCTGGTCATTATGAATTACTTCATTTAAAACTTTTTAAAATCTACTTGCTAAAATGTCTGCAAATATTTTGTAATCCACATTTAGGAGGGAGATGGGGCGGTAATTCTTAAGTTGTGTCTTTTCAGTTTCTAGTTTGGGTATCACTGTGATGAAAGCTTCTTTCCACGACTCCGGTGCCTTCTTCCCCTCCATGATTTCATTGCAAACTTCCATTAATGGATGTATCAAATAGTCTTTCAATGTCTTATAGTATTTGGAGGTAAGCCCATCTGGCCCTGGAGATTTGCCCAGTTGCATGTTCTGAATGGCTTCTTCAATCTCTTGTTGTGTTATTTTATAGTTCAGGATTGTTCTATTTTCCTGAGACAGCCTTGGTAGACCATTCTTTATCAAAAATTGTTCTATCTCCACCTCGTTTTGCGGCCCTTGTGTATATAATTGTTTAAAGTATCTCTGGAAACACTTTCTGATCTCCCCTGGGTTCTGAATATTTCTTCCTTCAATCTCTAAATTTGTGACCGTATTCAATTTTTGTCTCTTTTTCAGCTGCCATGCTAACAACTTTCCACATTTATTTGCCGATTCAAAAGATCTTTGTTTCATTAGCTTAACTTTCCATTCCACTTCCTGATTTATCAATTTAGAATATTGTGCTTGGTGGAGTTTAATTTCTCTTAAAATCTCCTTTGACTTCGGTCTTGATCTTAACTTCTTCTCACATTCTTTAATTTTCTCCAGGATCTTATCTTTTTTCTCGTTCTGTGCTCTTTTCTTTATGGTGTTCTGTTGTATCAGAAACCCCCTCATAACCGCTTTACTTGCGTCCCAGACGGTTCTTTTTTCCACCGTAGTGTTCAAATTTATCTCAAAGTAGTCCTTCAAAGCTTTTTGGGCCTTTTTGGTAATCTCCTGATCTCTGAACAAATTGTCATTCATCTTCCATCTGAAGGAGCCGGTTGGAGTTAGTCTCATATCCATCTTTACAGCATTATGGTCAGAGCAGGTCTTTGGGCAGATTTCCACTTTTTTTGTCTTAGGTGCCAGACCTCTAGTTATCCATATTTGGTCGATTCTTTTTTTTAATTATAATATTTATTAAATTTTTGTTTGACAATAAAGATATATAAAAAAACATACCAAATTCAGATATCCTCATTTCATAAACATCCTTGGACTTCCTCACGCCACTTGCTCCTACTCTCTAAACTCATAAGTTTTACCAGCAAATTATTAACTTAATTTAATTTGTCTATTAAAATTTCCCAATATTCAAATCTCAAATTTAATCTTTTAAATTTCTCTTGTCAAAGGTTAATTATAGAGTACCATTTATCCACAATTTATCTTATTTTTCAATTACATTAACTTTTACACATATAAATTATTAATTTGTTGGAGCCCTGATGTTGCAGATCTTACATTTTTCTTAATATTCATACAGTTTACAATACTTTTGTAGATAGTCTTTAAACTTCTTCCAGTTCTCCTCCTCCAATTCTTCTCCCTGGTTTCGGATTCTGCCGGTCATCTCATCCAGTTCCATATAGTCCATCAGTTGCATCTGCCATTCTTCCAGTGTGGGCAAATCTTGAGTTTTCCAGCCCTTAGCAATGAGTATCCTTGCTGCTGTTGTGGCATACATAAAAAAAGTTTGATCCTTCTTTTGCACACTTTGGCCGACAATGCCCATATTTGGTCGATCCTTGTCCATGTCAGTTGGGCTTCAGAAAAAAATGTTCCTTCTCTTCCCAGGGGGTTCTTTGTTCTCCAAATGTCAATCAAGTCCATGTTGTCAGTCAGTTCAAAAAATGTTTTAGGTAGTCTGCCATCTTTTGTCACATTTTGGCTATGTGACTTATCCATGTTGGTTGACACCACCCCATTCATGTCTCCCATCATAATGATGTTGTCATAATTCAAGTAGTCCAGCATTATCTCATGCAGCTTCTTGTAAAATTCCGATTTCCCCTCATTTGGCGCATAAATTCCTAATATCAAAAACTTTTCTCCTTGGTTTTGAATCTCAATTGCTAAAAACCTTCCTTGTTCATCTTTAAATAAAAATTTTGGTGATAGGCTCTCCTTTGCATATATCACCACTCCTCTTTTCTTGACTCGGTCCGAAGAAATAAATTCTTGGCCTAATCTTTTGTTTATTAACACTTTTCTGTGGAGCCTAGTCACATGTGTTTCTTGCAAGCAAATAATGTCCAATTGTTCTTTTTTCAATATATGAAATATTCTTCTCCTTTTTTCCGGAGAATGGGCGCCATTAATGTTCCAACTCAGAAGTTGCAGAGACATCCTGGACAAATCTGTTATTCCTCTTGTGGTGGTATCTTTTTCTCCTGGTCTTCAGACCCCAAAGGTGTAGGTGTAGGTGCAGGCGAGGGTCCAGACCCTGAAGGTCTTTCGATCCCTTTCTGAAGGTCCTCTCCGTAGGTACTCAGAAATTTTACTTTATCCTCGGCTGTTTTGATTTTCACTTTCTTCCCTCTAAATGTGAAAGATAATCCTTGGGGAAATTCCCACCTATAAATGATTGAGTTGCTCCTCAACAGTTTTGCTAGTTCAGTATAGGTGGATCTAAGGTCCAAAAGTTGTTTTGGGATGTCTTTATAAATCTCTGCTCTTCTATCCGAAATTTCAAGTGACTTATTGTAATGTAGACCTAATATTTTATCCCTTTCCTCCTTAGTTCTCAAAGTAATCAAGCAGTCTCTGGGCCTATCTTTCCTTGTTAATTTTCCAAGTCTGAAAGCAGTCACAATTTTAAAATCCTTTTCTTCCTCCAAAGGCCAAAACTTGGAAAATTCCTTTGTCAGAAACTCAATTAAGTTCCCTTGTTCAAGTTCTGGTATAGACTTCAATCTCAAATTATTTTCCCGAGCCCGTAGTTCAATCATAGACAGATAGGCCTGTTGTTCTCCAACCTGCTTGTGCAATGGTTTTACCTCCTGCCTCAGTTCTTCAGTTTTTTGATTAGCTTCCTCTGCCAATTTCCGATTTTCTGCGGTGGCTTCAAATAATTTGCCAATTGATTGTGCATTCAAGGTGACTTGTTCAGTTAATTTATTAACACTGGCTGTATTTTGATCAATCTTTGCCGTTTGCTCATCCGCTTTTTTGTCTAGAGCTTCCAGTTTTTCAAATATTTTGTCTAATACTGAAGCAGATCCTCCTGCTGCCATATCCTCTAACAAAGGTTGCTCAGTTCCTTCTTCCACTTCCAAAACAGCCGGGACAGATGATCTACGCGGCTGTGAAGTTAAAGTCAAAGTTGTTTGTTTTGCTTTCACTTTAGCCGCTCTTGTTGATCTCCCAGTGCCACTCATTCCAGTTCTGTCTACTGGTCAAGGTCAGACTGAGTATGTTCCCATGGGAAACCACCAGCCCAGAGGGTAAACAGCCAAATAGAAGGAAAGGAAAAAGAAAGCAAAGTCACATGCAATTGTAAATGCAAAATCCTCTAGAGGGAGCCCAATTATGTTTTGAGGGAGGAAATCAAATTGTTAAAGTCAATTGTTTTAAAACTCCAAACTTTTCCAAATTCCAATGTTTCTAAAACAATGTCCATACAGCCTTTAGTTTCCGAAGAACCTTCAGTTTCCTTGTAGTTAGCAGAGTTGGTCTTAAAAGCATAACAATGTCTCAGCAAGTGCCAGAGAAAATGATTCAATATAACAGTTCCAACAGCACTCAGCTTGTAGCAGCACAAAGCAACAAAGTGTCAAAATTTGCAATCTGACAGTTCTGTTAAATAGGCAGCCCGACTGCCTGGGTTTCTCTGTAGATTTGTAATTCCAGCAGAAAAGGTAAAGCACAGTTCATATTAAGAAATGAATCACTCAAAGAGTTAAGTCCTAAGTCTCCTTAAACACAGCTCCGATAGATGTATAGATTGATTGCCTTTTAGCGCCTCTTCAAAGGCTCCAAACATCAAAGTCCTTTGCTTTGAGTCTTAAGCAGAGACGAGAGACGGACTCCTGGTTGCGTCTCCCGCTTTTAGCCGAATTAGCAGTAATTTAGCCTCCAAATCTTTCTTTCTTTTCTTACTCACGGGTTGTTGTTTTCAAATCGGATGTTCCCAGGAAAAAAGGTCAGCGCTCACCGACAGCAGCTACGCGGCTTCACTCCACAGAAAGAGCGATCGACTCACAGCACCGCGCCAACCCTTCCACGTTCCGAGACCCCTTACGGGGTCTCTTCTGCGTTTCGGGGGGCACTTCTGGTGCCCGCCGAGTCCCACGGCCACAGGCTTTCGCTGCCTGTGGTTTTCCGACGTGGGTCTCCGCTTCGCCGTAGCGGACGACCCGTTTCTGCGGAGCTCCCCCTTCACAATTAGAAGAAGGCAGCCATTGTCGTTTGCGCCGCCTCCGGAAGTCCATACCCAACAAAATCTAACTAATGCTCTGAATGTATTCACTGGCCGTATTTTAATCAGACTTGCACATAAGTAGCTATGGATTCAAGTGATTTTACTGTCCCAAGTGTTTAGCAAATAAGTCATAATGAGCATGATCTCACTTTCTTCTCCTAGATGGAGAAGGTCCTCAGCTGGGTGGCACAACATCTCTGAAAAATCTCTTGAAAAACCTCTGCTTGGTGGCACTAGCCAATATTTTGTTCCACTGATGCAAGAGAACTCTCTCTACAGCAGTAGTTTTTCCCCTTTAACTGTCATGTAATAATTTTCAGAGACAAGTCTCACAGTATGACAAGCATGATAAGTAGCTTTTACAGTGAGAAACTGTGCTGCACATGCAGCAAGGATGGGGGAATAATGTCTGTCATTAACTGGAAATCATGGTCTATTTTAGGGATGACTGAGTTCTTCCAAAGTCCCCTTGGATTAGCTTGGAAATGACCTGAGCCCTCAAAACCTGGATCATTTCTCTGAGGCAATCCAAGACCTGGAAATAGAAACCCCATTCTCTGCCTGTGATACTTGCAGGAATATGTTTTGGAGGATGAAAGGACAAAGTGAACAGTAGTGGTGATGGGGAACCCTACCTGCCACTAAGGACCCTCTTGTCCTAAGGGTGTTATGTGGCAGATGGGCCTTGGATTTTGATTTTGCCCCTGCAGTATTGCCAAAGCAGCCTCAGAGATTCAGCATTTGCTGTGGTAGCAGCCAGAAATCATGTATGCTCACAGAGATGTCAGTATTTCCAATCTTCAACTTTAATGCGACAATCCTAACCCACCTCAGCTGGGAGCAGGCACCACTGAATTCAATAGGACTTTCTGAGTAATCATGTGCCTTTAGAATGGTGACTGGGAGTGGCTGCCGAGACCACGTAACACCAGTCTTGAAAGACCTACATTGGCTCCCAGTACATTTCCGAGCACAATTCAAAGTTTTGATGCTCACCTTTAAAGCCCTAAGCAGCCTTGGTTCTGTATACCTGAAGGAGTGGCTCCACCCTCATCATTTAGCCCGGAGAGGGCCTTCTGGCGGTTCCCTCACTGCAAGAAGCGAAGTTACAGGGAACCAGGCAGAGGGCCTTCTCGGTAGTGCTGCCCGCCCCCCAGGAACACCCTCCCATCAGATGTCAAAGACATAAAGAACTATCTGACATTTAGAAGACATCTGAAGACAGCCCTGTTTAGGGAAGTTTTTAATGACCAATGTTTTAAAGTATTTTTAATCTTTTGTTGGAAGCAGCCCAGAGTGGCTGGGGAAACCCAGCCAGATGGGCGGGGTATAAAAATAAATTATTATTATTATTATTATTATTATTATTATTATTATTATTATTATAGATTGCAGTGACTTCTAGACTTGTGCCAATCAATCTTTCAGCATGGCTAGAGATAGTTCCTCCTATGTAAACAAGCCTATCCCAGGGGATAGTGGTAGCTTTCCTCAACCCTTTTATTTCAGCAAGTTCAAACAAAACAAAACCATCTTCTCCTAATGAAAGCCACTTACTGATGAAGTAGTCTCAGCTGCCAGTCTTGCTGCATACCTTGCGATCAGTCTGTGCTCTTCATCTAGACGGTTTGGGCTGTCGAGCAAACTGTTGTGAGGGAAGGGCAAGGAAAAGTGGGAGAGACATTAATATATAGGTTGAGAGGAAAATATTCCATAACCTATATAAAAAAAGGTTACATAATAGAGGTTAATAAAATTATGAATCGTGTGGAGAATGTGGACAGAGGAAAATTACTCTCTCTTGAAACTCTAGAACTCAAGATCACTTCGTGAAATTCCCTGGCAGTTGAATCAGGCCAGACAAAATGAAGCATTTCATATATTGCACAATTAACTTATGGAATTCATGGCTAAAAGATGCTATGATACATGCTGACAGAGGCAGCTTCCAAAGGGGATTTGACAAAGTTCATGGAGAAGTCTATCAGTGGCTATAAACCATTCCACCTAAATGCAGCTCCCAAGTATACCTCTAAACACCATGGGAAATACTAGAGGAGGCTGGCTACAGTAGGGAACTGGATGCTGGACCTGGAGCTGATTTGGCAGGGCTTTTCTTATGTTTCCAGCATGGCCTCTTTGCTATTTTGAATTTTTAAGAATCAAGTAAACTTATTTTCCTCCTTCAGGAAGGCTTATCTTTGAAGGTAAAATATTTTTATTTTGAAGATGAAATATCTTTAATATCTTCTTTCATGTTTGATGTTACGTGAACATGTTATAACTATCTCCCAAAGGGAGCTAAAGGCACATTTGCTTATTCTTTTAGGCTACTGTGATTCGAATATATTACTGTAACATTGAACATTGAAGAAAAAATTAAATATATCGATTCCTAACAATGAGTGGTAACATTACAGTACAATTCTATGCACATCTATTCAGAAGTAAGTCTCATTAAGTTCAATGGGACTTACTCCTAGGTAAATGTAACCTTAGTTACAACCCCAGGATTTTAACCCTAGTTTATTAGATTTTAAGATTCCTCACACTGTCTTTACAGTAATGAAAGAGTACCTATAATTATGCTTCGGTGATACATAAATTAATAGATGAATTGTCAATAAATGGATTAAATTTAAATTAAACTGGTTGACAGTCCTCTTTTTATTATAATTTATTAATGGTTATTGACTGCTCAGAAGTCAGTCCTACTGAGCTCAGTGATGCTTATGCCATGGTAAATGAGTATAGGATTACAGCCTAAGACTCCGTTTTTCCATGGGGGAAAGCCCCACTGAGCACTGTAGGACTGACTTCCTGCTAAACAGAATTGTGTTGCATAGCTTTAAGTTGAATTAGCAGTTCAAAGTCATGAATGTTTAGTCAGAGGCAAGCCCCACTCTAATGTGACCGACTCCCTGGTGTGTTTAGAACTGCAACCTAAACTACTGATTAAATGAAGTAAAGCATGCTGGTTTTAATGTCAATAACAATTCTTTAACCAGGACTACTCCAATTAAAAATTAATACAGTTATGAGGCATATGGGCATGTATTTGTATGAGATTTTCCTTCATATGAAACTTTTTGATGATGTATTTAAATGCTTCAGCTTTGTTGATAATGCAAGATTTCTCTTTGAATCTGGGATGAGGCAAAGTTCTGCAAATTTTATCTTCTACATTACAACACACTGTTTTCTAAATGCAAGGTAAGAGACCCCTGGGAATTCTGTGTATGGTTTAGATTGTCTTGCTACAGACTCTCTCTCTCTCTCCCCCCCACCCCCATGAGAATGGATTCATCCTTCAGGAAAAACCATCTGCTTAAATGGTGCATGTATAAAAACTGAAACTGAACAAAAAATGTGAAAGAAACAACACTTGAGGAAGAGTGAAGATAAGTGTTTCATTCAGGACAACTTATTAGAAGCAAAATTTTCAGTCACATAGTTTTTAATTAAGCACCGGAATATATGATAAGTTTAAGTTTAAAAAATAAATCGATTGTGTTCAAGAAAATAAGCATGGCAAGGCAGAGTAGATGAAGGGCCCACAATGACACTGTTGGAGATGCAACCCATGTCTGTGTCCTTATACGTACAGATACACTGTGACCACAGTGGCCTGGTTCACATGCACACTGCTAAGCAAAATCATGGCACAGCACACACAAGCAAACATGGGGTTTCTGGGGAGAAGACAGTGGCCATGTTGATCCTCCTCTGCTTCTACTGCTGCTGCGCTGCTATGAGATAAGCCAAGGTTTGGCCTAGCAGTACATCCAGAGTTAGGCTTGTGACAAATCAAGAGCAGTAAGCCATAGAACAAACCTTGGGGAGATCAAGCCTAAGTTTGAATGTAACACTAAACCAAATCAAGGCTTAGCTCACAGCAGTGCAGCAGAACTGGAGGAGGAGTGATGTGGTTGTGATCTTCTTTCTAGGAACCCACATATTTGCTTGTTCCCAATAAGCCATGGTTTGAATTGTGCAAACTGTGATAAGGGAAGCGTGGAGGAGGTGCAAGATTGTCCCCAAGAAAAGTATTCCACTTTTCCCCATTAAGAGTAGATAGCAGCTAGTCACAAATAAGGAAGAATGGCTGAACCTGCACCACAGTTACCACAGAGTCTGGTGCTGAAGGCAGGATCCTTCCTTCCAAATCATCCATGCATGCCTAATCGTGCCTATTGAATTGTGGGAGAAAGTAAAGGTTTCCAATAGGAAATGTGTCTGAACGGGGGTAGGGGGTGGGTGGAAGCTGATTGTTGTTGCAAAACTGCTTCCAAATATGCTGTGAAAGGCCAGGGGGTATCCCAAATCCTTCTCGTAGTGAAAAAGTCATTAGATAGGATGGGAAAAGTCATTAGATAGGATGGAAAACCAGAACAATCCTATACATCCTCTCCTCTAGGCAAGTCAAGAGGTGACAATTCCATCACTTGTTTGCTGTCATGACAACAGAACATAGGAACATACACTTGAACACTGTGGTTGCAAGTTTGTGGGAGAAAGTAATTCTATGTATTATTTTGATATATACTTGTATGATATTAAGTGGGAAAGGGCAAGGCAACACCACTAGCTATTTCTCAGTTGATAGATTTTCTGAGACTACTAGAGTGTGCTAATTCACCCGAAGTCAACTCAGATGGCTCAAACAAATTAGTCATATCACACTTGCCTGGGAAAGGAAACAAAGACACCCGCACTCCAATAAACACAAGCCACTCTGATTTGAAGGAAAATTACTCCCCGCCCCCAAATGCCAAAAAAAAAAAAAAGCAAGTTAAAAGTACATTTCATTTTTGAAATTTGCATGAGAAAAAATGTTTATGGAACCAACACGCCTCAATCTTGGCTATTCAAATATCTTGATTGATTGAAATCATTTATGTCTCTCATGTCAGTGCAGCCCTCTGGGGACATTACTCCTATTTAACTGCGAGTATCCTTGGAGTTGTCAACTTTTCAACTGGCTGCTGTAAATACGTCTCTTAGCAGAAGGTTGATGCACCAAGATTAGCAAGTGATATTATTTCCATGCCATGAAAGTTTCAGAAATTCTGTGCATTAAACATACAACAGCAGGCTAGGGCAGCTAGCAATCCATTCAATATCCCTGATGCCTCCCAGACCATTTGGATGAGGCTGTACAGTATGTGGAGTTCAGAACTAATGTTATCTTAGCATCTGTGAAGATACGCTGTTTTGCTTTATTTGAGGATTTTTTTTGTTTTTTAGTGTCAGTATTTCATTAGGATGATAATGGCTTTTGGAAATGGACCACATGCACTGTGGCAGTATCAGTCATTGCTGCTACATGTGATCATTTGCTACCACACCGAATAGCAATCAGACCTGTATTGGATAAAGCCGTGGCTTGCATTCAAATGGCAATGGAAGATTCCCAATTGTCTCTACTCTGCATGCTCCATTATTTGTTATGAAAAGTTGCCCTAAACCTTTATCTAAGTTTGTCTCTTTGCAATTTCAAATAAATTGCTTCTGGTCCTAGTATCAGTGGACATAGTGAACAGTGGTTTTGCTTCCTTAGACTGCAAGCGGCAGACCATTATTAGTTGGGAACTTTGTGGCCTGCTGTACAAAAACTTTATGGCCAGAATGCACTTACCAATTAAATGCATAACCACAGACATTAGCAGAGGGACAGTATCAGGACTGATGCCAGTCTATAAAAATATATATAATGCTCAGGAATAACATATTGCCTGAGCTCTTAAATATTCAGAACTATGCACTTCTCCACTCCTTACCACAAAGCATTATGTAATACATGGTTAAGTCTGTTAGCTAATTTTGCCTGTTAATATAATGGGAATGACTGGTGCTCTTTTCAATCAAGTACGTTAATACTGAAATCTTTGAATGTCAATAATCATATGTTTTGCACTACACATTTCATTGTTTCTTTACCCATCCAAACCTTCAAAAGCATTCAATTTAAGGGTTTATCATGGCACACAGTTTCTTCTGCGCACTGAACATGTGGACTCAAACTACATCAGCTCCATCTAGCAAGTGTATACAAAAAGGAATGGGCCTCAATTTGACTGATAAAAAAAAACAATTGACAAGTAAATGGCTATAGCTAGCAAGAAGCATAGACAGAGAAGGGTGGCTTATTATACCAGAACACTCTGTTCAGAAAATAGCAATCAGTTATCTAACCATGGAAAAGGATATATTCACATGTCACAACACAGGGAGCTTTTCAGTCTTACATGGAAAAAGACGTCCTTTTAAATACTGCTGTGTTTTACAGAATCCAAAACCAAGTTTCAGTCATGATCCCATACCTTAAATACTTCATGAGTGTGATGCCCAGCCTTCATTATTCTGTAGACACTATAGGGTGGAACACCGCATGCTTTCAACCAACCTTTTATCAACTGCTTTTGAGATCAGTCTAACGTACAGCTCTACAGTGGTAACAGAGCAGGCAAATAAAAAGTCATCTTATTCAACCATTGTATTTCTTCACTTGGAAAAATACTCCAAAGAATACTTGAATCTGTGCATTCTGTCCTACACACTCTAGCACGGACTAACTGATAGGGTGCTGGACCTGAGGGATTTGAGATGAAATTTCTGCTTAGCCATGAACCCCTTGGATGCTTGGATAAGTAACTGTCTTTATCTGAAACGACTGTTTTAGGTATAAACAGCATAAAGCCAGGAAAGCAATATGCACATTAAAAGCACAAAAGAAACAATTATTAGTAACAACCACTGCCAACAGTACAATCTGAAAAAACACCTAATTATGCTGATTACTGTATTTGGATTTAATGCTGCCTATTCATCAAGGCATTCAGATGTCACTTCCATATAAGAAAGTTGTAGATCAATATGTAATGATGAACATACACTTTATGTGAACTGAAGAGTGGTGGTCATGTGTGTCTTTTCAGTGAAATCATTTGCCTTTGACAACTGGATGTGAGAATTTTCATACAGATTTCACACAAAAAGAAACTTCAGAATATTCCTTACATATGCAGCAGTTCTGTGGTGGCTCATGTAGATTGTCACCGAGTTGATCAGTTAGTAGGATAAATGGGTCAGAGTATGTATAATATTGATAAGCACACTAATGATTGCCTTTTAGAGACTAACAGAAATCAATGTGCATGGTAGTGATTCTACTGTTTGTAATATTTAACACTGCTGAAATCCAATAGAATGAGGACCAGGCCAGTCAGTTTAGTTTCTGCGCAGTCCTTTGAGGAGTTGCATTCTGTAATGGCCTGGATTCGTCTCTAAATTTCCCCACCAAGTTGCCCAGCCTGCACTAACCGTGAGGGGTTGTTCTGGAGCATGTTGACATACAACCCAATGAGAACATGTTCATCAGCCAGCCTGTCTGCAACATCGAGGCTATACTGTAACCTGAAACAGGGTTGGGGGAAAAAGGGTATAGTCCGGACAGACAAAGAGAAATAAACAGAGAAAGCAGGAGCAAGTAAGAGTGTGAAATGGGAATTTGTAAATGAGCAGTCAAATGTATTTTCTCTCTCTTCATAAAACAAGTGTTGAAATCGTTATCAATTCCATCCAATCAAGGTAGAACTTAGAGATATTAAGAAAGTGGGCCTGCAAGACAAGAATATCAGCATCTACAAAAACTAAAGCAGCAGAGATGCTCAAGGACCATGCAGGATCTGGCCTTGGATTAGTGCTACAATGAAGCATAACTTAGAATATAAGAAATTGCCAACCTTTAGCTCAAATACTAAGCACACTTATTTTAAAGGGGAATTCAGCTGACATCAGTCAGGCGAGCCAATCTACACATGCAAAAAGAAACAAACCAACAACCACGTGACACAGTTCTTAGAACGAACCATTTCAAATGATATGTAGAAGACTTCATGTCAGAATGCTTGCCCATGCAAAATGTTTTTTTGGACCTAGCAAACTAATGGTTAGGTTAGAACACTCTCACACAATGTGCAAGGTTTTTGTGGCTGGGTATGTTTTGATGCAAGGGGGTCAAACCAACATGTGATTTCCGCCAGAGGCATAGCTTGGGGGGTGGGGGCGCACTGGGCACCACACTGTGGGGGCGGCACTTACAGCGTAAGCCACATGTCTCTCCTGGGAGTGATGTGGTGGCTCGGGTGCCTGCAGGCTCCAAGCTGCCTGAAACAGCAACCTGAGGCTTGCATCTGCCCTACAGCTGAGGGGGAGGCGGCCTCCATGAAAGCTCCGCTCGCCCTGCCCTGTGGGCAGCTCATACCACCCCAGGCGCCCAAGCAGCTACAACACCCGATTTCTCCAATACAGAATGAAATGCTACAGTCCTACGAACTGTGCACTCCATTATCGGTCGATCTGTATAGATTGGCTCTTAGGACTGAAGTGCAAAATTTAACTAAGCATACACAAATCTACATCAAAATGTAGAATTACTTGTATTTTAAGATGTCATAGCAAGACCTTGTGTGCTACTATATTTCATATGGCTCTGTTTATTTGTGCTTAATCCAGCTGGCAGATAAATTATGAGGAAATTAAAATTCTGCCATTGATATGTTTTGTGGAATGCACAGTATAATCAGAGGAGAAGGCATTTGCTTTAGTTGTGTTAGTGCAAGCTACTGATGCACTTTTTAAAACTTACCCTTTGCCTTTCAAAAAAGCTGGAGCAGCCCTAGCCAGCAATTTGTTCTGCTCTACTTCATTATTCTTGTAAGGAGAGCTAGTTAATGAGACAGGACAACTAAGACAGTAAACCATGAAGGCTGAAATCCACTGAACTCTACAACATAGGTAAGTGATTTAAACAACAGATAATGCTAAAATTGCTCTAAAAATCTAAAACGGATTATCAGATTTGTACAAAACAGAATGGTGATTTTCTACAAGTCTACTTCTTTGATTTATAAACATTTTAGAGGAAGCTGATACATCATAAGCTTCTGCCAAAATGGTTTCTAAAACCCTATTTAAATTGCAATCCTACACATATCCACTTGAAAATAAAATCCACCAAGCTCATTGGAGCTTAGGAAGGTACATTTAGGTTTGCAGCCTTAACTTGTTAAGCTGCAAGCCACGTACTGTGTGGAGTGAGACTTTATGCTGCCAACTCTTTAGAAAGCATTTTCTAGGGTAGCATTTCAGCTAGGCGGGGTGGGGATGAAGTTAAGACACAGTTCTTCTCTTTGCCATTATAGAAGGATATTCTCCCCGTTATGGATGATCTCCAAGAAAATGTTCACATTGAACAAATATTTTTAAAATGACCTCTGATTTAAACATAGGGAAGTATTATGATCTTATATAGTGCTCTACCATGCTTATTCGTTACTATATTCTTTTACGTTTGCATTTTTATGTTTAAATATATACAGAACCACAACAACATTTCTTGATACAATTCTGAAACATAAATACTTTCTTTTCAGCTCCAGGTTTTCCATTCCGATTTCTCTATTCCATAGCAATCTTTTCATGCCAGCTATTATAAATAAGATGCATATTATAGCCAAAGGGCTGTGTGCCATGTAGAGGAATGGATTTCTCCATTTACAACATCGTATAAGAGGCGATTAAAGTAGTTGTGGTATAATGGAGAACCCTTTACTTACTAAAGTATGGGGGCTGAAGTCTGTTTGGGTTCCATTGAAATGGATGGCTTAGAAGAGAATATTTTAGCACACTAATTTGGAAGCAGTTTCCCATGAAATCAGTGATATCTGCTTCACATAGTGGGAATTATATGAAAAACTGTGGCGTTCCATTGTTCAACTGGAACTCCATGAGTGCAAGGGAATATGCTATTCTTTTTAATACTGGGAATGTTCTATGTAAAGGAGAATTGTTCCACGTACAAATGTAAGTCTTCAAATTTCAGTAGACGAGCAGCACTTCATATGCACATTGGGGGGGGGGGCATATCTGTATCTAGGCCACAGGATCCTGGTGAACACGTCAGGTTACAAATGATACAGTGTTTGTTCCTGGTTATGTTCACCACTCAGTACCACTTCAGAAAAGTTATCTATCTGTGGACTTTCTTTCATGCTTCTAGAATCTGAAACAGATTCCAGTCTCCAGTTCTACTTATCTTGTGGGTTACACAGGCTTTTGCAGCATGGGTGGCCTTACCATGCATGCACAGATCTCTGTGTCAATGTGGTGCATTCATACCATTGTAGAATGCAGGTGGGGGAATCCCCCAAGCAAGCAAAAAACTCTCCAACATGGTGATTATCTATAACTGTGTACAAATAGGCTATCTATTTCACACTCTCTGTAATGCACTGGATCTAGTATATTTTTCTGGTGCATTGTATGGTGGGGGCAAGGGCAAGGGGAGCAGGTAGACAGCAACCACCAGACACAAAAAAGTGCCGAGAATATTTAGGTAAAATTCTCCTGAGCTGTTATGCTTTTTCTAGTTAGGTGAGAAAAAGAAATGTCCCAGAAATCATTTCAGAAAAATATGTTCTGAGAGATTTCATCTCAGCTCTCAGCTATATCATGTAACTTGTATGTTGACATTCGTTTTTCATCAACTAACTGAATAAAAGTGCAAAGAGAGGCAGTATTTAAGTAACATAGCAAATCAAAATGATGCCATATTCCTATGAAGGTGAGAAAAATCACCACCTGTTCTAGACTTCTCAGACTGCCAGTGATCTTGCTTCCTTACAAATATTTGTGCTAGCACTGTATCAGTGAAATCTTTTCTCAGTCGCAAACATGCCCTGAAAAAGGGTGTGTGTTTTTAAAACATACTTTGATATTAATAGAAGGCAGTAGCTAAGCTATGGAAGAGAAATCTTGTTTCAACCTAGTTAAACAAGGCATAATTCCAACATTAACACAATAAGGGACATACTAAGGCTCCCTATCCCAGGCCCAGAAGACGCTATTATCACTCTCTCTTTTAATAATAAGGCTTGGGAGCTAGCCTAGCATTGCATTAGCTGATATGGACTATACAAATGTTACCTCAAAAATGATATTGTACAGGTGGAAAAGGTACAGAAAAGGGCAAATGATCACAGGACTGGAAAGAGGAAACTTTACAACACCTGAATTTTTTTAGTCTGGAAACAGAGTGGGCATTGTAGAGGAGTATATAAGTATTCAAAGTATAGATAGCAAGATTTATTTCCCCCTCTCTCATTGTTCTAGAACCCATGCAATCCAGTAAAGGTGAATTGGAATGTCAGTACAGATAAATACAGTTCAGATATGGAATTTAGTCCCACAAAATGGTAGTAATGACCAGAGGATAAGACTAGCCACGATAAAAGTCTCCTCAGTTATGTGACATAGGCAACTCCTGCTCAGGAAAAAACCACACGTTTAAAGACTCATTGGGCTCATGGGGTTAGTTTCACAATTAGATCATGTCCATAATATATTAATGGAAGTGTAGGATGATATTCCATTACTTTGAAGACTGACAATTTATTGTGTGCGCACACATTCACTTCTTCCTATCTTAACTTACATTTTATATCAGTTTGACGTAACAGTTTCGTTTTAGTTGTTCAATTATAAAAATGGCATGAGTATGCTTTTAGCTATCTAACAGAAAGAGTGTGACATCTACCATTTTCTGAAATGAGTCTAACACTCACAGTTAACTGGATCATTTATGGTCCTTGTCCAAGCTTGTTGTTTCTAAACCTTTTGACCAGTAACCTCTTAGTTGCTTTTACCAGGAGAGAAAATACCATGCTTTAAAAATAATAATAATCCTGTCCCAGAAAAAGCACCCAGGGGTTTAACAAAGTAACTTTGAGTCTAACACCCAGTGTTCAAAATAGGGGTGTTTGTACATGGCATGCAGAAACCATCATTAAAATTTCACATCTCTGCATAGATGCTACAAAGCTACTTTCTGAACATTTGCATCATTATATAATTTCTCCACTTCTAACCTAAGAGCACAGAATTGCCACTAAAATTTCCATTCACAATTGTGCGCGTTCTCATATAAACAAAACAGTGCATCAAACATTTAAAATTCACATTTATATTCGTATTCTGAGCCCTTGGCCCAATTTAAAGTGAGTTTACAGCTCAATATCTATGTCACAGTAATTCACAAGTGATAAAATTTGCTCTTGACATCACTTGTAAAAATTCCCTCTGTGGACTTACTGGCTTTAATTAAGTATGTGAAAAATCAAGATAGGCATGGTTCATGCATGCAGTTTTTTATGCTTGTTCCTAGACCTCCAAAATTGCATATACGTGACTAAGAACATAAACTTAGCCCTGTTGGAGGAAACCAACAGGTCCATCTAGTCAACATGTTTTAACCAATCAGGCCAATCAGGTGCTTCTGGGAAGCCCACAAGTAGGGGATGAAGAACAGGTAGTTTCACCATACAAATAGGGGCAACACCAGAATATTTATGTGGAAGTTATTTGAGCACTATGTTATTTGAGCATCACTGATGAATGTATGAATCAGTGCTATACACTAGAATTCCATGGGAAAAATATTTATGGGAAGTAAAGTGAAAGAGCAAGATAGACTATTAGATTTCATTACACTGGATAGTAAATTATTGTCAAAGAGTACAGCTCCTCTAAAATATAATGTCCACAGTGAACAAAGAGCAAGAGATATGTGGTGTACAGTGAACTCAAGTGATATTAAATGCATTGATTTTATACAGGCATTTCACACTTACTGCGAGACTTTCTTCACTACTATAACATAAAAGATGCTGATGCTGCTATTTTACTATATTGTTTTGTTACCTTCTTAGTAAGTCAGGGTCACAAACAACAGAATATATGCAATAACATTTAAGAAAGACCCAGGACTGCTGAAATAAAAAGCAGGTTTTATAGATTTCCAAGTTTTATGTTAAAATAAGACTTCTGCACAACTAACCATCTACTTAAATGTTTACAGTATAGAGTATTTCAATGTCTCTTCACAAATGGCAGCGTCAGTGGCAAGCTGCAGTGTGTGTGTGATATATTTCAGCAGGGAAAAAGCACCAGATGAAAAGGTTAAATCCTATCCCCATGCTGTCAGTCTGGATCAGAGCCACTGCAGTTGCTTTTGTAAAGAAAAATGTATGGGGAACCCCAAGCACAGAACTCGAACACACCATTAAAACGACTTCTATTTTAACCCTCTGTAGTCCTTAGTGGGTCCACTTGGCTATTAGGGACACTGAGAGGCATCACTCACAGCTGTGCTGATTGCACATAATTTAACATTGCCCACTCTGTAACTGGTTTGCCAAGCCAACCTCAACTATATGTGGGAAGCTGCATCCCTGTGTGAATTGGTGTGCCTTTGTGAGGATTATGTAGCTTCTTTTTGAGCTGCGTTTTGGAGGAAAGGCACTAAAATTAAACTAGACAGGTCAACAGACCTAAGGCTTAAACTGTGGCAAGTGCATGTTATTCATTTAAATACTTGCCCTGTGCAAAATGCAAGATAAAAGGACGTTTCAAGCTCAGCATGAGATCCATTTGAAGTCTCATTAAAACCACAGTATTCCTTTGTCTAAAAAACAACCCCCGTTAGTACTTCTGAAGAATGACTAATATATTAATGTACTGATTTTAATGTACTAGCTACAGAACTACATCAGTTAGTAGTTTAGTGCTCTTCTTATACTGACCGTAAATTGTTGTGAAGCTGATTTACATACAGCTTTATAAGAGAGTGCTCATCAGCCACAGGACTGGCTACATTTATACCCTCATGTAACCTGAATGATTCAAACAATGAAATCTCATTAACAGTCTGTGCAAACAGAAATACATGGGGATACGTTTGGTGGGGAAAGCATTTAGTTTACAGCCATAGTGGATAGGATACTGACATAAATGAATGAATGAACGAATGAAGGTTTCAAATTAATAAGGACTGGAAGCAAAACACACACACACAAAACATCCCACCACGATTGGACCAAACTGCACATTAATTCACTGAGATGTCATTGGGAGAGGGAAACAAACATAAGGTTCAAAGAAAATGTAGACAAGTGACCTCTGGGATCCATCTCAGAATAGGACAACAGTTGACATGGATAACAAAACTTGGCTGGCAATAAAGGGGACTGAACCTCAATATTCAGGTAATAAGCCTCCTTGCACCCATGCCCAATTCATAGTACCTGAACATGGAGTACAATCAACCTTTGCATACAAACATCGAGAAACAGCTTACCAGGTAAGGCAAAGCTGCTATGCTGGATTTCTGGCCAAGTGGGTTGCTGTTGCTTATTCGGATGGAGAGTGGCGAGTGGGAGGGAGGTTGGCACAGGGCAAACACTCAGGCAGAGCCAATCCAGTGCTCCTGCCAGTGCACTGGGCCAACCTCCCTGTCACTGTTCCTTTTCCGGGAAGCAATAGTGGCCAACCTACTGGGAAGCTAGCATAGAGGCTCAACCCTGCCCAGCAAGCCATTTCAGCAAACATCTTGGAATCTTCCTTTACTTAAATACACAAAGGATGGCAAACATATTGCCCTGCTATCAGGGAGGCAAGCCAGGTGGATCATATTAGGTAGGCAGCACTGGATTTAGGGTAGTGCAAGTGCTTCGCCCACACAGGGCACTGAGCTGAGGGGGCACAAAATAAATAATAATAATAATAATAATAATAATAATAATAATAATACCACCACTGTATCGATCCATTAAAAGCAACTGTGCCAAAATGAATTATTGTGAAAATAAGACATATTTGGGGGATGTGCCCAATTTTGTTCGTGCCGAGGGCATTATATTATCAAAGTCTGCCCCTGGGGTGGGGCAGAGCAATGCTCTGTAAGACATGGAGACATCTAACCTGCAGCTTAATAAATGCAGAATGGATACAAGAGGAGCAGAAGGTCTGAAGGAGGCAAAGTGAGGAGAGATGGTCAGAGAAATTGAGACACAGCCAGAAAGGAGTATAAGTGAAGCAGTGCAGAGAAAGAAAAAAACACTGGTTAGGGGGAAAGAGGGGGAGGCTAGAGGCAAATAAGTGGATGCAATTAAAGGCCGTAGGAGGATAGTGAGCGATTGAAAAGTTAGAATAGAGTCTGAGAAAAGAAGCAAGAGCAGCAAGGAGGGAGCAAATTGTGAAAAAGACAGTGAAGTGGAAGGGATTGAGCAAGCCCTGCTCCAAAAGAGCAAATGACAGGTTAGAGGGGCAATAAAAGGAATTGTGAAGGGTGACTTAAACCATCTCAGTGGCAAGCTATCAAGAAACACAAAATAAGTGGGTGTTTGCCAGGATTCAGCTTACATAGAATCCTTAAATCATTGTGTGTGTTTTTTCATATCAGAACAACTTGGCAGCAGGTCCTCATCTGTTCCTTGTTATTTATGTGCCTACAGTCTGCTTCTAAGGATACTTTCAGATGTATCTTGTGGAAGCTTCAACCCTCTGGATTAAACTGATTATGGACTGCATCCCAACCCGTTCCATACTGTGGCCATGCTTCTCAAACCAGTCCTACTGCTAATCTCTATGGTCACAGTTGACTTGGATTGATTAGAGATGAACGGATCATTCTCTCTCTGGTCCATGTAATTTTTGCATGGGTTCACCTGTAGATGCATTGCAGCCCATTTCCACATTAATCTGTGATTTTTTAAAAATAAAAGAAATCTGCATGCACGCACACAAAAATCACATTTAAATATGTATTTTAAAATGTATTACCTCTTAAAACATGCATTTTAAAACATACATGATCGTTTGTTTGTCAAGACCTGCTAAATGCAATGGGTAGCTATATTTTCATCTGCACATTAGTCCAGGAAGTGTGGATCAGGACAGTTCATATCTGAATTTGCAAAGACTGAGTTCCCCAAACATCCCTAATTCTGCGTCACTAGAACAAAAAACTAAAAAAGGAAAAAAGCACCTAAACGAGCAACTCTATGGATCAAACTCAATGCAATTTCAACAAACAATGCTATGTTGGAGAATGAATAGCAAGCTCAATGACTCATCTTTCCTCATCTTGTATACTCATCTTCAGAGGTAACTTCTTGGTTTGTTATATCACAGTTTCCCTGTGATTTCCAAGCCAGGAGACTGATTTAAGTGTTCCCTACAAACCAGGATTGCAAACTAGGATCAAACGATGGTTTACAATCCTGGTTTGTATAGAATACTTAAATTGCTGTTTCTTAGTTTGTTAGTCACAGAAAACTGGCTTAATAACCAAGGGAGGATTGTGAGAGGAGGAGGAAGGAGAGAAAGAAGGAGTCATTGAGGTTGTTGCTCATTCTGCCTCCAACAAATCAGTGATTTGGAGTGGAGATGTTATGTCCCTGTATTCACGTGCATCTCTGAACTCAGGGCATGGTTTGAAAGCACAGGATGTAGCGAACCTGATGAAACAAAGCAGAGTTGGAAGAAAAGTGGAGATTTTAATGTAACAAATAAGTTTAGTTTCTCAGTTTAAAACAATGAAGATATTGAGCATTCTATGCCTGTTTTCCATTACTGCTTTCATGAAGTTTGAGAAGAAGTTATACAATAAAACAGGTATTTGAGAACTCTTATTTGAAAACATATCAGGAAGAGGACTCACCTTCTGTTTGTGAAAGGGCTTCCTGAGGGAACAGAGTGGGAGAACAATGTGTCATTCATGCTGGTGACTGGTCTGGGTGGCCTTGACAAAAAAACAGTTAAGAAGTATATTGTTTATCATGTGCATCAAATACAGAAGCTCAACACCCACAAATACATTTAGTCAATAAGAAGCTGGAATATTCTAAATCTATATTTTAAAAAATAAAGGCTACAATCCTGAACACACTGGGAGTGATCCCCATTGAACTGGGACTTACTCCTGAGTAAACACTTGCACTTAACTTTTACATGAAGTAACAGATCTGAGTGTTAGAAAAACATTTTTTTTAGATTCTTAAGTATTCTGTATGCGATTTGCTTGCTCTATCCTGCTTCAGTAAAATCATTGACTGTGTTGTATTTTTACAAAGCTAATGGAAGCAGTTCATAAAGGAGAATTGATGTAGAATTGTTTCAACAGCCTTCAAACTGTACTGTTTGACTTCTTGTTGGTTTAATATTCTAAGATTTTTTCCCCCAAAGAAGCACACAGTCCCTTTTTTGAGAGCCCTCTCTGACTCAAATGTCTCAATTTCCATTTCTAACAACAAAAAATCTCAATTTAGATTGCCACATAGTGGCTGCTTTAAACCTAAATTGTGTGGAAGCTTCTGTGTAGGGAGTCCTTCATATGTAACAGCTGTATGAACTTACATTTTCACAATGCCACAACAAACAGTTCCTTTAGTATGTTTGCCATGGTGAAAACCAGGGGATCCACTTGGTGCAGAATTCACACAACAACTCCAGATTCAGAGTGTTGACATTATTTGAATTTTTAAAGTCATCACATGTTAACATAGAACATCAGCCCACTAGAGATTACAAATGGAAAGAACCAAACAGAATCCACTTATTCAATAACACATTTATGATGAGGAGGAGTCAGTTTTTCCTTAAGCCTGAAGGTGTTATGTTCAAGTAGTAATGAAGGGGAATTTGAAATATATAAGTATCACGCAGAGTTGACTAAGACACATACAACAGGAGTTTTGTAAAAGACTTATCCTTCATTTGCTGTTTAGAAGGTTCAGATAGGAATTGTACTATGATTCTTATGATGATGAGGAACTTTAGGTTATTTCATGGTATAAATGTACACAGTGACTGCAACACAGGTTGTGTATTGTTCTGTACTTGGGCCCTCTGACAGAGGACATCTCAACCCCAAATATTTGCATTTCAGCAATGTAATATCAAATGCCCTGTTGCAGAGAATGCAACCTGCATGCAGAAACAGGTCCTGTATGCGGTGCATATGTGCCAAATATGCAAAAGCCAGCTGTGTGAGGAAAGCAGTAAGCTGTCACTGTTGGCTCCTCCTGCCTGTGAATAGCAAATCCCAGCAGGAACTAAGGAATTCTTGTAGTTCTCGAGAGAAATCAACACTTTGTTGGTTGGGGTTGATGGGAGTTGGGGGTCTAGCCACATTTAGAGGGCACCAGGTCAGGGAAGGCTGTCAAAGTGTTTCCCATATAAATTCTTTCTCTTTCACTATTCCAGAGAAGGTGCTAAGCCTGTAGCTCACTGCTCAGAGTGATGTTGATTCTGTTTTAATAGTGCTTCTGATTGGCTCCAGCAAATCTCATGAGATCTGTTCTTCACCACCTATAATACATAGGTACAAGCTTGCAAAAACATCTTCAGTGATGTCCTACAATTTATCATCAACTGTTTCCTCATGGTAATGGGCTTGCACTCCCCAGATACCTATTCCTCCACCCATACTTGGGTCTTGTATTCTCACAGTAGTAATAAGCAGGCATGGAAAGAAGGATTCCCAGTCAAAATCTGGATCCCTTTCTCCCTTTTCTCTAGTCATGGGATCTCCTAGAGACTTCAGGAAAAAGGTTGATGATAGAAAAAGAACCCCCCCCCCCCGGAGAAATAAAATTGCATACTCAATAATTCGTATGAGAATTCCAACCATATCAAAAATCTACTAAGGGGTAACGCTTTACTTACCAGGTATCTCTTTTGCAGCAAAAAATGAAATAAAAAGAAGCTATTAATTAAGTTGAAAGATTTAATTTTTAGAAAGTGTCAAAGTTAGGGAAATTCTATCTATGCCATAGTTAATACTCATCTTATAGGCTCAGCCCCTCTCTCCTGACAAGTTGCCCCATGATGGGGTAACAGAATGGGTCATGCATGTAGGGCTACTGAAGTTTATCTCCATAAGACAACAAGTTATTTATTTTGTCAGAATTTCTAGCAAATTCCTATGTCCAGAACACTGAAACTATTTAGAGGCTATATATATTGAAATGAAATTGAAATACTTTATTGTCACTTGTACAACTTGTATACAGTGAGATTACACAAGCACCCCCACTTAGCTCTCTAGTCTTAATTCCCCTTGTTTACTGACGCACACCCACCAAACCCGAAAGTCAGTTGCCCTGTTGTTATCTTTTCATTCAGCACCCTAATAGCCCATGGATAAAAGCTGTTCTTTACCCTGTTGGTGTGACTAATCATGCTTCTATATCTTCTGCCCGAGGTAAATATATATATGGCTACCAGTCGTAATATTCACTTTTCTCAAATTCAGCTGGTACAGATTAGAATTTGAAAAATGTGTACGCTCTCTGTTAACTGGATTGAAATAGCTGATTATATCTGCTCCTGCTCTTCCCCCGTGTTATATGGCAAGCAGCCTTTAATGCTCAGGGGAGTGAACTGCATTTGAAACTCAGGTGAGTTTCCCATATTCAACTGTGTATCAAAATCAGTTTGTGAAATGGCACACAAGTCTGTTGAAAGAAAAGGAAAGACTCCAGCTCAGTGTTCGCAAGTGCTTGTCTGTGCTTGATCTTGAATCCCAGCTATAGGATATGATGCAGTAAATATGAAAATCAATCTGTTGACATTTAAGATGTTTCTGATGGCTGTCAAGTAAAATATATGTTAAATACTGAACTTTCTCCAATAGCTAATAAGTAATTAACAAAATCTGAGGAACACTTTGTAGAGACTCTGACAGTTGTAGTCAGCCAGTGGTTGCATTTGCTTGTTTGTAGGCAATGGCCATTACGACAGACAGGTACAGTGTTTAAATCCCATATGGGCAACCCATGGCCCACAGGTGGACCTCAGACAACTTCTGTGCAGCCCACACATCCCATTTTCACTATAGGTTGTGGGTAAAGCACTTGGATGGGAGTGCTCCTCACATATTCCCAGCACCAATCAGCAGGAGAAGATTTGGGATAGGATTGCTGAGATCTCATTGTGTGCTTCTGACCTTCACGACTCTCCAGCTGCTTAGTGAAGAGAACTTAGTGAGGAGGACAAGGAATTATGTGCTGGGATGTTCTCATCCCTGCATGGAGAGACAGGGGGGAAATGTGTTTGTGTGTGGGAAAGTTTTATATTTCTCTGTGTTTTGGAGGTGGGGGGAGGGGAGGCTAGGCTCTACCCAGGTTGTTCACTAGTCCTGTCCAAGTCCTGTAGGGGACCATTATTGAACACCCGCCATTGCATGAAACCCTTGGGGCAGAATCTAGTCTCAATGGAAAACAGTGAGCAGCTGCAGTATCCCGGTGAACATATCAATATCATCATGCAAAATGTTAAATTCAAGATTGCAGTTTACCAAGGGATTTCTTTTTTAAGATAGAAAGGTCATTCTTCTCTCATGCCACGAGTGCATTTCACTGATGCTAAATAGGGAGTTAAAACTACTTGGTTGCTTACAGCATTTACTCAATGGAATTTAACAATGTTTGAACCAAGTGTTTACTGCTGTGCCCCCACTTACACTGGTAGAGTCACTCATGGTAGTAAATACAATGTTAAAACCAGCGTATAATGAAAGTGCAAATGCAAGCGTAGCTCTACAAAAGTGTACTGTAAGTGGCTGCTGCAGGGGGAAGGAAGACTTTGCTTACATGAAGCCTACCATTAAAAGTGGCTGTAAATACCCCTTTTGCTGGGATGCTTGCCTAGAGCTTTTCCTCATGATACGGTTTATCTTCCATTACATTTAAGAATAAAAATCAGTCGAGTAAGAATATATTCCCAAGGAATCCATGCAGCATATCTTTCCCCCTGTGCTAATTTATATCAGCTGTATTGCATACAATGCTCGCTCCACAACTGGTTCATTTTAATTTCTGTATTATTGTATTCAACGTTGCTTTCAATCCCCCCCACCAGAAAAAGTGAAAATAAAATAAACATTCTCACTGTCAGGAACAGATATTTTCTCTTAGGAAGGAGGTAATGTCCTAGGGCAGGTGTGGGGAAACATTGGCCCTCCAGATATTGCTGAACCACAACTCCCTTCAGCCTCAGCAAGCATGGTCAATAGCCAGAGATGATGGGAGTTGTAGTTCAGCAACATCTGGGCTCCCTACACCTGTCCTAGGATCAGAAGAGACCAGATTGCTGGTTGTTTTTGAAATCCTTATAAGAACAGTGCTCAATTCCCTTTCGAATCCTGGTATATTTTCTTGTACGTGAATAGATTGACTCCAGTCCAGCTGAAGCTAATTGTGACAAAAGTTGAATCCTCTGCACACTTCCAATAAGTGAACAATTCCCACAAAAAAGATGGAAAAAAATACTTTCTTGCATTGATCTTATTGGGATATGATCTCAACAAACTTTAGTGAACTGCAGCCATTGCCTTCTGTATAAAAATACAGGTAGAAAAGATGTACACAGAAGTCCTTTTCTATAGAGTAGCTGATCCTGGGTAATGCAAAGAAGAGGATCATGTTTTGCTTCAGTTTCACATTTCTCTCTCTCCTCCTCAATTTTTTGCAAGTGGAGATATAGTATAATAAGAGTAGTTGTTCAGGGCCTTGCCAAGTAGGAGAGTTAGGTGGCCTTCTTCAGGAGGCACTGAGAGACGTAGGGGGTAGAGGAAGAAATAGCTTGGTATCTGAATGCTGCAGGAAGGCATTTTGGTGTTGGCCCCAGCTGGAGATGTGGGGGTGTGGGGAGGAATGAAGGCTCTGCTTCAAACAGAAAGATCTTTCAAGCGGAAAAATACACATATTTGCAGCATATTTATTTGAAGTCCCCATACGGTTATTCTTTTCTTCTTAAACCATGAAGGTACTGGCTAATTTGCGATTTTCATTTAAGGCTATAAGGGCAAGTCTGAAGACCTAACTATACTTACCTGAACTAAATAGCAAAACTCTCATCGATATGTTATGGTTCTCAGCTATAAACCATAGAATTACATCAACTATTCACAAAAATGTTTCCTTTTGAGCATAACTGCTTGATTCATTTGGCTTTCATCAATTTTTCAGTAGCTTGCTTCCATTTAACCTGGGTGGGGGAACCTGTGGTCCTCCAAACACTGTGGTCTCACATCACTTCTGATCACTGGCTATGGTTGCTGTGGCTGATGGGAAATAGACTCCATAAACATCTTGAGGGCCACAGGTTCTCCATCCCTGGCTTAAGTAGTCAACCTTTTATTTTTGACATCTAAGGAATGGAATAAGTAGAGGGTCTAGCATTTCAAACTAATATTCTTAGCAGGTGTAAATTTAATTTAAAAGGAATTATCAAGATGCTGTTTTGAAAAGCACTATCAATGATTCTATGATTTGGGAAGGTTAAACAAATAGTGTGCTTCCATTACAGCTTCATCATAATGAGGACAATACACTGTTCAGTCTTCCAATGACAGCTCATTGCTTTAGACTGATCTTAGTTAATAATCATAGCCCAGTATTTAATATCTGCGTGAGAGTCTTCATGTCAAAGCAGGCTAAGTGACTTCCAACAGCGCTGCCAACCACAGACAGTCATTATGTAATATAATGTTCCTTGTATTTTCTACAAAACACATGCAACAGTGAATACAGAATGAACAGCCACATGAAGAAAGTTTTGACTTGAGGTAAATGGAACACAGAACATAAAAATAAATCTCTGTGATGGAGATCTGAACCACTTTAAGAACCACAGGAGTAGTAGTAGTTACCGTAAAAAAAACCAAACCCCATTAAGCAAATCACAATTATTATCTGAATATGCTGGGAATTATCCTTGTCAGAATGATTCTATCTAAACAGCTGACTATCTGTGCCCATTCAGCTATATGAATGTATAATTTAAAAGTGCTTGTGGGAACATAATTATCTACAATTCACTCAGATGCTCTAGGGACTTAGAGAAGAAATCACTGGAATATCAGAAGCCTACTTCTTATTGATCTGATTTTGAACTGAGCAGTAAAGGAAGTCCAGAGCTTACAATACATGCTGCTTCTTTTAAGCCAACTAAGCTTTTGAGCAGGCTTTTGAGGCTACAAAGTTATCCTCTCACAACTCTATAGTGGCAGAAGCTCCTCTGTGCATGCCTTAAGGCAGGAGTAGTCAATGTGGTTGTCCTTCAGAAGTTGTTGAACTACAACTTCCATCAGCCCCAGCAAGTGTGACAAATGGTCAAGGATGCTGGAAGTTGTTGTTCAATAACATTTGGAGGGTACCACATTGGCTACCCCTGCTTTAAAGCCATTTCCAAACACCATTTTTTGTTAAAGACTGTTTCCAAAGAGAGGTGAAAAATACATATCATAGGAGTTTGGAGTAACTGGTGCTGGGAAAATACACCAGTTGTTATGTACACAGAGATAGGAATGAAGATTCTGATTGACATCTGAAGCAGCAGTGATTAGAATGTATATGGCTGCTGTTGGATCTCTAGCTTGCCAGATTCTAACATGCTGAATTAGCATGCCAGTCACCTATCACAGAACCACAATCATAGAAATCAGAACTCCTGTCCTGCATATGGAGTGCTTCATGTAAATACTTTTATCAAGGTTGTTTTTATTCTGCATTCCTGGATATCACCAGTATCTTCCTCAACTCCAGATACTTATTTCTCCGTTCCTGTGGGCCAACTTTGACAGGTAGGCAGGACTGTCTACCTGTCAAATCATCAGGTCTCCTAATGATAGCAGGTGACTGACACCTGTCCAAGTTCAGAGGAGGTTGCTAGAACTGCTGATCAACAGTTATAGGAAGGACCTTTGAAGTCTCTGAGAAAGCATTTTGAATTCAAAGCATTTCCTCTAGTGCAGTGGTTCTCAACCTGTGGGTCCCCAGATGCTGTTGGACTACAACTACCATCATTCCTGAGCTCTGGCCTTGCTAGCTAGGGGTGATGGGAATTGTAGTTCAACAACATCTGGGGACCCACAGGTTGAGAAAGGCTGCTCTAGTGCTTTACATCCCATGGGAAACTCCTTAGGACAGCCCCAACTATCAGCTGACTGTCAACAATGCAGGGCTCTCTTGAAGCAGTAACAAACAGCTGATAGCCAGAGCTTCAAAGTGCCTTGCAAATGGTTTTGCAGACACCATCAATCATCTGATCAGCAGTGCCTGAAAACTTTTTTTTTTGGCCCAGCCACTCTGATGTCATATATGATGTCAGATGCAGGGCCAGTGGGCAGGGCTTAGCCAAAATGGCCTAGTGGGTCTCATTAGGCCTAAGGACTAGAAATTTCTCACCCTTGACTTACAGGGTCCCTGAAAAGACTGCTGAGAGATGAACTTCCTACTTCTTCAAATGGCAATTTCTTTAATTTGTAGAAATGTAGCTTTCCTACATTTTTGACCGTGCTTCCCTACTTCTTAAAAGGAGCACATTGCAGCTGCCACATAATACATATCTAAGTTATGGAAAAATCAAGGCATGGCTATGTGAAACAGTTAAAGGAAACAATTCAAAGCACCTTTGTTCCACCTTGTCTCACACAGGCTATCAGATTTCATAATTCATAACTGTAATTCCTGCAGGAAAGCATTGCCTTCGTGTGAACTGAGGCATGTATTTCAGAAAATCTCAATTTTGAGAGAACTGGTAAGATAAATAATTTGAAATCTGCTTCCATATTGGAGCATGTCAATTTCTACTTTCCTTTCTTTACCTTTTAGATATTTAACTGTTTCACTGGTCAAAACAGAGCAGAATCATTCAGCTCTAGCCTCCTGGTATACTGAAGACTCACTAAACTGAAATTTAAAAAAACACACACCAATATTTCAGAATGCTATACTATGATGCTAAGCAAAAATGGAAAAAAGATCCAGCGTTTCCCATTACTTTTCAGTATCATGAAGCTACGTTATGCTTAAATCCATAATACAATTGGATAGTTTAATAAGCAGCATTTCTAGAGAACACATGAAGAGGCCTCCCTCCATTTGCCTTCAAACCAGGATGAACAGTAGGTCACCAAGAACAAAGGATATTATCTACAGAGCACACAAATACTTACACAATATGAGCCAAGTTTAGAGGTTTTTCAGGCTGGTCAGGGAACATTGGGTGCAAAGGTTCACGGCTGGAAGCACAGCTTAAAGACTTGCTAAGTGCATTAGTTAGCTTCTTAGCAGGTGATTTCTGGGAGGAACAAGGAAGGTAAAGGTAATTTGGACAGGTAAGGTTTAAATTGTTTTTGCAACCACAGAACTATGGGGAAACAAAGCAATGCTCTACTAGTTAAAGGCATCTCCCCCCACCAAAGACCCACTTATTCAGTGGCTCTGTATTATGTCCTGAGTTGCATCCTCATGAGGCCGGAGGAACATCGCCTGGCTATTGTTTTACTGTTTTATTGATTTAATATGCTGTATACTGCTTTGAGATTTTTTATTAAAAATATAAAGAGGTATAGAAATAAAATAAAATAATTAATTAAATAAAATCCTTTAAAGAGAGAGAAGCTGCAGAATCTCCCAGTTCATCTTTCTCCTTTCTCCCACAGTGAGAGGAGTGGGAGAGAGGACCCAAGACCTGCATCTGATCTCTCCACTGGCACAATCCCAGGTGAAAACTACATCTGAAAAGCTGCTGATGACATAATTAGAAGTGGAAGAGAGCAAACATTTCTATGACTGAAAAGACCATGTTTGCCCTAAAAGGATTAGGGACAACAAACAGATATGTATAGAGAACATACACTTCCTTTAGTAGCCTATCAAGGGTATAAATGAGGTTTTTTCCAGTAAAGGAACCAATACCTGAGTGTATGATCCCCAGGCAGAATTTTCTACCCATGAACAAAGGCAGGATCAGATACAGTTTGTTTTCTAATTGTGCAGACCTTTGCATAAACTGGGTTTCTAAGGTACACATCATCAGTACAAAAGCTGTGTGATAAACATCAGCACAACACTCAATCAAACCAGACTCACACACAAAAAAAATCTAGATTGAAAAATAAAATAATTACGGTGAATCATACTTCATTCAGGCCCTCTTTACTCAGTTCAGTCCTTAATAATTTAAACACTTAAAACATGGTGATCCATGCCAAAGAAGTGAGAGTTCAGAGGCCATTACTAGAATAATATTTTCCATATTCCTGATTCACTACTTAACTCTGCACTACCTATCTTCATTTATTTAGGGCTGCCATATGTCTGGATTTTACTGGACATTATCAGGATGTCAAAGGTAGAATTGACGTCTGGGGGGGATTTCCAAAAGGCGGCACTTTATCCTAAAAAAGAAGAAGCTCTCAGCAACTTTCGGGGTGTCCTGGTTTTTACTTTTTGAAATATGGCAACCCTAATTTCTTAATCATTGCCAATTATATATCATTCTAATTTCAGAAGCACCAGCTTTATTATATAATGCTGTTTGTACTGCAATTGCTTAGTTTGCTTTCATTATCCTTATTGAACTTCCCTCCTTTCCAACCTTTGCAGGTAAGATATTCTTTGTATTCAGTGCTTTTTTCTGGGGGAAAGCAGGGGTACACATACCCCTAAACATTTTGTGAATCTAAAAGCATGTAACTTATTTTTTTATATATACAATCTGTTGCATAGACCCAAATGTGCATAGACTCACATATGATACGAGTTTAAGTCCCAGAAATTTATATTAACTGAGTTGTGGCTTAAGGGGGCCATACACTGGGACTCTTATAGAAATAAGCTTATTAAATATTATTAATAATAGAATGCACATGCTACCTTTAATTTCAAAAAGAAGCTAAAATGTGGTTTACAAACAAATAAAACAAAACACACAAAATAAAAACAGTTCAATAAACAAAGTTAAAATATAAATTGCAGTAACCACCAATACCTGGCACTGGTATTGTGAACTGCCTCGTGATCTTCAGATGAAGGGTGGTATAAATTAATAATAATAATAATAATAATAATAGCAGCAACAATAATAATAAGTCAGGGAAATGCCTGGGTAAACGCCTGGGTAAACAGGTATACTTCCAGTTGTTGACATAAACATTCCATGGTTGCAGGCTGCCTGACCTTCGAGAGATCATTTCACTGCTCAGGAGCCACCATGGAGAAAACCCTCCTCTGCCCCACAGTAAGATGTATACCTGTGGACCATGGCATGCTAACAGGGTAACCAGTGCAGATTATGGAGACCTGGATGGTCTACACAGAAGGAGGCAATGTTTTAGAGAACTGGTTCCAAGCTGTTCACAGCCTTGTAAACTAGAACTAGAATGTTACACTTGACTCCGTAGCTAACTGGCAGCTACCAAAATGAGACAAGATCACACATATGTTTCATCTGAGTACAATATAGAGTTCATGTTGTTAGAGATAGTCTGAAAAAGGTTAAGAAACTATGGTGGCTGAATGTTAATGAATATATAGCATGCCTACACTTCTACTGACTTTATATAAACATATTTCATAAAGTAGCTGAATGGTAAATCAACATCTTCCATTGTTCTTTTTAGATCTAGATTTTTAAGATTCCATTTTAGATATAGATCACTTATCATATAAAGCAGCTAATATGAGAGAAAAGCCAACATATTTGACTATGTCCTACAAAAATGAACAACTTACTGTGGAAATAGTTTTATATTCCAAGACCTTCCTGCAGCTCTCCTGACATCCAGAACAGTATTAACATGTTGGACTGCTCAAATCCACACTGAGGATAGCCATACTGTTCAGTTCTTCCCATTTTTCATCTCAGAACTGACTGGGAACAAGGACCACAACTGGGGCTTCTCCATTACAGAGACGCTTAGCTAAACTGGCAAAGTTAGTTTCCTATATGTGGTTTTAAGGGAAAATGATTCGGTCAGTTCCAACTCCCATCCTTGAGATTTTCTCTGACTGGTGGAGTTCAAACAGTCTGCAGCAATTCATGAACCTTCCCTTACCCATGACGTGTATTCTTTCATTTGGTGCTGGTTGCTATGGGAACCACTGGCATGTCCCCTCCAGAAGCAATCTTGACAGAGCTGGTAATTGTGACACTGCTGGCATCGATAGCGAAATCCCATCATGCTCTCGCTATGGCAGTAGGAACACTCGACAGGGTGGAAGACTACAAGGGGAGATGGATGTAAAAACAAAACAAAAGACAATCAGCGCAGCATTAAAACTGAAGCCACTAACAGGTCTTAGCAACCTGCTTTTGTGTCTGAAGTCATTTTCCACAGCAAATGTTATTCTTAAGGTTCCTGAAATTTAAAAGCTTCGCAGTTTTCTCTGAAGACAAACAAGCATCTGCTACTGTCTAAGAGAAAACCTCTTATAGCAGCAGAAAACCAAAACAGGAAAATGTGGAAGCATGGAAGAAAGAATGAGGGGTTGGATTCAACTAACCCAGTGCACTAGCTGAAGCCAGCAGAAGGACTCCCAGTAGCTCAGTGGGGTTTCCCCCCTCTCTTCCCCACACTACTCCCCCAAATCTGCTTTGGGGAGTCAGGAAAACCTCCATAATAACACATAGAGGGAGTCTTAAGGGAGACTGTTCTGTCTGGCAATCAGAAATACTGGTGCTGACGGAACAATTGTATTAATGCGGTGTTGAATTCCATCCTAGGACTAGTGTGGATGTGAAGAATCTACTGTGGTCAACTTGCAAAGGCAGAAGGAGAGATACTAAAGGTAGCAAGCATATCAGTTTATGCTGTGTATGATTTTGCAAGAGGGACAACACTAACTAGGTTTACAACTTGCAGCCTGAAACTATGCTGAGTTCAGTATGTCTGAGCACATTGAAATCAATGGACAAGGCAGACCTTATCATTAGGAATTGAAATTGGCACCACATTCTTAGCCATTCTTCCTTTTCAAGAACAATAACTTTTCCTGGGGAAAACACAATCATTGTGAACTGCATTGATATTCCACATGCCCCTCATCCTTTGACTACATACCATTCTCAACATTTGCCAATCGATGCAGAAGTGGTAACCAGACCAGGCATTGCGGTGGAGGATCAGACATGAGAGTGTCCAAAAAAGCATTCAGTGTGACTTTTTTCTGTTTACATGAACAAAGCAGAAACAATTTAGCATTGCAAGCTGAAAGGGGGATTTTACTTTCCTCATGGGTCACACACACATGGGTGAAATAATTAAGCAGATACATTTCAATATCTTAAACAGGGGAAGGGAACTCTTTTCAGCCCAAGAGATGCATTCCTTTCCGGGCAACCATCTGAGGCAACCTTTAAGTGATAGGCAGGATCTGGAGCAAAAGTGAGCAAAGCAACAGATGTAATTTCATCTCTGTACAGTAGGCTAGCTTCTACACATACTTCCACAGCCCTCTCTGTTCTCCACCCAGACATTATCAGAGGTCAAGGACACAATTAAGGAGTAATGCAGAGCCAGTGAGGGGTATGGCCCAGGAAGAGTTCTGAGGGACACCAAGTCATGGGTGTAGCCAGGATTTTTTTGGGGGGGCAGGACTTTGTTAGGGGGGCAGAACCAATGTGATTGGTCAGTTAGTTAAGTATTTCTATTGTTTTACTTGATGGGGGTCAGCTGTCCCCCTTGCCTCCCCCTGGCTACGCCCATTGCTCATCTCTATAATGCTGAAGGCAATAGTTTATTGGTCTATAAATCTAATATCATTGTTATCATAACCAGTGCTATTTTTCTAGAAAAAGATGTGCCAGAGCTCACCATGAACTTCTCCCAGTGGTGCCCACCTGAGAGCTGAGCCCTAATCATATTCCACACTTATGTAGGAGCATTTCGGAAAACAATACAGGGGCTCCTCCTGCTGCTGCTGCTGCGAACCAATTCATAGCTACCCTACAACATTTGTTAGTATTTCTTCCAAATCGTATTAGGAGATTGTTCACACGTCTTCCCAAGTCATATCTAATTTGGCCCTTAAACAAAATACAGTTCTCTTCTGGTTTACTATTGCCAAAGTGTCCAGTACACAATCTACAGTATAAACAAATAAAAAGCACATAACATTTTGTCACTGCATATCATTAATGGGAAGGGCAAAAAGGAGGCAGTGAATGTTGCCATTTTATCTACCTGTTGAGAAAAACAGGATTTTGCTGACTGCTCAGTGTATCCAAAAGAAGGACCTTCGAAGACCGCCGTGGGTAGTTTAAGGACTTCTCGCAGAAACATGTCATATTTACCATAAACCATTACACCGCTGGTGTCTGAAATCATTGAGAAAATATCTGATGGAATAAAGGGGGGAAATATGAAATGGTTTATTTGGTTTAAGCCACTAGTTACAAATCTAACAGTATTTCTTTTCAAATGAAAGTAATAATTAGAGTTATCCCCTTTTTTATATTGCAAAAGAACGGATATGCCTTTGTTAGGATTCACTAAAGGGAGTAAGCAAGCACTTTTCTAATACTCAAAATTCTTTTCCAGTTTTAGAAAAAAATGATGCAAATCAGGAAAAAAATGGTAATTTAGCATGATAAAAGAGATCCAAAGTACAAAATGCAAACTTCTTGCCCCTGGAGCAACATTCTGCTTCAAGCAATGATAATGGTGACAATTTATTAAATTTTTATACCACCCTTTATCTGAAGATCACTGGGTAGCTTACAGTATAAAAATACAAAATATATAACACAACAATAACCTTCCCCTCAACACATTTAAAAGGCCATGGATTGTTTGGTCAGTCAAAGGCCTGTGTGAAGAGGAATGTTCTCATCTGGCACCTAAAGTTATGTAAGGTGCCAGGTGAGCCTCCCTAGGGAGAGCATTCCACAAATAGGGAGCCCATTTTCATGCTGCCACCCTCTGAACCTCTTGTGGAGGAGGAACATGTAGAAGAGCCTCAAATTACTATCACAGGGTCTTGTTTGGTTCAAATGGGGAGAGGTGGTCCATGACCTGGGAACTGAGTATTTAGATATGGGTGGTTAACCTGTGGCCTACCAGAAATTGTTGGTCTCCAGTTACCATCATCCCTAACCTAACCATGCCAGCTGGGACAGATGAGAGTTGAAGTCCTACAACACCTGGAGGGCCACAGGTAGTCATCCTTGATTTGGATTATTGGAGAGCTGGGTATTTGTGTGCGCGCTTTAAAATATTCAATGCATTACAAAGGGTGATTTCACTTCAGACAATAAAGTTGTTTCTGTGCCTCTTGTGTGTTATGTGTTTGGATCTATGAATGGATTAATTTAATCCATATTGGTTTTAACTAGGGCTACAACCTGATTAAAGAAGCTTTAATTGATCAATCTTTCTAATACATATGCATGTTTCCCAAAGATTTTGCTAACTGCTTTTCTGCTCTTGCTATCGGAGTAAAAGAGCAATTCTTTAAAATTGTTAAATGCTTTACAGATGTTGACTATGCAAAACTTAAACAGAAATCTGCTTGTAGTAGAAAACACTGTTAGTTCTTTTCAAACTTGGGCCTGGCTGCCAATTCAGTAGTGTCCTGTTGTTTTAGTATAATAGAATCAAAGAACCGTAGAGCTGGAAGGGACCCCAAGAAGAAGAAGAGTTTGTATTTGATATCCCACTTTATCACTCTCCTAAGGAGTCTCAAAGCGGCTAACATTCTCCTTTCCCTTCCTCCCCCACAACAAACACTCTAAGTGTGGCTGAGAGACTTCAGAGAAGTATGACTAGCCCAAGGTCACCCAGCAGCTGCATGCGGAGGAGCGGAGACGCGAACCCGGTTCACCAGATTACGAGTCTACTGCTCTAAACCACTACACCACACTGGCTCTCATCCCAAGGGTCATCTAGTCCAATCCCCAACAATGCAGGAATCTCAGCACACAGTCTCCCATCTAATTTGAAACCGTACTGGACCCTGCTTAGCTTTGCAAATGTGCTAGCAGTTTTATTGCTGGGGGACTTTGTACTCTGTATTGTTTAGTAGAATAGCTCTTTGGGTCTTTAGTGGTGGTGGGGTGCAAAATATATTTCATTATGAAAACCATGAAAATGTTTATGCTGGACACTCAACACATTTGACCATGCATAAGAGGAATCTTTCAGTACCAGAATTCTGGAAAGAAACCATGAATTGATTCATATCACTATTATCTAAACCAAATTCCGGTTCTATTTCATATTGAAAGGAAAGGAACAACATTAATAAAATATAAACAATAGAGGACAAAGACTTACATCTCAATTTGTCCATGATCTTTCCTCCACAAAGTGTTGCCAAGGCCATTTTGACAGCAAAGACAGACATTTTTCCATGTCCTTCTCTATACAGTAACAAGAAAACAAATATGATGACATCAATATGGCAATATTTTTGCACTGCTGTTGAATTATGCCGTACAAATATTCTTAGGCTTGGAAATTAAAATTTTGCAAACAACCATAAAACTTTTAAAAAGAATACAAGAGAAAACAAGTTATTTATTGTAGTTCTGATTTGAACAGTGGTTATCTGAGTGTTGTACTCAGTGTTGTACTTTAAACTGTAAAAACAGTTTAAAAAGATAAAGCTAGAGAAATAAATCAAATATAACAATTCTAGCACAACACTAAATTCCATCGAAACTAGAACACGAAACATTGCCCAATCTAGTCTGGTCAGGCTCTGGCAGGGAAGAAGGCTCTGGCCAGCATTTCTCTGCTTCCCCACCCCCCTTCTTTTCCTGGGCAGTTGTGTGTGTTCCCTGAAGATTTCCCCTCGTATCAATCCCAATGGAGAGAATATAAGTATACCTAATGTACTTTCCCCCCATTATGGGTGTATGTCAGGAGCTTGGAAGGGGTTTTTGATCTGGGTGATCCATCCTTAATCTGTCTCCAGAATGGCTGCTCTTTTGCCATTATCACCACTGCAGCACCACCAGTACAGAGCAGAGGTTTCTGTGATAACAACAAGAGAGGCTTGAGAGAGTAGACCTTTTCCTCCAGCCTGCACATCTCCCTCTCCGTGGGTAGAGAGAAGATCCACTCTGTCCTATGACTCTTGGGACCACAAGATTCTACCCTAAATGGTATTAAAATGCCACTAACTGTCAAAATGTCATTTTTATGTTGTGAACCGCTCTGATATCTACAGATGGAGGGCAGTATACAGTTATTGTTGTTGCTGTTGCTGTTGTTCTTATGCCTGGGAATACAACAAAGATGTCTGTCTAGTGCTGAATCAATATTAATGTGGGTCCACAGTAGGTCCCCTAAAATATCCAGCCATGTGTCTACATGCTGAATGCAGAAGTGGTAGTGATACAGACAAATTAAAAATGGTCAGTCTTATTTATTTCAGTTGGAGAGAGTAAAGCTTAGTTAAAAGGTGCATAGTTTGGCTTGATTGTGCCCTATGCTTGCATAAAACAGGCAAGCAGCATACATATTTTAATTTCAAGTGTTTGCCATTTTAGTTTACCATATAAATAAATGGGAAATCATTGAATATAATTCAAAATCACAATTATTATCAACGAAGCTGGTCCAAGTAAAACTAACAGTTTTGAAACAAAGCTAAGCATTTATGCAAACATAGACAGCGATCATCCATCTTGTACATACAATACATTAAAAGCTAGTTGGTGGCTACTTGTGGCTTGAAGTACCTGTGTATGTTTAGGCAGTAATGTATTCTAGCTGCAGCAGTCATGTACAGAAAGATATTGAGTGCCTTTTTAGGAATGTCATCACCTATTATCCCTAACAGAAAGGCCTCCAGTCTTTCGGGAAATGTGAGTTTTAGAATCTTTTTTTAATTCTGTGTGAATCCTTTCCCAGTACTCTCTAGTGTATTTACATGAACACCACATATGAATCAGGGTTTCCTCCACCTTCTGGCACTTTTAAAAAATGTATTAATGGTAAGGAGAAACAACTTTATTGTTTGAAGTCAATGGATTATTTTTTAAAAAAATAAATAAATGTGTGACGTATGGCAATTGTACAAATTTAAAGGGTCCTTCTTCAGTAAGGGGATGAATTGTGAATAGCAGATAAGTAAGTTTTCTCTGTATACCAAATGGAATAGCATTTTCCATAGCTGAATACTTCTGAGAAGAAAAAGTATGAAAGGAATATTTTCCATTTTAAATTTTTTTTTTGCAGTTTGACTTGATAGGTTTGGACACCATATTTCATCTGAGTCATTTATATTCATACATCTCTACCTAGACTCAGCGTAAATTCAATTTCCCCATGAAAATATGTATTGACATGGCTTGTGACTAGGTGAGATAAACGGGCACCTTGGCATTTAGGTGCCCCTAGGGTCTGGCAATTATCAAAGCTGCTCTGTTGTACAATGAAACTCCTTTATAGTAGTAGTTTTTAAAGTTTTCATGAGTAAAATATGGCTGCTTAAGAGCAAGTATTCTGCCTTGTGACAGCAGCTGATGAAGATGTTCAGTGAAGGGATTATTGTTGTAAAGCCATAAAGGGGGAGAGAATCTTCAGAGTGTGTTGAAACTAAAGGTGAAATGTTCCAGAAGGCCTAAAATGCCATCTTGGTAGTCAAGATAACTCCAAAACGAATTGGTAGTTGTTGCAAGAAGGAGCTTGCAACAGCTCATACATGTTTATATTCACTTGCTTTCATATATACTAATTGGCTTGCTTTGATGCTGTGCTTATCTGTAGACCCCGGGATGCTGGGCTCTTGGCCCAGAGAGGACAGCTATCTGTAAGCTTTGGATAGTAGCCATCTATGGCCTCACCGGTCAGGTGAATTGATGGGCCAAACTGAAGTACGCTGCTTTGTGTAGAAAGAATGCCTAAACATTTGCTTGGGTGTGGACAAGTAATGGTGACTTCCCACTCTTGCAGTGTTTGTCCTGCGTCTGCCAAGGCAGTGGGGCTCTGCTGGCTCTGCTGTGCGTTTACTATTTCTTATAAGCACTAGAATGAATCACTCTGGTATTTTTGACATCCCTGCACTAAACCACTCCCGCAAGCCCATGGGCTAGTGGAGCAGGGCACAGAGGCAGAAAATAAATGAAGAAGTCAACTGCGTTACTTGTAGAGATGGAGAAAATATTTCTATTTAAATGTTACTCAGTTCTCTACAAGAATGAAGAACACTCAAAGAACCAACTGTGCCATCAGAGAAATGTATTGTGGTGCTCATCCAGTCAACAATTGTATATGCAGTTGGGTAGTAGACTGATCAACAACTTCACTTGTCAAAACATGATCACACTGACTTTAACAATCATAAGAGATGTGCTTATTACATGAACGGGCAGCATTCCTCTGTACTGGCCATGGGCTATTGTAAAGGCATCAGAAGGACTTATGAAGTGAACAGAATAAAGGGCTGAGAATCCCCTTGTAATTCTCTTTCACGCTGTACTTGTCTGCAAAAGTGAGGGGGTAGGGAACTGGCCTTTGCTCTCCTGCCCCTAACGCATATGAAACATCAGTAAAAGACCTGAGGCCACAGGGTGCTCCAGCTGTCCAAAGCCAATAGTACTACTCTATACCATATTAGCTAGAGGCTATCACAAAACAAAATCTATAGCATATGACTAAAACCCTGTGTATGGTTTTGCATACTCTATCAGAGCCAATAACACTTCCAAGCTGATTTAACAAAACCTCATCTAGATTTCCCTCTGGAAATAAGCTGTATTATTCTCCATAAGAGTAGGTGAAAGTTTAAAAATAATGAAGCTTGAGCTCCCCCCCTTTTATTTGTATTGTATTTATACTATTCGGATAATATATTCTGAAAAATGTATTTTACTGAGCAGAGCGTGCGTGCCATGAACACAGAAATAGAGGTGTGTGTGTGTGTGTGTGTTTTAATGGCATGAATGCAGCAGATAATCAAAGCTGGAAGTGGGTTGTAACCAGTAGCAAAAAAGATGAGCAGGTGGCCTCCCCACTCCCTAGCATTACTTAATGTTGCCCTGTCCCATTTATAAAACAGTTTAATATATTTCAGGGCAAAAATAAGGAGTTTGGTTTGAAAGGAAGCAAGCAGAAATCCCTGTCTCTCTGCACATGCAATTGCTGTGATTGCTGATAAAAAGAACTGAGTGACAAGCTGCGTCAGGGAACCAAACTAGATGTGATCAGAAGAAAATGCCTTCATTTGCACCTCTTGGTAGAAATCAAAGACCCTATACTCTGACCTCGGAAAAGCCTTCCTTACACACACCTTTGATTTGTGGGCCTTCACCAAATGTATTTCCAGTGAGTTCCCTGCAATTATGAGTACAGTTTGTCTATTTAAAAGATTTCCATCCTGCCTTGCAGAAAAAGACCCTTGGATATTTCCTTACAACTTGACTTTAAGGCTCTTGTTAAGATTGCTCACTCTTAATGCTCTGGGATAAAATGGCGGCCGCTACTAATTTGCTGGCAGCCCATTGGGATAATATGATTAACATGATGACATTACAATGTCATATAACTAAGTATATCTATGATGCCAATTCACGGTGAGATCAGTGTTTCCTGCTCTCACTGTGAGTAGGCTACATGATAACTGTTGTTATTGGCATCCATCTGTCTTGGGAGACAATAGAGGAGTGTGCATTTGGGGGTAAAGTCAAACCATTGGAGAGTTACAGTGCCTGCTGTGGCTGTAGAGACCAATATGGGGAAGACATGCTTTGTTGCAGACGAAGGCATCCAGATGCAAATAACACAGGCAGTCATATTTAGCTAAGGGAGCTGCTTTGCTATATGTAATTCCCTGGGAAGAAGCCCCATTGAACTCAGTGGGGCCTAAGCATGAGTAGATAGGCACAGGCCTGCACTGTTAATATAACTCAAACCTTCAATCCAAAATTGCTAAGCTACATCTTAAGTAGCAACAAGAATGGAAACTCTGTTAACATTTCTATGGTCATTCCACTTGACTGAGTCTTTAATATTTTGCCACACCAGGCGACATTAATAAAATGCATTTCCTGCCCAGAACTCCTGGGATTCTTCATCCATCCTATATGGCTCATTGAGGCTCACATTTAGGATTTCTGATTACCCCTCTATTAATTCAATCACAAATTTCAAGCACTATGTCAGCATAGTGAGGACAGCTCTGATTTACAGTACTTGAAATGAAAGCAGTTGCTATTTTAGAACAATTTGCATTTTTGGATATACTCCAGGTCCTACAATTACCTAGCTACCAAAAGTGTATAGAATAGTTGTTGAGCACATTCTATGTGAGAGCAGTACTGTGTTAACATAGATCACCCCATCATTTAGGAAAGCAGTACTTTTTCATTCCTTCCTCTGTGGGATGGTGTTTTGTATGCATCTTCAAAGCCTTGCAGTGCTAAACTCCAGAAACAAAATGGGTATTACGAATGATCTCATTTTCACAGTGATGGTTTTGTTGGGAGGGAGGGAGACTTACAGGCAGTGGGCAGCAAAACATGTGCCCAGGCATTCTCAGCTGGTTTCTTCCCTGTTCTTGTGAAGAGTCAAGAATTCAGGGTTTACTGTTACTTCATTTTTTAAAAGAGCTTCCGCCTTGTTGTGGAATCTTTTCCAAACACTGAAGGCCACAGTTTCACAGCCTACTGACAATTTCTCCTTGGAGAGGGCAAGAGAGCTGGCTGGATACAGGCACACAGTGCCTCTGCTACTTTGTCATGTGGAACGGTTGCTCCCTCCCACCTCACCCCAGGTGTTGCCATGGTGACTAAGCTGTACCAGTTGATCTGACTCTGGAAGGTACACAATGCCAAGCAAGAACTCCATCAAGTGTATGCTGGGGAGGAGGGCAAGAGGGGGGTGGGTAGGCAAGCGGGAACACAAGGCAACTTATTTTAATGGTACTTTAATAGTGTGAATTTCCAACCAGTGCATTTTCATAATAGAAAACAGTAATGAGGTAATAGATAATTTGCACCTGTCGAAGCACAAAGCTGATCCCAGTCAATCCAGTTTGTAATTTCAGGCTATTCAGATGCTTTTAAGAATGCCAATAACATGCTGATGGATCCTATGCTCAATTACCGTAATTTACATATATACACAGAACGCTCATCTGTAACATGACATTAGGGATGTCTCTTTCCTATAAATTCACATTTGTTTGGTTGTCTCCACCTCCCCTAGGCCTTCAAATGCAAGGTTTCAGGCAGTAGTAATAACATGAATTCTATTGCCATTTTTTCTGTTGGAATCTCACAGTTTGCTACATTAACAAGGAAAAGGGGGGAAATTGCTCACAGCTGCCTAAGCTTGCAGCAAAAAGAGTTTCCTTCAAACAATAAGCCACTAACCCCATGCCACTGCTACAGAATAAACACTGCTGCAGATGTTTCCACCAGCAATAATAATACCCAAAGAATGGAACAATTTTGCATTTTGAAGTGTTCTGCTTGGGGCCAAACTCGACGTTACATGCACATTACTGCAATGGCCCTTTTGGTAAAGCTGTGCATGTGTGTGTGTGTGTGTGTGTGTGTGTGAGAGAGAGAGAGAGAGAGAGAGAGAGAGAGAGAGAGAGCAGACAGTGGTGGGGAGGGAAAGATTTAAGCATTCCCTCAAACTCCCACTTCTCCAATCCCTGAGGCAACAAGGTAATATTGCACACATCTACATGTGTAACATATAGCCTTTATAGTCATAATTAAGAAAGTTCTGAACAACAACAGTAATTCGGGAATTTCACTTTGTCCAAGGCCCAGCTCAAACCGATATTTCACTTTGGTACTCTTTTTCTGTGTAAACATTAAAATCAATAATATTAGAAGGAAAACTTACGGATCAAAAGCTGCCAGCAGGAAGTTGAGTAGTAAGCTGATGGATTGCTCTATGTTGATCTGGTGGGTTGTTGGCATACGTTTGTTCAGTTGGTAAAAAACGGTGGACAGGACAGCTTCAATTCGAGCCACATTCAGTTCTATGTTCGGATCCAGGTTGTTCAATGAATTTTCCCGCAATGCTTCTATTACATTCCAAATATCCACTAAGTGCACTATGTAGGATGCAAGATAGTACTAACAATCAGATAAATGCCCACAAAAGAGACAGAAAATAATCCTATCTTAGGTTATAGCATTTTTACAGATAGATAAAATATATACTTAGATCTGCTTGAAATGACACATTTCCCCCACACTGCTCATTTTGTTTTTGTTTTTTTGCGGGGGTGTACAAAATTGTTTCAATGGAAATTGGTGGAGTGAAACAATTTGGAGTGGCTTCCTTTTCCTTTTCCCATGATACCATGTTTACAGGTATAGTTTGGGTAAAAATCAAAATAGCAGCCCTGTGTCCACTGACAGGCATGTGGGGGAAAGCAAAGGCTACACCCCCCAAAAAAGCTCACCCTTGCCATGGGATTTTGGGACAAACGGGTCCTCAGCATTGGATGGGTTTCCTCGTCCAAGCCGTTTTTGGAGGGATAGTCTTTCTCTGTTCCCTGAACCAATGCACAGTAAGGGAATCAGTGATGTCTTCTGTGCTTTCCATATGGAAGAAAGAAGGTGCACCCTGAAAATGGCTGGCTTAAGGGAAAAGCTCACCCCTTACCAATGACGCATGGGGGCCAGAGACTCCTTGATGGGGTTTTTTAGGGAGCCAGCAGCAGTAAGGGGAGGCAAGAGGAGGAGATGCAACAACTCTAAAAAATAAAATCGTTTGCCCACCAAAACATTGTCATTTTTATACACAAAGGAAACATAGGTCTCCTTTTCAGGTGCTCATTTCATTAGACCAGAATGGAATTAAAAAGAAAATACAACTACCGGTACAGGTGATTGGATACATATTTATAGAGAACTATAAGGCCAAATATATTTTATAAAGCAAAAAGAAGAAAAAGAAAGGCACAAGGAGGTTTTTGTTTTCAATTTTGAAGCTTTATGTAGCTTTTGGACCTAGAAGCTGACAGTCTAGTCCTAACAGGCTCCTCCCGCACTGATTGGCTCTCTCCAACATTCCATTTAACACCCATCAACTTCCACACAAGCTACTTTGACATGTGGCAAACCCTTTGAGATGACCTGAATTCCAAGACATTTGGTGATTCAGGACTGCAGTATGCTAGAAGCCCTTTTGATCTCATGCATGAAATTAATAGAATCCGTATATAAAAAGGTAAAGGACCCCTGACAGTTAAGTCAAGTCGCGAACGACTCTGGGGTTGCGGCGCTCATCTCGCTTTCTTGGCTGAGGGAGCCGGCGTACAGCTTCCGGGTCATGTGGCCAATATGACTAAGCTGCTTCTGGCAAACCAGAGCAGTGCACGGAAACGCCGTTTACCTTCCCGCTGGAGTGGTACCTATTTATCTACTTGGACTTTGACGTGCTTTAGAACTGCTAGGTTGGCAGGAGCAGGGACCGAGCAATGGGAGCTCACCCCGTCATGGGGATTCGAACCACCAACCTTCTGATCGGCAATCCCAAGGCTCAGTGGTTTAGACCACAGCGCCACCCATGTCTCAGAATCCATTATATATATATCTATCTCCAAATACCATAAACCACACAGGGCAAGGAACCACAAACAAATTATGATACATAAATTATATGAAGAATCTCCTGACTTTTCATTTTATTTTAAAACAGTTTGGGGAAGGTGACATTGACTGGAAGGGCTCTGCTAGGGAAGAGGTTTTTAACCTTCCACAGCATCATTTGTCTGACCTAATCACGCACACCCTGATTCTGTTAGTCACGCTGAGGTCGTGAGGGAAGGAGAAGAGGTCAAGTAACTGTATTTATTTCTAAAAACAGTTATATAGTGTTATATCAGAAGAAGAAGAAATATCAAAGCAATTTACAGCAATAATACATAGAACATACAATAACAAATCATGTATTAAAAAGTTAAAAACAGACCTCAATAAACCATTGCGGAAAGATACATTCTTAATTGCCTGGCAGAATAAAAAAGTTTTCAGCAGGCGTTTAAAATTTGACCCCGAAGGTGCCTGCTGGATCTCAATTGGCAAAAAAAATCCCATAAGCCTGGTGCCTGTGTTTTACACCCCCACCCCACCCAGGAGTGCTAACAATGGCTTTGTGGAGGGAGATAATTTGTAAGGATGCATTAACATCACTGTGTTCAAGCTTAAAAACAATCAGGCTTTTGCAAACATTTCCTTTGGATACTCGACATCTCAAGGGTTTTTGCAAGTAATCAATAAAAAAAAATCTTGCAAAACCCAGATATGTCTATTGAAATAAATGGAGACACAACAGAAAACCTTTGGGCCAATAGATGCCCCTCACCAGTCATTTTGGGCATGCAGCCTTTTAAAAATCTGTATACTGAATAAAAACACGGAAGGCCTCCCTTAGTTCTCTCTTGCCCCAAGGGTTTCCAGTGGTGGATTGTATTTTGCTGCAGGCTCTTTAAACTCTGCTTACTGAATAAATAAACTGAGACTTCAAACTTGTTTTGTTCTCTCCCATCTTGTTAATGAGAACACTTTAAATGGTAAGGAAAACCCAACTGAATATGGCACAGCCTCTAAAGAAGCTCACAAAAGTTACCAGCCTGTAAAAAGAATTGAGCGGCCTCTTTATGGACAGAACAGAATTGCAAATGGTTACTTAGCAGTTGGGTCTCTTTTTATTCACTGGGCCTAATCTCACTGCAGAACTGAAGCGGGGTGCTGCCTGCCCAGTCATCGCCATCTGCATCACAGCTGTTGCAAAGCATTATAAACAAGGGGGGTAGGCAGTCTGTCAGACCTTATTCTTGAAGCCCCCCCCCCCAATATTCTTGCCTGCATACAATTTCTTGTCACCATGGCTATGCTGTATGAACCTCTCCCAGACCTTTAGGCCATCACTGGTGGTCCTCTTCTGGGTACCCCCTCTGGCCAAGGTGCAGAGGGTGGTGGCGTTGGAGAGGGCAGCAGACACTGGAAGAGGAGGAGGAAGAGGCAGCTCCTGAGCCCAAGCCTAGCATAGGCTCACATCTTTACATTATGTCTAGATTTGGCCTATGCTTTTGTGACATGGGAGAAACTGAGGATCTCATAACATTTGGATTTTAAAAAACACTCTGCTTATATATTGGTTAGAAACATGTTTCTTCCCCAACTGCTTTTGGGTAAGGGAAACCAGTCAGATCTTGAAACGATCAGATAATTGATATAAAGAATTACTCATTAAGTCAGCATCTCACACTTTAGTATTATCCAAATCTCATGCTGCTTCTATTGAATCTCTTGTTGTAAATTGCTATCATCTGTGACTGCTGTAATGAAAACTAATTTTGGCTGGCTGAGCTCTTGCTCATTGTAACTATCTACAAATTGTGAGTTGTGTTGTCCACCCCATTATGCATTGTGTTGTAACATTTTTTTCTTAGGATCTACGGCCAATATGGAACTCAAACTCAACTGAACTGTTCGCCTAACAGGAATTATATGGCATAGTCTGGTTACCTTTGGGGTGGATTTTTCCTATTCATTTATCAAACAATGCCTCTAACTAAATATAAGATGAAGATACAATCCAAATGAATGAATGAATAAGCTACTGCATTACTGTTTCATACACAATCCTCAAAGGATTTATGTCTGAAGAGATTACAAAGAATGAAAGAAGCTACAGAAACTTAGCAGTTATCTTTTACACACTTCCTGCAATCTCTCCACTGTACAGAAGAGGGCATATATTTGGTTAGAAAACAGTAATTACATCAGAAGAAGCAGAGATTATCAACACAACTTCCTTTATTCTCTTAAAAATTAATTCAACCCACCCACAACCTAATGCAGGGAATAAAAGGGGAGGGGAGAGACAATGAATATTGCCTGCCCTGTAGGTCGATCTTTCCAGTTTGATTTAGAGTCTGCACAGCACAGACAAGATTCTGTGCAGTTGTTGCTCAGCTTCTAACCATTGGGCAGAGCCACACAGATCCTGCACCCTGCAGAAAGCAAACCTTGCTGCTAGGAAAGACCAGCTGCAAGGAAAGACTGGCTTTATTTTTCACCATAGCAAGCTACTGGTTGCTAGGATGCCCTACTATGATGCAATTCATACTATGATGTCTTTTCAGTCTCACTAGTATGTCACAAACATTCCTAAGTGTAACATCTCTCTCTCTCTCTCTCTCTCTCTCTCTCTCTCTCTCTGTGTGTGTGTGTGTGTGTGAGAGAGAGAGAGAGAGAGCTTCTTCAAACCCTAACCACTTTCTTCCTATATGAACTCTTAGCAGGTGGTCAATAGGACCATGGTAGGACAGCAGAATGTGGTATAGAATTGTAGAGTTAGAAAGGACCCTGAGAACCATCTAGTCCAACCCCTTGCACTGTAAGAATACTTGGAGATGGGAAACCCAGTTGACATCGGGCCTTGCTTGATGAAAACCATCCCCTGAAATCTTTTTTCCAGGAGGTCTTGTAAACCTAGATTCAAGTGTTTTCCCTACTTGCTGGTGACCATGGGAGTAGCCAAGGGGGGTGTAGCTGCCCCCAATCAATAAAAATACACGGCTAACTGAGGTTCTGACCCCCTAACAAAAGGCCTGCCCCCACCCTAATCCTGGCTACGCCTATGCTGGTGACAGGGGGTTGTGTTTCCCTGCTGCTGGAGCCACTTCCCCTTTAACATTTTTACCCATAAGATAGCACAGTGAGGGCAGCTAGCATTGCACTTACCCCAAATCGGCTTTGTGAGATTTGACTAGGCAGTGAGATTTGACTAGGCAATGATGGTGGCCAAGCCCAAAGCTGAGAAAAGCAAATATTTCTGCCCTCACTCCAGGCTTATGTCTTAGGGGTAAATGTTACACAGCAGTAGAAACGTGTGCAAATGCACTATCACCACCACCTCAAAGACCACAGAAGGGTGGGAAGGGCGGAGCGGCGGCTTTCATGAAACCTTGCCCCAGCTCCTATTCTGAGACAAAAGCCTGAGAATTTTGATCTGAAATCAGTCCTAAGCCACAAAGCTCCCTAAATGGCTTTAACGAGGGTGTTATGAGCAGGATGAAGGAGAGAAGAATTATAAAAGCATTTTGGCTAGAACTCTACAAAGCTATGTGAGCCTCCTCTCAGCTTGAAGCACATGTGCAGCCAGAGGAATCTTGGATGTGTGTACTTCAGCTGCTCTTGTGAATGAACAGGAAATTACTTTTTGGTTTAAAACCACCTGTTCAGGAATGTAGATTAGTGCTGTACAAACGCCAAGGACATATCTATTTGTATCCAGGGCTGCATCAAGAGATGTTTTCTACCTGAGGAAAAGATAGCACCCACCGGCAATTCCTTGTACAGAATCCGCTGACAACACCCTCCCACTACACCTAAGAGCATCAGGCTAGTTTATGGGGCACAGGGCAGGCCACTTGGCCTCCTCCTGTAGCTCTTTCCTCCAGCCATTTGCCAAGATTCCCTGCTCCACACTCATCACCAGCCATCTGAGACTGTCATCTTATCCTGCCTAACATTAGGGTAGACCCTTTGTGTTGTGGTGTGCACACATACCTCTGAAGGACTACATATTTAGGGCACTTAAGGAAGCTATAGAAACTATAGACAATTATTTAAATACTCCAGAAGATAGAAACCAGCCAGAGAAGCAGTAGGACCATTAAGAGACAAGGTTGAAAACTGGGTGCACAAGAAAAGCATTTACTTTCTTTGTGCCAAGCCCTCACAAAGCACCTTATAAGACTTGCAGAATGAAGCTGGGAAGTCAAGCGAATTCCTTGTATTATTCTTTGCTTCACAACACAGGTCAGTGAATAACAAGCAAGAATGTTTTTCTTCTTCCTAAGAAAAGTTGCAATGGGTCTTCCATTACAACTCCCATACCCACAGTTGGCTTCCAGTGGCTCAGCTGAGATTGGCTTAAATTTAATAATAGCCCAATTTGTCTCCAGACTTCAGACAAAGGTGTGTGAGAGACAGCCACACATGAACCAGCTTTTCAGTGAGCGCAGCTGAATAGCAGTCTAATACAGCCGGCAAGGAATACATGTGTGGTGTTCATTCACAAACTAAAACAACTACTGTAGTTAGTCATTAGGACCAGATGGCTTTCACTCAACATTTCTAAGAACTCAAAATAGTTTTTGTTTAAAACATATAAGCTTGCTAGGACTGGCATCCATGTCAGAGAATTAGTAGACTACCATTGTTTAAGGGGATTTCAGACAATCCAGGAATTTACAGACCTGTTTCCCTAACTTCTGTCCAAAATAATTTGATGGAAAACATATTAAAGCAACAACACTCAATAAAATTAGCAAGCCTTGCTTGGGAAATACTGAAAGGTCAAGCAGTATTTAACCAGTAGCAGCTTGAGATTTCATATGAAAGAGGAAACACTTGCATTTTGTCAAGAACCTGCCTCAGATATTGAGTTCTATACCACTTCCTGAGGATGAGGTAATACAGATTAGAGAAAGCTACATTACTAGCCACTAGATGGCAGTGTGCATATTTTAGTAAATGCCACATATATGTGCTCTTACATATTAACCATATATTCGTATTGCATCAAATTAACAAAAACCAAGGCGTATGGATTTCTGCTGTTCCCTTAAGAAATCTGCTGTTTCAAAGGGGGGAAAATATATTTGTATTTGCACCAATGTCTGTATAGATTGGTTACAGAGTTAGCTTTCTCATTTTCTCAGCATGACTAAATAAGAAATTATGGAGGTGAAAGAAGAAAAAAAAAATGCTTTATTGAGAATTGTTATTATGGCAACTGACCTGTCAAATGCTGGTCATGATTTCACCCCATTTCTAATTTACAGTGTTACTGAGTCAGGCACACAGCAGTCCTAGCTAGTAAAGTCTGAACTGTGAAATGAGCTGCCCACAGTTAAAATCTCATCTCATTCATAAACTTGCTAGGTGCCCTTAGGCTTTGCTCACTGCCCTTAATCCGACTTCTGTAATATGGGAATAATAATACTAGCCTACCTTACAAAATTGTGATGATTACAAAGATAATGCATGAGTTCTGAACAGCCTAATGATACAAAAAGTGAAACATTAATATATAGGAAAGACATGAATAATAGAACCAAGACACTAACTGACCAAGCAGAAATGAAAGAAGAGAAGTGCCATTCTGAACTTGAGTTAACCAGACATTAAGTTTCTGTAGCCCAACCAGTAAAACTGCATTCTGAAAAGTAACCAGCATTAGGGTCTGAAGAAGCAGTAAAAACTACAAGGTTACTGGGGGATTTGGTTGATGTTTTGTTTGCTACTAAACCAACTCAATACAGTGGTACTTCAGGTTACATACGCTTCAGGTTACGTACGCTTCAGGTTACAGACTCCGCTAACCCAGAAATAATGCTTCAGGTTAAGAACTTTGCTTCAGGATGAGAACAGAATTCGTGCTTCCGCGGTGTGGCGGGAGCGGGAGGCCCCATTAGCTAAAGTGATGCTTCAGGTTAAGAACAGTTTCAGGTTAAGAACGGACCTCCAGAACAAATTAAGTACTTAACCTGAGATACCACTGTATACTCAAATCACACTGTTCCACTGGGCTACATCTTTTTGGGTAGGGTCAGTCTTTTTGAAATTGACACCTGTCCATTATGGGTTGTAGACATCATTATGCTCAGCTGCATATATACCACTTAATTACTGTTACAGTACATTATCAATAACATATTTAATTTTATCTGGCAAACCTAGCCAACCCACATTCAGAAAATGTATGTGATTTAAAGGAATATATTGAAGTAACTAGAATAAATGTAAACTTGGCTGCAGATTATATGGTAGTCAAATAATGTTTGTAAAGCTGTAAGTCCCTAACAGTTCAATGCGAACCATGTTTTCTAAGAAGTTCAACTGACTTTAAAGATAAAGTAAAGGTAAAGGGACCCCTGACCATTAGGTCCAGTCGTGACCGACTCTGGGGTTGTGGCGCTCATCTTGCTTTATTGGCTGAGGGAGCCGGCGTACAGCTACAGTCATGTGGCCAGAATGACTAAGCCGCTTCTGGCGAACCAGAGCAGCGCACGGAAACACCGTTTAGCTTTCCGCTGGAGCTGTACCTATTTATCTACTTGCACTTTGTGCTTTCGAACTGCTAGGTTGGCAGGAGCAGGGATCGAGCAATGGGAGCTCACCTCACCCCGTCGCGGGGATTCAAACCGCCGACCTTCTGATCAGCAAGTACTAGGCTCTGTGGTTTAACCCACAGCACCACCCGCGTCTTTAAAGATACTTACTTCCAGATAAATATGTTTAGAGTTACACTGCATCATTCTCTACTGATACTTCACCCATCCATCCCCATTCCCTGACTAATACTAGAATCCAATGTTTATTGCCTCAGTAGCACCTCAGCAAAATTGTATGCTGCATCATCAAATGCACTGGATGACAGTAGCAAGCAATAGAATAGAGGAACAGTTTCGGTTAACACAAAATTATCTTGGGCTATCAGCAATAAATGGAAATAATATAAATTAGAAAAGCAAGAAATAAATGGGATTTGGGTAAAATATTATGCACACTGAAATTTATATATAAGTTTATACTCTGTTGGAACACGGCAACAGCAATTTTAGATGATGTTCCCTGAACCCCTAGGTGGAGTAAGAGTCTGGGTATCTTAAACAGATATTTTTAATCTTACACAATGTGAAGATGATTTGCAAATCCAAAACAAAGACATTTTCAGGGAAGAGAGGAAAATGAGATTATTTGATGGTCACAAAAACAGAGGCATAGTAAATAAATGAAAGAACTAGGTAATCAGAGAACAGGATGGCATTACACTCTGGTCCTAGTTAAAAGAAATTACTACTGATGTCATTATACTGTAAGGGTGACGCTAGATTATAACTTTTAAAGTATGGTGGAACTTAGAACAGGAATGCCACAAATCCTCACCACCTGCCACACAACTTAGCCCCCATCGCCTTGGATTTATGCTCATTTAATTTGACTGCATCTCTTTAGCAACAAAAGACAAAGAACTGATTTTGCAAGAAATGCGGGTAAATTGGAGAACAAGGATCCTGTCCTATCGTGAGCAGAGTGCAAGTGATGTAAATGTTATTTGCCTCAGAACTGCATAGGATTGAACCACACCTAGGAAACTGGTTTAAAAAGCATAGGCTGCAAATCCATATTGGAACTTCATTTTTGCATCCTAGTCTAACACTCTGATTCTAGTTCCTTTGCTGCTGGCTTGCTGATATAATAGCCACTGATGTGAGGCTGGCCCAGAGCACGATGTGTTTAAAAATATCTGAAGTGAGTACATCTTTAATAGCACTTGCATTTAATTTACAGATGTGAATTATTGTTCATTAGACAGGGTGGGACACAAGGCTAACATAAAGTGACAGGCAGAAGAGAAAGAGGCCCCGAGGTATGTAAGAAATTGAAGCTGACTAGCCTACATGCCTCTGAGGCCTAGCTACTATTTGAACTGAGCAGAAGAGTATGAGGAAGAGAAGGATTAGAGTTGGGGAAGGCGTGGAAGTTAACAAGGTCGCCTCCGCGGTCATCACACTACGCCATTCCCCATGAAAACAGCTGTATTGTTCTCCTGATGAGACACAGCAAAAAGTATTTCATTCAAAAGAGAACAGAGGAGAAAAATAACACTGAAACCCCCAAGGTGCCAAATTAAAAACCATCAGGGATATGAACTCCCGGTTTGTCAGCTCTAATTAAACCCCATATTAGAATCATCAGCCTGGCTTTAAATCCAAGGTTTTCAACTGCCAACTGTTTATTCTGATCTAGGGAAATCAGCAGCCTTGCTTTTTCAACAGCCAGCACTGGAGAATAACTATGCAGCACAATGAGTAAGGCCCACCAAGGATGGTGGTTGTTTTTCCAGCCGTACAGTACTGTTTAATTGTATAATGGAGTTTTGATTATGGTATGTTGTTAGGCTCTGCCTCCGCTGCTGTGGTCCACAGAGAGATCATATGTGTGCTTGAGATTTCATCATCCTAAATGCTTTTTAATAACTGCTACAAGTAATAAAATACGAAAAGCCGTAGTTTTCAGCAAATGAAACATTTTATGCTGAGGAAGAAGGTATTTCTGGAAATCCAGAATTCTGGTGTTCATACAGTGCTTCAGGCTATAGAAGCTGACACTTCCCATTTTCAACTCAGTTCTGTTGTTCATGATCCTGCTATCTTAGCACCTACACTACTGAACCCTAACTGTTCTCTACTGAAGTTTTGACATGTGTTTCTATAACCATGGAATGGCATCTACGGCTTGCTTCAACTACCTATCCATTAAACCTAAGCTGCATGACCAACCTCAAATACTGCAGTAAAATTATATTGTGATGATTGTGTATTTCCTAGATTTGTTATATTTCACGTGTTGGGAACTTTGACACTCCAGATGTTGCTGAACTACAATTTCCATGAGCCTCAACAAGTATGGCCAATGGGCAGAGATGATGGCAGTTGTAGTTCAGCAACATCTGGAGGGCCAAAGATTAACCATACATGTTATATTTATACCAATGTATTAGCTGACATTGGCTCTCACTTTGCTCATCTCCTTGGATGTGCAGGAGCAACTAACCATGGCATAGTGGCATTTGATAATTGACCTAGTGGTACATTTCAACTGGACATTATGGTTGGTTTTGCTCACAGCAAATTATGATGTCAAGTCAAGGCTTATTAGCTCTGGTTTGTCTGAGCAAAACAAACCATGATCCCTGGTTCAGACATAACATTGAACCAGTAAAGTGTGTGTCATTTTAGGGGGTGAAACTTAATTTTTGCAGATTTCTTCAATGAGTGGTCTTTAAAATATGCTTTTGGGTGTGAGGAATTCAAATTTGCTGTTGTTTTTGTGACTGGACAACTTAGCTTGCTAAGTCTAATTGATAAGGAAGCACATAAACTGCTTTTGGAAAACCAAAGAATTTTAAATTTACCTTCTGAAAAATGCAAGGCAATGTGATATTTCTCTCTCTCTCTCTCTCTCTCTCACACACACACACACACACACACTGCAAGTACTAGGTGTTCATGAACAGTCAAAAGCTCTTTTAAAGCCACCCATCACCAAATCCTATGGCAGATAAGTTCTGTGCATTTGTCAGCAGTGTGCTGAGAATACTCTTCTAGAATCTTGGCGATATGTATGGAGTACAAGTTGTGGGTGAACCTGGATTTATAAAAAGTGGTTATAGTCTAGTAAAAGGAAGTAGCTAAGGAGCGGTGTGCGTTTTAGCTGCCTGCTGAGAATAAAAAATTCTCAAATTGCTTTGAAGCAATGGAGTACAGCTGAATATGTTAGTACTTGGGCTGCAGTCCTGTGTCAAGGACTGAAAATGTGAAGCCCATTAAAAAAAAAAGGTACATAATCAGGCCATAGGACACTCTATATAATTATTGATGTGAGTTGTTTCACTGGCAAATGAGCTTGTAAATCCAGCACACAGACCACACAGCAACATTGCAAATTGTGGCATTTACTGATGAGGCAACGCAGACCAGGGCACTGACCTAGTGTTTAAGTACTATTGTGAATGATCATTGGATATAGTGTAACTACATCAGTATAAAGCAACAGATGTGGCAGAGACATGGCTGGAGAAAGGCAGAAGGTTACTTGACTGGCAACAACTCACTAATAAAGGCATTTTGTCGATTACACAACCACCCTAGATGCTGGATATACACATGCAACCTGTTAGAACAGAAATAGATACACATCGCAGGACAGACTTGCCCCATTTGCCTCCTATCAGCTATTGTTGTAGTTCTATTTACTTAAATAAATACACAACAGATCAGTACAGCTACACTCATGTATAGGACAACAGCAAAGGGGTTTACTGAGTTCAGCAGCTCTGATGAAGCAAGCAGGCTGGCTGGCTTCACCCTTTTTGTATCCTCCAATAATACCTAAAGAGATAAGTTCTGTTTTTGTTTTTTTAAAATAAGGCAAGCAGTCATGCAGAATATCACCAGATTCAGTCATATGCCAATATTAAGTACAGGGTATGCAGTGCAGGGAATCTTACTTATTAGGAAGTTCTCATATTCCATTTGGGAAGCAGAGTCAATATAAGAGCTTTCCCTCTAGCAAATCCCAGAGACACATCCTTCAGATCTGCATAGTGACCATAATTTATTTTATGTATTAATTGCATTTATATCCCACCTTTTCCCCCAACGAGCTCAAGATGGCGCTCATGGTTCCCTCCTCCTCATTTAATCCCCACAACAACCCTGTGAGGTAGGTTAGGCTGAGAGACAGTAACTGGCCCAAGGTCACCCAGTGAGCTTCATAGCCAAATGGGGATTTGAACCCTGGGCGTCCCGAGTCCTAATCCAGAACCCTAACCACTACACCACATTGGCTCTCACCATACATACACAAAAATAATCAGATGCCATCAACGCCATGTTAATTATTTCAGGAGCTGTTTTGGTCCTATAATAAATATTATATAAAAGCTGTAAATAATGGTATAAGGAGGATGTAGCATTCTTAAGAATGGCTTGTTATAATGACCTATTTACCACTTAAAATTTGCTTTGCATTCTAATAATGAAAATTCTGAAGGTAAAAATTAGTATCTATTGGGACTGTAGATGCTTAAAATAAGTTCCACCCAGCTGCACAAGGTAATCTTAGAGGTAAGATGAACAAATCTAATCATGTTGAAAAGAAACAAAAAAAAAAGGGGGGGGGGGATTTTATTTATTTTATAGTTCATTTCATCATTTTGCTAAGGGAAAAGTAGATGTGCTTAAAAAGCTCCACCCACTCTCTCTTACCCTCATCCACATGCAAACATTTAAACTTTAAAGTATAATTAGCAGTAGTGTAATAACATGCTCTTCTGGAGAACCAGGTGTTCTTATTAGCATTTTGCGTATTAAAATAAATTCCTATTTGCATTTCAACTGGGGAACAAACACAACTCTAAAGTGGAAGATAAGATTAATGATGGTAATTCGAATTAACCAGTGGCATACTTACAGTTGCATTTCTTCTGTACAAATCTAAGCTTGCATGCTGTTCTGTAGGTGGATAAACGGATGCGATCCAGATCTTGAGCCCCTAGTGGCAGAAAATTATGCATATGCTATGATAGTTGCAATTTGTGCATGTACCTCACAGACAAAAGAGAGAAAACAAAGAAATGTTCCCTTCAGCATTTTCAAGGCTGTCTTTTCTAACTAGAGAGAATGGGAAGAATGCAGTGTTAAAAATAGTTTAGCAGTGGATAAAGAATAAACCTTCTGTATCTGTCATTCAGAAAAAAAACACACAATCTGATCTAACCACAGGCTAAAAAAACAAAATGGCTGTGCTCCAATTCTAGGACAACACTGTGTAATTTTAATATTTAACTATGAAGTTTACAACAAATACCCACAACTGATGCGAATCAGTTCAGAATAAGATATCAGACATGCAAACTACTAATCTATTTTAGCTGCAAACCATATATTTAGGGGTAAGATTTGTACGAGGAGGTAGGAGTACAAAATAAAAAAAATTACGGGGCAAATGGGAAGGAGGGTCATGTAACAACCTTTCTGGAAGCGTCTTGTATTTGGATAATTGAAAGTCAAAAGGTAGGCCTCTGCTACCTTTTCATTCAGCCAAATTTAGTGGTTTTTAAAGTGTTGCTGTTTATAAAGCTGCTTTGCATATGCATGTGAGAGAGGAGACTTCGGACAGCCAGTTTGAGCAATTGCAGCTGTGGGGAAAATATGCAAAGTCGAGCTGAATGAAGCTGGGAAGCGTTATATTTAGCTGATTTGCATGACCCTACAAAAACACAAAAAGCCTTTCCAAGAAAACTTTTGTAAAACTAAAAAAGACAGGACAAATTCTGAATGCACTAATGACATTTAACAAGTTCTGATTGATTGATACTCTCCTGAGAAAAAGATCACAGCATGTGCACATCACGATACTTCAGGGAACAGATCATAATGAGAGATTGGAGACAAATCAAGGGGAAAGTTCTGTTTGTGTGTCAAGAAGAAATTGAAAGACTTATCAAAGGATCTAAAAAGTAAATAAAAATGGTAAAATGAAAAAGCCCCCTCTATTTTGGCTTTATGATTATAGCCCAGGAAGCAAATATGTCCGGCCATGAAATTTCAAGTTTCCATGTCAGGAAAAAGAGAGAAAGAAGCACCATTATTTCTCCCCTCTCTCAGTTCTGCTCACTACACATTTTGCTTACTTTTCTCCTTTCTCTTCTCCATCTGCCAAGCATTCTCAACTAGATCCTTTTACCAATTGGCTGCTTGAATGCCATCTATCCCAGCCAGAAGTTTCCTTGAACTATTTACCGTCTCATCTTCAAAGTTTTTCATTTTCCCACAAGATGGTTTATCCTTGGTGGACTAAGACTTTGCTTGGAAGACCCCTTCTAGTGGTCCCAGCTGTTTCCCTCAGCTCAAGTGACAAACACAGCGCAATACTCAAATTTACTTTCCTCCTTCCTCTTTTTTTTAAAAAAGAAACATTCCCATTCCTATCAAGAGTCATATATCCATTCCTCTCCCATCTGAGCTGCAAGAGTAAGTGGGAGGGTGGTAGCAGCAACTACCACAGAGTATGACCCACCGGCAGCAAGAAAGTGGGTGGTAGAAGCTTCTCTTGAGTGTTCCTCCATCACAGGAGCAACTCCCTTGTGAAGAAAGGTCGCAGTGTTTGGGACATTTTAGTTGAGAGGAAAGGCGAGTAAGAAGTGACACGATGGAAGTTCTCCACGGTATGGAGAAAATGAATAGAGAAAAGTCTTTCTCACACTCTCGTAACACTAGACCTAGTAGACATCTACTGAAGATGAATGTTGGAAGATTCAGGACAGTTAAAGGAAAGTACTTCTGCATGCAGCACATGGTTAAACTATGGAACTTGCTCTCATGGCGTTGATCACCAACTTGGATGGCTTTAAAAGATTAGACAAATTCATGGGAGACAAGGCTATTGACAGACACTAGCTATGATGGCCATGTTCTACCTCCACTGTCAAGAGTCAGTATACCTCCGAATATCAGTTGGTGCGAATCACAGGTAGGCAGAGTGCTGTTGTCCTCAGGTCCTGCTTGTGGGTTTCCCACAGGCATCTGGCTGACCACTGTGAGACAGGACGCTGGACCAAATGGGCCATTGGCTTCATCAAGCAAACTCTTCTGTTCGTTATCTGTCAGCCAGATACCCGATTCTGCCTAATGATTCTGTTTGCTTATCACTCAGTTGTATTACTGAATGAGAAACCCATGGTAAAAAAGCAGCTTTTGTTGGCATACATCCAGAAACAAAAAGGATTGTGATTTTTGCTTCTGTCCCAGATGAATGTAGTTTTGTTATCATTGTTATTTGTATTTTGGCTACCGCTCAACATTTTTTCCTACAAATGAAATACTTCCGATCTGGATGCTGAAGAATAACGAAAAGCAAGTTATCAGATGAATAAGCAACAATGTAATTTTTTTAAATAAAAAAAAATGGTTTCATGTGCCATGATGATTAACAGTTTGTAGACAAAATACAGTAATACACTGTAAGAGCTGGCTGGTATTTTGTGTTCAGCAGAACTGTATTTCTAATAGATAGCATAAGCCAGCAGCAACTTAGAGTGGATATATTCACTTTTCAACATATGTATCAGGAAACATCTGTCTCTCCTATTATTATTAATTAGGTGCCAGCTCAATGGAAGGTGTTCTGTTTATTAGAACCCCTCATGGCCTTTGACCTTCGTGCCAATTACAATCTTGTCTTTGTACATCAAATGGGGAACAGTGATGTGTAAAACGTAAGAGACTATTGTTGGCAGATTGAAGAGTGTCCTCTTTGCAGAAATAAAAGATCAGCCATCATGGACTATCTTCACCAGTAACTTCTGCATCACATCTTAAACTCAGTTAAGTTAAGCTCATTCTGCTGAAACAGGGTTAGTCCCAACTGGCCAGGGTTCAAGCAGCAGTGTTCTAGCAGAGCCTGGATAGCTCAGTAGGTTAGAGCATGGTGCTGATAACACCAAAGTTACAGGTTTGATCCCTGTACGAGACAGCTGCATATTCCTGCATTGCAGGGCATTGGACTAGATGATCCTCAGGGTCTCTTCCAAATCTGTGTGAAACTTGCTAAATCAAAGACAGTGGAAACTGCCTTTTCCCATATCCATTCACATTCTATTAGGAGTAGATCTAGATCCTCTTCTACCTCAGGAGTTCCCAAACTGTGGTCTATGGTCCACCAGCGGTCCATGAGGTTCTCTCAGGTGATCCGTGGCATGTCTGCATTAAATACTGATTTCAAATAGTATTTTTATTGCTTCTTTTATTGTATTACAATTTGAATTCAACCAGAAACCATACAGCATTTAGCACAGAGCATTACCACAGCTACAACAGGCAGAGAAATCATTAAGTGGTCCACCAAAACCATAATCAATGTTCATGTGTTCCCTGGGGAACCATGGCTCTAGCTTATGTCAAGCTTTACACAGACCTAAGCTGTAAGTTAGTTGAAGTTAAAGGTAAAGGTAAAGGTAAAGGGACCCCTGACCATTAGATCCAGTCATGACCGACTCTGGGGTTGCGGCGCTCATCTTGCTTTATTGGCTGAGGGAGCCGGTGTACAGCTTCCGGGTCATGTGGCCAGCATGACTAAGCCGCTTCTGGCGAACCAGAGCAGTGCATGGAAACGCCGTTTTACCTTCCTGCCGGAGCAGTACCTATTTATCTAATTGCACTTTGAGGTGCTTTCGAACTGCTAGGTTGGCAGGAGCAGGGACAGAGCAATGGGAGCTCACCCCATCGCGGGGATTCGAACCGCCGACCTTCTGATCGGCAAGTCCTAGGCTCTGTGGTTTAACCCACAGCGCCACCCGCATCCCTTTAGTTGAAGTTAGGTCCCATTTAATTCTAACCTCAGCCAACTTTGTCTGGATCCAACCCATTGCAACATTTATTTAAACATAGTACTGTCAGCTTCAGGCCCTTGTGGTCCTTGTTCCTAGAAGGTAAAGGTAGCTTTACTCTGTAAAGCAACCAACATATTGGCATCTAATCTGGCAAAAGAGGAGAGACCCCCTTGATTAGCAGTCAGCTCATCAAGAATCTCAGCTTCTGAAGCTCTCTACTTCTCGAGAGCTTCTTTGGTTAACTATAAAGCAGTTTTTTAATGTATGTTTATAATCACCAACATTTGCAATCACCCTAAATCCAACTTGTATTATCCAGTTTTATACATCATGGTTCTGTAAAGACCTGCTGGATTGAACTATATAGCCAAGGTTGCCTCACGCTCTCTGGTAGAGACCATTTTGAATGGAGAAAAAGTGATAAAGCTTCACTTTTCTCCTAATATAAGTGAGTACAATGAAGAGACTATTGGCTTTGACTTGAAAGACGTGCATATGACTTCCACAGTGGAAATATAGGCTAGGTTCTGACTTTTCACTATATTTCAGCTTCAATTGCTCATTTGTGAAATGGAAATAATCATGATCAACTTCACACGTCTGATACAAAAACCAACACAAGGTTTACAAAACAGTTTACACACTAGGATGACAATGCTCAGCATATTTATTTGAAATTAAAGTTGCATCGAGGGGTTGGCACTTGTCATTCCTCAGTGGCAGAAAGCATTTCTAATCAGGACAGTGTTAACATACTTTAATTAAGAAAATGAAAACCGAGACACTTTAGTAAAGCTAGGAAGATTTCAGTCTAGGGCTCAAAAGTACAGGGCATCCACAGTAAAGAGGATCACCAAATATGCTTGACATTTGATGCTGTAAATGAGAGCCAGTGCTTATGATTGCTCACACTCCTTTTCCTCTCCAAGCCCTCTCCCCCCACCCTCTCAAATCTCCTCACCTTGGATCTCTTAGCAGTAACTGATATGGTAGAAAACCAGCTTTTAAATAATCCACAGAACTACAAAAAGACAGCATTAGGTCAATTAAGTACACATTCTTGCAACTTGCCTCACACTAAAAGCACTTTTAAAGCACTTTAAAGCCACTGTTTTGCAGAACAACTGCCTATTTGCCCAAGGCACAAATCCATACAATATTTACCAAAGTTACATTCTGTCTTGCTGGTCTTTTGCAAGAAAAAATTCATCTACTGGGGGAAAGAATGCCACAGTACTTACGCATTTCTGCAAACAGCTGTCTCCTTTCTGCCATGGTGGTTCCTCTTTTCCCACAGTCTTCAATCATTCTAGACAACAAAAATATTAAACATATCTTCAGAATCATTCATAAGCTGAACACATTTGCAAAAATGTCTGAAATGTTCCAGTGTACTATTTCCCCCCTGTTATATATCCAAAGAACACTGGGGATATCTTTGTCAACAATGTATGATTTAGATTTTGCCCTCAAGCACCTCCTTTCTTCTAGCATTGTCTCTTCCAAAGAATAATGTTTGGTTCTGTTTGAAAGTATCAGTGCCAACTTTTAAACATACCATTTCATCATTTTCCTCAGGGTGCCTCTTGTTTTAAGATGAACTGCTAAACCCTTTTCACAGGCAGTCAATGTGAAATACTGCATTTGAGTTGTCCCTACTAGGCTTTTTACCATGGGTTGATGTCTATTTTAAACAGATAATATTTTTTCTACAGTGGTACCTCGGGTTACAAACACTTTGGGTTACAAACACTTCGGTTACAAACTCCACTAATCCGGAAGTAGTACCTCGGGTTGGGATCTTTGGCCTAGGATGAGAATGGAAATCGCGTGCCAGTGGTGCGTCAACAGCAGAAGGCCCCATTAGCGAAAGCGCGCCTCAAATAAATAACAGTTTTGGGTTAAGGACAGACCTCCAGAACGAATTAAGTTCGTAACCTGAGGTATCACTGTTTTATAAAAATGTGAGGAAATTTGAAAACCATACAGTCTTGAAAAAGGGCAAGCTTCCTTTGTGGTGACCATTATAGCAAGAATGACTGGACAGAACACATTGCTGTATGTTGAAATTTGCTGACCACATGGACTTAAGACAGGGGTTGAGGAACCTCTGAGTCAAAGGCCAGTCTTGGCCTCCCCAATTCTGGTAAGGATCTGGTTCACAGAGCCAAAAATGTTCCCCACTTGACTTAAGAAAACATGAACAGAAAATTATACTGCAGCTGGCTTCAGCTCTTGCAACTATCTTATCTAGAAGAAACTCCAGAAGGATATTAAGGATGTAACATTTTTATGTTTATGCCTCCCAGTAGCAGATTGGTGCAGATAAAATAAATTCTGATACAAATAGATGATGCTGTACTCATTTTAGCAAAGTCATGTCTCCTTATTTCTGACCTGAATACAAGCTGGTGAAGAGGAGGTTAAGTTACTGTGTTGGGTGAAACCACATTTGCAAAGTTACCAAGTTCAGCAATCCTTGAAGCTAATAGCTGAAATGGAGAAAGGTTATTGCAGAGCCCTACTCGCCTTAATGGATTTACAGCTGCATCGTGAATCCCTTGTTACATTTCTTCTAATAAAACATTTCTCTAGCAGCAGTACATTTCTCAGCTATACATTTCAGCATTTCAGCACTAATCTTTGGCAATATCATAAAATTGCTGCCTGCTCTTTCCTAAGGCTACTTATAATTGCAATGCACTTATAGCATTTGTTTGCACTCATGTAGATGAACTACCTATGGTTTTGTGAGGGGGGGAGAGCTGTTAATCCACACCAAGTATAACAACTCAGTAACTGACTCCTCATGTTTTGCCTTGTTTTTCAAATATCTACATCTTACAAAAAATGAAATTTCATCTTCATGATTCATCTGTTCTATCAAAATAATATAGAGACAATCCCAGCAGGTTCTTTCCATTATACACACTCTTCCAGAGATTCTGTAAGATTTGAAGATTGGATTGAAAATAATGCTTTGACCTACTTGTGTTGCTGGTAATAAAAGCAGCATTTATTTTTATTTCACTATAAACTATTTTATGTCAAATTCACATGTACCCAATCACAGGTCTATCACGTCCCATTTTAAGGTATTTTTTTTCTTTTACAGAAGGTCACACTGAAATTCTACACATTTGATAGGCTTTTTACATACATTCTTAGTGTATTCCATGCATTTTCCTTAAAATAAGCATTTCTGTGCACATGTCTTAAACCTGAAACTGCACTGCAAAATTCTGAGAAGTACATGATCCGATTGATTCTGATCTGCATCTGAAACTGGGACTGGTAAATAGGCCTATTCTCTTTGGACCAAGTAGAGCTGGAAACAGTTCAGGAAAGGGGCACAGGATCAAGGCGCTTGAGCAATTCCTGTATGTGGAAAGGTTACAACACTTGGGGCTTTTTAGTTTAGGAAAAAAGGTGAGAAAGTGAGCACATGGCAAAGGCATCTAAAAGTATGCATGGTGAGAAGGAATTGGATAGAGATAAGTTTTTCTCCCTCTCTAATAATACTTGACCCTGGGGGGGTGTCATCCAATGAAGCTAAACATTGGAATATTCAAGATAGACAAAATGAAGTACTTCTTCACACAGCACGTAGTTAAACCATGGAATTGGCTACCACAAGAGCCAGTGATGGCCTCCTTTAAAATGAGGTTAGATAAATTAATGGAGGATGAGACTGTCAAAAGTTACTAGCCATGATAGTTGTGTGCTACCTCGAACACCAGAGGTACTGTGCATCTGCATATAAGGGAAAGTGCTGATGTGCTCATGCCCTGCTTGGTATAGGCTTCTCATAGGAATCTGGCTAGTCACTGTGAGAAAAGGATATTGTACTACATAGAACTTTGATCTGATCCAGAAGGACTCTTGAGGTGTTCTTATGAGACCACCTAGAATGGAAACCACCAGCATTCATTCATTCTGCCCTTATGCTTAGAGAAATGACATGATAAAAATGTAGCAGTCACTAAATCCCATTCTAAATCAAGAAGGATGTATCAAATGGCAATCCTAATCCACATACATTGACAAACAGCCAGCTGTACGAACACCTCTAGAAATACTCCAGAAGTAACTGAAACCGCCCATTAGATGAGCTAGTGCTACCTTTCATTATAGGTCTCTAATGGCTCATGAATACAGTATATTCAATAACTAAAAATAACTTTAAAAAGCAACAACAAACAGGTAATATTGGTAATCATTCCCTCTAATAACAAACTCAGTTGGCTGAGTACCAACAAGACTGGAACTGAAGTAGTAGCTGAGAAACAAGATGGAGATACCAGCCTTCTCAGATGAAGCCAGAGGCATGGAGAACCACAACACATTAAAAAAAAGAACAATTTCAAAAGTCAACACCCCATCAGCCCTATGAGAACTGTTCAGGGGCCTCGAAAACCCACAATGTGTTGAGCTTTGGCCTGCAAACACACCAAACTAGGGACAGGGAGCAGAAGAGATGGTCTGCATGAGCCCCTTATAATTTTTATCCTGGAGGCAGGTCCAGTTGGCGTGCTGCAAACCTGAGCAAGAACACTCCTGTGTGTAGGGGCAATACATTCTCAGCATTACTTGCAGGTCCCATTGGTGTTCCCTGTTCTCAGCACATCATTAGAAAGCAAGCTAACATTGTTATGAGAAATATGGTAACTCTTACTTCCAAACGCTTAATGTTTTGAAATATAGCTATTTGCCCTGCCTGTTTTCTGTGTGTTTCAAAACATGTCAACATCAATCTGCCCTGCACCATATGCCAAGGGTACTGTTCACAGAGGTGTATTTAGAAATGTAACTCTCAGGATAATGGAAAAGTGTGGGTTTTGGTGTGTTTTTTAAAAAGCAGATTTGATCATAATGGCAGCAACATTTCATACCCTTTCATGGAAGGCCAGTTTTAAATGTTGTACTTGCTCAATGTGTCCTGTATAACAGGAGAAGCACATATGATAGCAGCTCAAGGTTCTGTATCTCCCTTGCCTTCAGGGTTCTTTTCATTTCATTTGACTAGGTCAGGGGAAAACATGACATCTACCAAAGAAAGCCAGAGTGAAGCTGCAGGGAGAGGGAGTATGAAGTTCTGAAACAGAAGTATCATGAAGACAAAAGGCTCTTCCTCAAGACAATGTGTGTTGACTTTTGCATTCTCTCATGTTGCTGATTTGGCCAGGCAGGGCTACAAGGCAGGCTGCAACATTTCACATGTCATTAAGCTCCTACTTAGTCAATAGGATCTCTTGAACTGCCTAGTGGTGGCATGATTAAAACCAAATTCACTTTAAAAGAAGTGATCAGTGACAGAATTAGGTTGGGTAGGATTGCTGGCCTTGTAATAATTCGGTGGTTCTGAGTCTGCAATGTGGTATATTAGAATATTATCATTACATTGTTTCGACTGGGGCACCATTTATAGTTTCTCTGCTGACAGTTTCCATCATAACCAGCAGGGTAAGTAAAGGTGAAATTCTGACCCAAACATATGATATTTGTATAATAATAATGGGGGAGATTAAAATGTTTTCTCATTGCTCCAAAAAATACAAAACTGCCTGAAACAGATCTTCAAATAACTGACTAGTGGGTATAAGAGCTGAAAACAATGCCAATGTACTTAACATCTGGCAACCAATGTGCCCCTTTGATTTCTGATAGTGTGTGGGTAGACAAGTTTAAAAAGCCCAGAACACAAATTTTCATGGTCCTCCACCAGGCACCCACTTTAATGCCTTTTAGGGGCCAGGCCTTTTAGGGGACGCAGGTGGCACTGTGGGTTAAAGCCTCAGCGCCTAGGACTTGCCGATCGAAAGGTCGGCGGTTCGAATCCCTGCGGCGGGGTGCGCTCCCGCTGCTCGGTCCCAGCGCCTGCCAACCTAGCAGTTCGAAAGCACCTCCGGGTGCAAGTAGATAAATAGGGACCGCTTACCAGCGGGAAGGTAAACAGCGTTTCCGTGTGCGGCTCTGGCTCGCCAGATGCAGCTTTGTCACACTGGCCACGTGACCCAGAAGTGTCTCCAGACAGCGCTGCCCCCTGGCCTCTTGAGTGAGATGGGCGCACAACCCCAGAGTCTGTCAAGACTGGCCCATACGGGCAGGGGTACCTTTACCTTTACCTTTAGGGGCCAGGCAGTGACGTTTCTCTTCTCTGAGACCTTTTAGCATCCTTCTACTATATTTTAATGTTCGCTAAATTTTATTTAATATTAGTCTCTGCCACACAAACATCAATTAGATGGATTCAGCTTATGTGTGGGTGTTTTAGCTCTTTCTAATTGCTGAATTGATTTTTTCCCCCTGGGGATGATATTTATTTCTATGGTAGGCTAGATTGTTAGTGTGAACTGTGGTTTTTGTGTTTTGATGTGTTTTGATGTTTGTCTAATACTTGTGTAGTGCATTGCCTAGAGACAGTTGCCTAGAGATTTGCAGGAGGCGACTGACAAACGAACATGACAACTAAATAACAAATAAAATGAGCAATTAAAAAACTCCATTCACATAGCTCTCACTGAAGAGATTAATGAGGTGAAGCCACAAAAAAATAATTTTTTCTCCATAGTGATTAGTTCTAAGACTGCTCTTTAACACTGTAGACAGAGCCACATATCATAGCTCCAATGTTAATGGAAAACACACGTCAGTGATTCTATAGTTGTGATCCTTGCTTTGCAGGGAGCTAGACTAGATGATCCTTTGGGTCCCTTCCTACAATTCTGTGAAAACCTGCTTGAGCCAGAAGGTTGGTGGGCTACTACAACAGCTCAGACTGGAAGCCCTGGCTTATATTGAAGCAGAGTGCAAGTCCATTTTCCAATCTTGGAACTTTTCCAATCTTGGAACTTTCATCCACTCCACTGACACAATTCCTACCTTGTATTGGGGAATCAAGGGTCCTTGATGAAGATGACAGTGGCTTAGATCATGGATGGCAAAAGCTGCTTCCAGCCTCCCACCGGCCCTTCTCATGCCCCCAACTTCCTGCAAAGGGCCTCCAAATTTCATCTTGTTCTTCCAGTGCAAAGAGGTTGGATAGTGATGTATGGATTCTTGCAGTGACTGTACCAACAGAGCTCACAGTACTAGGATGTTGACCACTTAGGAAACCCATTTTTTTTTAAAGGGAGGGCATACAGTTTCAGAAAGTTAAAAAGTTATCTTATAAACAGGCACTGTGTATTGAAAGAAAATCTAACCATCAAGTCTCTAATTCTTGTGAAGAAAGCTGGTTTTTTAAAAAATTGAGTGATGAATAGAAGCCAAAATTAGTATGTGGCTACTGAGGCATAATTTGATATTAATAAAAATGAATGTTGTGCACAGAATTCTGTTGGAACACAAGTACAAAGCAGAGAAACAAAGTGCTAAATTAATGCAATTTTTAAATCTCTTTCTTCTTCTCACCTACCTATGTGTTTGCTGAGCTATGTTGTACTTTAAACATTTCATCCTAGAACAGGAGTGGCTGACCCAGTGGGGCAGAGCCATAGCAACAGCCTCTTAGCAGCACAATTGCTGCCATTTACCAGAAGGCATGGGGCTACATCAGACTCAGAGTTGTACAGGTACATCAGTAAGAACTGGTGCTGGGGGTGGGGGCTATGCTGCAGCTCTGCCTCACACAGCGAGCCACTCCTGCCCTAGAATATTCCATTAAATTAACTGAATAACTCTTCTTTATGCTCATCACATGATACTGGTTTATCTTCTCAACATATTCTACTACAGCAGGTTAATATAAACTCCTTCATTATAAAGCCAACTTTGATACAAACCTATGCTGTTTTTCGCCCCAGAGAAAATCCAGCTTGTTCGCTATCTAGCTGATAAAAAATACATCACCATAGATCAGACATTTAATTTGCTGTCCATGATTAATATAGAGCTGGAAACTTATTACAGGGAATATGCAAAAATAATTAACCAAGAACATATTTGACATCATTTATTTATTTTCTTACATTTATATCCCTCACAGAACCCAAGAAGGCACATGTGAGGTCTATAGGAGGCCTCCCATAATCTATGCTCACTGGAACTCTCAAGGAGGTCAACAGCAGTGTGACACAATGCTCACTTTGCACATTAACCTTCTAGGTTAAGAGTAACTTGCCTGAAAGAAACCAAAATTTGGGTGCCAGAACTACTATGAGCTCCTCAAAAAGCTTGTGTGAAAACTATTTGCATTAGGGCACCCAGTTTGACCTGCAGATATTGCTGGACTGCTCCTCCCATCATCCACTGGTCACAGTGGTTGGAATGGAGGGGGACTGAAGGTCTGAAGGACTGAAGGTCCAACAATATCTGGAGGACCATAGGCTCCCTTCCTTTCTACACATTGTGTACTTTGATTTCCTGAGCTATTTTTCTTCTGCTCAGCAGTGCAGTGGGGAATTTGGATTGGGCTTTCAGTACAGGTCTTGAGTAACCCTTCCCTTCCAGCTGATTTTCCAAAGCAAGTCACCTCACATTGCTATGAGCAGTGGAGTGGAAAAAATACATGACACGGCCAGGATGAAAAGAGGTCAAAACAGGCTGGTGGTTAAGTTCTGGAGTAGACAAATAAGGATCCAAAAGGTGGATGAAGTGGTCTGATAGGTCAGTAGTCAGGCCCCTTACCTCCATATTAACCTGTTCTGATGCAGCTTGGGGCTCATAGAGGAAGCATAAGCAATAAAAAGGTGAAGCAGGTTAAGCTAGGTGCAGACAAAGGTCTCTAGTAGGCCCAGCTGTCTGTGCTTTGGAAGTTTCTATCTAAGCCAAGAGCTGAGGTCATATGAGGATTTATGTAGGCTGGCAAGGTCAATACTGCAGTTGGCTCAAAATGTCTAAACTGTGGATGGGATGAAGGTATTATTGAGGGCTCATCCTCTAAATCTGAGGAAGTCAGGAGAGGTATGTCTCAGGCCAGGAGGGTCTAGGAAGAGGTGCTGAGGGTATTCCCTTCAAGTGAAGCAGCCTGTATTTTCTTCTCATTTGTGTGTCCCTCAAGGTAGTATGAGGGGGTCGTTTTCCTCTCAGAGTCTTAACAGTAGCTCAGGGGTGGGGGAAGATATTGGCACTTAGGAACTGTGGCTGGATGAAAGGGTTAACCCTCTCATACACCTACTATGGGCCCAATTCAAATCACCATCCCCCTTGCAGCTAGTTTTAGGAAAAGAAAATTATAAATTGGCAGATCTAATTGCATGTTTCCCACAAAATTATTGGCCCCTAGATTAGGGAGTTTTAGGTTCTCTGCTCTGAGGTGGCCTTGGGCAAAGCTTGCTCCACTAAACTGGAATTTAGCAGTGACCTATATATAGCTCTGGTAGATAAGGCTGGTAAAAAGTTTGCATCTTCAGTGCGATAGTAATTATTAATAAAGAAAAAGAAATTAGAATGATGGAAACCTAAATTAAACTAACTGGAGGTTTTTGTGTGGTTTTTTTGGTTACGTTCCTAAATTTCCCCCCAAAATGAACTCAGTTTATTACTTTTATTCTAATTAATTGTTATTCATTATTCAACATTATTCATTATTCATCATTATTTTACAATAACACAAAGGGCAGAATGATGTACAGCATCATTAAACATAAAATTTATTTATACAAGGACACCAAGGAAATATAAGCATATAAAGCTCAACATCCAATAGTGCTAATCCACAGCTGAAACCAAAACACACTACTAGAGACTGACCCTATTCTTCTCTGATACCCTCACCTGCTAAGCTCACTTGGAAAAATTATCAGTATGGTAGGCAGTACAAAGTGCAGTTGAAAAAGAACACTTCTAATAACCCAAAATTTATTAGTGTGAGGAGATTCTTTTCAGGAGCATTGAATGAGGGAAAGGGGGCAGTCATAGTTTTTTCATACAGTGCTCCTGGAAATAATGCTGTGTCTTCACATAATCATTCCCATTGTTTTATTAGCCCATTTTGAAAACACACAGTGGGAGTCATACTACGTAGTCACTTGGGGTGGCTTTTACCCATAAAATAATGCTTTGAACTGAAGAAACAAACCCTACCGATTGCTTCTTCCCTCCCATCAAAAGTATGCGTCCTTCATTGGAACACCTGCTTCCTGCTCCTGCTAGTCAGATGAGCTCACCCCCCCCCCAGCACAACCTCCAGAATTTGGCTGGGCCAAGAAAGCAAATGGAGAATGATAATTGTGGAAGTCTATGAAAAGAAACTCAAAATCTCCCCCCCCCCCAATGTGAAGTATACATTTCTCTAGTGTGGCGAAACAGTCACATTTTGGGAACACATGCAATGGTAACTTCCCAGGTGGTGTTCAAGCATATACTTAATTGTTTGTGTGTGAGAGAGAAAACACAATTTATAACAACGGCCCACAAAATGCAGTAGCAATGACAACCACACAGGTCTCTCTCTTCAGTAGCTTTTCAATGTGTTACTTGAAGTTGGCAAAGGCATATCCTCTGGACTGTTTTAAAAGAGGGTTATTAGACCAATCGCTGGCACCTGTGCATTGCCTCCAGTACTTGAGGCAGTATCAGTTGCTGGGGAATGCAAATTGGGAGAGCGTTGTTGTACTCATGTCCTGCTTGTGGACCTCTGGTTGGTCACAGTGAGAACACAATGCTAGACTCAATGGATCTTTGGTCTAACCCAGATGGGTTCTCCCTATGTTATAATGCGTATTGTATTGTGATGCAGACTACCATGCATATAGAAATATGGTGGAACTGAGTGCAGTAACAGAGTGGTGGGGCAGCAGCCCTCATGTGACCTTCTGACAGCTGAGCTGCTTCTGCTGTCTGGGAAGGAGAGGGGAGGAGGCAGTTGGTGCAGTGATAATGCACCAGTATAACAGAAGGACTGACTCTGCCTTTGAATCTGCACCACTGACTTCCCCTTCCCCTCCTGATAAGAAATAGTGACTCAGCTGTTGGGAGGTCAGGTGAGTGCTGCCACCAGCGTACAGCCCACTACTGATTAAATGTACATCTAAAGCCTTCCTTTCTTGCTCAGTATTGTTGGCAACAGGCTAGAAAAGATTAAGGGGAATATGTATTCCTATAAATCCTGCTCTCTTGGGATGATAAAGTAGGTATTTCTAAAACAAATCCAAAGCTGACATGAGCTTATATAGTCCCAATATTGTCACATTATTTTACACCATTTGAGAATCTGTCTGGAAACCTCACAGTCATCTGAAGCTGTTTTAATGGCCATTGAACACATACATGTCTCTCATTCCAAGCATCTTCTCCCCTCCCCTCCTTCCTTGATCTTTCCCCCTCTTTTCTGTACTTTCTGTTTCTCTCTCATGTTGCCCCTTTCAACTGCTTTGTTCTTCCAGCCACACCTAGTTGTGCTGTGACAAATCATACTGCTTTCTGATGTCTTTCACTTCACAATTTGCTTTGTAGGTAAAGAACAAAGGAGCAAAATGGTGAACTCAGCTGGGCTCTAGACACCATGCCCTGATCACTTCTTTCATTGCTCAATGTGCCCCGCAGGCTGCAAACTGAAACTGACCAAAGAGGTAGTGAACTTGCAGTTCACAGGTGTTGCGAACAAACTGTTCAACACACCACTGAAAGATACCAGCAAGAAGATATGCAGCAGTCTCAGCAGTGAGCAACATCACTGGAAAAAGTCTAGAAAAAGGCAGCCATCTGAACAAACATCAGGTAGTAGTTTTCTTGGTCAGATTTAATAGTTACAGTGGTACCTTGGGTTACATATGCTTCAGGTTACATACGCTTCAGGTTACAGAGTCCACTAACCTAAAGGGTTAAGAACTTTGCTTCAGGATGAGAACAGAAATCGTGCTTCGGCGGCACGGCAGCAACAGGAGGCCCCATTAGCTAAAGTGGTGCTTCAGCTTAGGAACAGTTTCAGGTTAAGAACGCATCTCCTGAATGAATTAAGTACTTAACCCGAGGTACCACTGTATTTATTTATAAAACTGGTTTTATAAAACTGGTTTTATACCTTTTTCCATAAAGAGCACCAAGATGGCGTGCACTAGATACAAAAACAATATAAGCAATACAAACACAAAAGGGTAATATTATGCAACAACAGAAACAATGCTATACTCATGGACAGCAGTAGGCAGCACTGTCTGTTAAGTTTTGCAGGAAAATGGCACACCCTGTGTGGTGTAGTGGTTAGTGTTTTGGACTAGGGCGTAAGAGGCCAGAGTTCAAATCCCCACTTGGCCATGAACCGCACTGTGTGGCTTTTGACCAGTTGCCAACTCTCAGCCTAACCTACCTCATGGGGTTGTTGTGACTTCATTGGTGGATACGTGGGATATAAATGCAATGATAAAATAATTATAAATAATCAGAGCTGTCGATTAGATTTCCAAGCTGGAAGTGTTTGAGCAGCATTGTACAAATAGAGATCACTTTCTGGACCATGTAAAAGAGCTCTGAAATGCACCTGACTGCTCTGAACATTATTGTATATGGGAATAAAAAATGGTAACTGGAGCATCAGCGTAGCATCTACTCACTTTAGTCACCCACATTTTGCATTCTCTCCGCTGATGGAGACAGTTGTCAAAAATTGCTGTGGCCTCCAAAACCTCCAGATTCTGGCAGAAGCGATCTCAACGTCCTAGGGGGAAATTAATTCTGCCGTTGTAAGCTGCAGCTGAGCACAGGGCACTTCTTGCCTTTTCCCCTTCACTTTCTGTAGCATCAACGTGATGTTGTCAGAGAAACAGCTGCAGGGAAACATTTCTACTGCAGTGGAGCACATCACTGGGAGTATTCTACCTCCCGTATGCAAATCACAGGAAATTTGAAGAGGAATGTGGACAAGAATGGGAGATCCTGACACAAACCATTTGTATGGTCTTGATTCTAGGTGCACAAAGCTTCCTTTGACAGGAGGCGATGTTTACACAGATCATTTTAATTTTCAGCTTTTAAGCACTGAAGTCCGTCCCCTCCCCCAAATCTCACTGAGAAGCTTGAAATATGCCATTCTGGTGACAAGGCAATCCTTTTTTCCTTACATGTTACTTCCTACCCTTCTTCTTGCATAAAAGGCTGGATCTAGACACATCAAAAAAGTGTTTGTTAAGGAAAGCGCATTGTAAACCTCATAAAGGGAAATCACGTTGGCAAAAGACAGAACTCCACAGCTCCACCTGGTGTCACAGTGTTATAACACACATAAAGCACTTTTCCTTTACCAATGTAGCTGAGTCCAAAGTCTCCACTATAGAGCTTTTAGCTTTCCTGAAAGTTTTAACATAACCCTCAACTCAAAACACATGTAATTTGCAAGAAGATACTCTCATGGCCTAAATCCCAGCCAAGACAAGGAATATCCCAGGGAAGTGGGGTGGGGGGAGAGGATCAGTCCCTTAGCCAATTAAAATAAATCCACCCTGCCCACAATATAGACTGATCAGCTGAAGCAAAGTGTGATCCTCTGCCTCAGTGGGAATTCCCAACTGACTTTTAGACAGGAAATGGAACTTGATATCTGAAACCTCACAAATCATGAGGAATATACCTAAATGGCTTGCTCTTGCAAAATCCCTCTTTTTTGCTGGTCAAAGGAAGTCCCTTCTTTTTGTGTACAGTTCTCTAATAACACAGCAGAAAGATACTGTATTGCACATGACCATCTTTAAAGCACCCACATGCAGAACCTCTTACAGTTCAACTGGCATGGAAGTTCTTGTTTCTTAACTATCAGAATGACGCTTAAGGAAGAATACATTTTGAGGCTGTCAATGCAAAATGAGACATGTCCAATGCAAATATCCAGAGTTGCAGCCCAGGCTCTGAACTGCAGTTAATTAACAGAAGTACGTCTTCTGACACTGTTCCTTTCCTCTCTGTCCTAAAAAACCAGGCTGCAGTGCTGTTGTAGGTTTGTATGTGTGTAATATTACACAGATGCCAAAATGCATGCTCATTTCAACAGGGTATTGTTTGTTTTTTGTCTGATACAGTGCTACAAACATACATGCCTGGATTAAAGTAACCCTGAAATTAAGACAGCATGGTTATATATAGGAACAATGCGTTTTGTTATTGTCTCATGTGCCATATCTAAAGAGCAGTACTTAAGAGAACTTTCCCTAGGAGTATTATCAGCAAGTGAAGAATGTCACCCAGACTATACCTATTAATTTTATCTAGTGTCACTGGTGGTACTCAGAGAAGGCCCACTGAAATGAATGAACCTAACCTTTATAAGAAGACCAAAATCATTACTGGAATTTTCCGTCATTGGTGAAGTTTCGAAAAACCTCATGCAATAATAGAGGAGCAAGGCCTGAATATAAATATAAGTCTTGTAGATTTTCAGCAGAAATGTTTTCCAAAATCTCCGTTCATCCTCCTACAACAGCTGTGGTGCAATCACTCTGGGGAGAATTCATGCATCATTATGTCAGCTCATTTTTATATATCTTTAGTCACGTCTGATAACTCAGGATTGGAAATTACAGGCTGTTTTACAAAAAGAGGAAATTAACTGAATGGCCTTGATGTAGCCATTTGGGTTACTCATTCCAATAAATGTTATCTGTCTCTTAGCTCTGCTGAATTCTGAAGACAAACAGTATTAATAAATGTACAAAATGGAAAGAAAAAAAACTTGATATGGAGTATATTATCTCTTTGAATTGGGACCGATGGCTATATTAATGTAGCAAACAAATCCTTGAGTTAACAAAAATGAAAGTGGGGAAAATCTACTGCTATCAGCAGTCAATTGTGGGTTTGGATTTGATGAAATTGCTTAAACTAAAGGTAGATTTTTCAAACCCACTCACTCCTGCAATCAAGGAGTTTTGCAACAGCACAAGAATTTTATCATTCCTAGGTTCATTGGTAATTTTTAAAATTTATTAGTCACCTAATACCAGCAAGTCACTAGGTGACAAGCAACAGATGTAAAACATACAGAAGCTTAAAACAACCAAAAGGCCAACTTTTTAGAAGCTTTTAAATGTAAAATGGTATAGGTTTTCACAGGTGAAAACCTACTTTATCAGATGATGAGTTGGAACTTCAGACTGAACAAAGTCTGATAAACTCTGCTTATAGCTGACCAAGAGCAGCCATTCTAAGACTAAAGTTATAGACTCAAGGAAAGTGTTCCTCCATCTACCAATCCATGCTTGAAACCAGTTGAAAACTCTTTAAAAAGAAATCAATTTAAGGTTATAATTAAAAGGCTGAGGCCCTGGGGAAATATATTCTTCAGGAGATAGCCTCAGATGATTGCTTCTTGGTATGAGAACTCTTATATCAGTGAAAGCTAATAGTTCAGCTAGTGGTTACAACATTTCCAAGGACTGTTAACCATGGTATTCTTCACAGGTAAGACATGCTATATTTGATTCCAAGTACAGTGGTACCTCTGGTTACATACTTAATTTGTTCCGGAGGTCCGTTCTTAACCTGAAGCACCACTTTAGCTAATGGGGCCTCCTGCTGCTGCTGTGCTGCCAGAGCCCGATTTCTGTTCTCATCCTGAAGCAAAGTTCTTAACCCGAGGTACTATTTTGGGGTTAGCAGAGTCTGCAACCTGAAGCGTATGTAACCTGAGGCGTATGTAACCTGAGGTACCACTGTATGTAAATGTTGCTTCTGTTTTAGAACCACCTTCCTGGTCTTTTTTTTGTTGTATGACTAAGATTTTGCCTTTCTTTTCCATAGTGGTAAAATTTCAAAGTCCCATTTCCCAGTCTTCAAATCATATTTGAGAGATTGGGAACATGCTGTAGGCTCATTTGCATTGCCCTTCCTCCCCTCTTGCAAAACCTTCCCTTTTATCATTTGTGATAACTATAATTTGACATTAACATCTGAATCAGGTTAACTATGGTTAGGGACAATCAGGGTGTTGTTGAGGCGTTTAGTCGTGTCTGATTCTTTGTGACCCCATGGGCCAGAGCATACCAGGCACTCCTGTCTTCCACTGCCTCTGTAGCTTGGTCAAACTCATGTTTGTAGCTTCAAGAACACTGTCCAACCATCTCATTCTCTATTGTCCCCTTCTCCTTGTGCCCTCAATCTTTCCCAACATCAGGGTTTTTTCCAGGGAGACTTCTCTTCTCATGAGGTGGCCAAAGTATTGGAACCTCAGCTTCAGCTTCAAGCTTCAGCTGGAGCTGGGACAATCAGGAATTGCCTCCTAATTATGACTGAAGCCTTAGTTTGAAGCTGTTTAGTGAGCCATAGTTTTGAGGCAATCCTGGTTTGCTCCAATGCAACCCAAACACATTTACAAAATTATGGTCATTGCAAATTAAGAAAAAGGGGTGGGGGATTACAAATGGAAGAGTGGAGGATGGAGTGTTCCAACTATGGCATGTTCCAATCACTACTCCCTAAACCTTCTGTGTGTTGGGGGCTGAATGTCATAATAATCAGCCCTTTCTACTTGTATACATTCCCTGCCTGATTTAGAATCCTGATACTTCAAGGTTCTGAGTTTCGCCCATCACATGTGGAGATGGTGATGGTGTTGCAATGGATTGCGGGGAGCGCAGTGTTGCCCCTCCCTCATGCAATGGTAAATTGCATTGGGGAGGGGAAGAAAACACCTGAAAAGGCTTTACGTCTTACCCATTACCTGGAGGCAATAGAAATCAATGGAATAAAGCCTACTGTATGGATGGTTATATAAGCAGCCCTGAGCACTGGCACATATGTCTTCACTCATTGCAAATCTGGCTTTTGTCTGGAATGTACCCTGTAATTTTTGAAGAGCCTATTCTTTTTAATTGGCTCAGGTACTCTGGATTATGTACACATGGTAGAAAGTTAGTGTGCATCCATTTCAGATGCTACTGAGTATAACACAAATTAATGTGGCAATGTGTCTGCTATATATTTGATGTGTAAGAGTCCACTACCTTCTCTATTTGAATGAGCCACATGCAATTTTGTCCTCCACCACTAAGGCTGCAATCCTAACCCCATGACCCTCCTGGGAACGAACTCCACTAAATTCAGCAAGATTTACTTTGAACTAGATATGGTTAGGATTGCATTGTAAATATTACTGTTTCTCTCCCTTTAACATAATGCAAATGTGTCTTGAAAACAAAGTAGGGACAAGTTCTGAGCATCTGTCGTAGTGATAGCAATCCTTCTAATTTGGGAACAGAATATCTTAATCATCAGTTTCATTTTCTAAATTGATCTTCCCTTTGAAATGCTAAGGAAGGAAGATATTCCAGAGTAAAGTAATACACCAAAGTTATTTCCCCACCTCTCAATCCCACTTTCAAAATATTAGACGTTAACCCATTTCCTAGGTAACTAGCAACTATGGCGTCACACACCATCACACTTTGAACATACTCGGGGGCAAAATATATAATTTTGTCTCCATAAATTGACAGCATGCTGTATTTTTTATTGTATTTTTTACAATTACTCCAGAAATAGTTTTCTATGAGCATGGCTCAGTCAATATAAAAACAGCATATGAATAATTGATGCTCTTTTTTTAGTTGCTTTGATCTCTCACAGTAGACATTTCTAGGGGAAAACTTTGATGACGTAGAGATCTTTTTGGCAAAGCAGCTAAGGGAGAAAGCAGGAGTCATCTCAGCAAACGCATGCTTTGAAGTTGACATTTGCAAAGATAATAGGTTTTATCCAAGGTTGTACAAGTGGAAGACAGCTCAACACAACTGATTGTTCCTTTCCTTTCCTCGTTCTGCAGCCCCCTGTACCCCACCAAGCTTTTCCAGAGGGCACCTACCAAATATTATTGGCAGTGTCTTATTGGGCTGAAGTGGGAGGGGAATAGCACTCAAAATTAGTAACCTTGAGAGAGCAGTGCAAGATTCCTTGGCCTGTTTTCCAGCAATTCCACCATCCCTCTGCAGCCCTGTAAGACACAGTCCATAGTGTTCGGTAGAATAAGCTGTTCAGTGGGTATGCGGGGGGGCAATAGAGGAGACGGAAAAGAGTTGTACAATGGATCCAGCTCAGTCTGAATACAGGGGTGAGGAGGACCCTTGCAGGAGATATATTGGTGGTTTGTAAAGGCTGAAGCACTCCCAATCCACATGCCCTCCCTTCTACATTACAATGGAATCACAGGGTTTGAAATGCCTTATTTCACCCTGTGTCCAATAACTTTAATAGTTGTCCCAGATATAATATATATAAAGCTGCACAATGAAGATATAGTGGGAACAATATTAAACAACCCCCCCCGGAATGTTTTTACTGCTACTGTTGGATGCTTCTTGCTTTTTATTTTTATTGCTGGTCATCTCTGTTGTCTCTAAATTAATTTTTGTTTTATTGCTGTAAGAAAGCTTTGAAAGGCTATTTTGGCCAAAAAAAGAAGCTTATTGATTTAACATAGGAGAGTTGGTGGTTGACTACCATCAGAATATAAATGAAACTGGTGACCCACTAACATGATGGTAGATTCTACATATTCAAAGAATCTCTACATACACAGAAGCGTGGAAGTTTCCAAGTTAGAATATTAAAATACCAAAACGTCATGACAAGAACTTGTGAGCTTTCAAGATTTATCATCATCTTCTTCATCATCATCCATGTTATTTTAATTAATTGCCCACCCTTCACCCTAAGGTCCCGGGGTGGGTTGTAACAATTTAAAATAAAGTTTAAAACAGTTTTAAAACCTACAGTTAAAAAATACAATCACAAAAAGGGTGGGTCCTGAAAGTGTACATGTCACATTTCAAAGGCGAGGGTATAGAGGTACGATAATGAAGTTGTCAGTTGCACCTCTGTGGGGAGGGACTTCCACAACTTAAGGGTTGCCTCAGATAATGCTCCCTCTCAGACCTCTACCACCTAAGCTTCAAGAGAGCCGTTTCTGCCAAATGTAGCATCCGAGAGGGTCTGCAAGCGAGGAGGCAGCTTTTCATATATTGGGGGCATAAGTCATTCAGGGCAATAAACTCTAATGTGAGTGCCTTGAATTAGGTATGGCAACCAATGCAGGTTTTTAGAACAGGGGTTATATTTGATCCAAATGGAACCCTGGTACAAAGACCAAGCCATTTTTGTTCAAAAGAGGCTGGGAAAAGGAACTCCTATCAATTTAAGGAATTTTGATGGCGGTTAAGCCTACAGATATAAGAAAAGTTAAGCTTCCTGAGATGCAGATTCTAGATCCTGAATGAATATCAAAGACAAAAACGCATGTCTTCACTTATTTTAATTGGGGAACACCACAGCATTATTTTATACAAGCGGCTCTCACTTCTGCCCCTGAAGAGGGTGGGAAAAACAGCATTTCCCAACCTTGGATCTCCAGATGTTGTCTGAGTATGACTCTCATTATACCCCACCTGCAAGGCCAACTGTCCGGATGGTAGAACTAGCAGCAGAACAATATCTGAGGACACAAGGTTGGGAAGGTCTGCTCTATAAAGCAGTCAGGTAGAATAGACGAGTTTATGAATTTAATCTATGGCTAAGAGTTGTTGAGACACAGAATGTTAGGGTGTTCAGAGGAAGAAAAATGGAAAGCACTAATGCAATAGGTGGATAATGAAGCTTAATTATATTGGAATGGATGGAAGATTTGGCTTAATTATCTGTGATTGATGGTGACACCATGATCACTGAAAAGCCATTCAACTTTCCACCTTGATATGGGGAGAACTTAAGAGCATGACAATTCTCTTCTGTAGCTGCTTCCACTCTAGTTTTTGCAATATGGAGGTTTATCTATGTGAATACATATATACAGCTATATAATGGAAGCAAAAGCCGCTGTTCAACAATAACTGTTAGTGAAGTCCATTTCCTTGGATTGGGTTTACCCTGCAGTATTTTAACATAAAAGTTATTTCCCTGACTCTTTCAAGGAAAGTAAGGGTTTATCCACACTTACATTTTGCCCTGCTCTTTCCAGTCATAAATTCCCGCTTTTAACATTTTGTGTCTGAGCTTTTGTTGTTGTTGCCCCAAGCTTTCCCCATGAAAACCCACTCTTTAAAGCTCAGTTGGACCAAACATCCATCCATGGAAAATTGAAATTGGTGTTTGCTACGATTTGGCTTTAAAGAGCTGGTTTCTGCAGGGAAAATTGGGGCAACCCACCCCCACAAACACTTGGACATGCAGCGTTAAAGTGCAGACCTCTGCCTTGAAAGGGTGAGGCAAAAGTATGGATAAGCCCAAAGTCTGCAAAAAGTCTCTTCATTGCACTTGAACAATAGGTCTGATTAAACTATTTAATCCAATGTCATTAGCATTTTATACCTGCCTAACCTGAGATGAATGGGTTAATACTGAAAACATTTTACTTTATAATTTGCTGTGCTTTTCTTTATATCTTTGTACCGCAGCAGCACAATTAGAACGGATGCTCAGTGCAGTTCAGGTTTATTTATTTTAAGTCAGACAAAAACATACAATAAGAAGCAGCTAATACATATCGGAGAATCTATTCCTAATACTAAAATCCTGGTAAATATATATGCTCAGGGATAATCCAGATGACATTTAGCACATTAATCTTAACAGATTTTGCATGCTTTTTTAGACCTAAGGCAAAAGTAGTCATTACCCACAGGGCCCCCATTATTATTAACAAGCAAATCATATACATTTTGAGATAGACCAAAAATAATATTCTTGCCCCAATAAAGGAAGAAACTTTCCCCAAGAAACATCTGCCCTAATAGGCAATAAAACAAATAACATCTCAAATAGTCAGCTGTTTCAGAACTACATATACAAATCTTACAGATACATCATAAAGTACCTGTTGACATCTTCCCTTGAGAACTGCAGAACACATTAAATTTAATTCAGAAAGGGCAAGGCTACAAAACATATGCAGACTTGGAATTAACCCCTTCTGAATACAATTAGAAACTCCTGAGCAAACATGACTAGTGGTTGTGCTGTACCTGTATTGAGTAATTGCTAGTGATGTCAGAAAGTACTCTAACGCATGCTGGTACTTAAATTTTGCAAGCCAAGGGGAAATCCTGGGACTTGCTCTCCAGGGACTGGTCTTTTCTGAATGTAAGTATCTCTTAATCATATTTTGATTATGACTGTCCAAGAACTGGAAAAATAATCTGTCGAAAACTCATAGTAGGACTATCTGCCTAACCCTTTCCAGCCATGTTGTACTAAACCAACTGCTCTGAGAAACAATTTTCTGAAGTATACCATCACCACTAAACAATATTTTTAATCTAATAATTAAACAAGTGTCTGTCTGTATGTCAATTATAATGTATGTATAAAACAACAACATTTTTTTAAAAAAACTTATTTGCAAAACCAATATTGAATTCATATTGATAAACTCCTGCAAAGGTTAAAAGTGAAGCATTCATTTGGACCAGCAACATGGCAGCTGTTTTGAACCACTATTCAATAAGTTAGAATTTCAAAGAGTGTGAAGTACCTAGAAAACCTAGCAGAAGCTATAATAAAAGAAACCTGTTGCTTTGTGTGATTCAGATTTTAAGATTCACTTAAAACTGGAACATCTGTCTTCATTTTCTGAAGCTTACAAACTTTATGAAATCAACAAATAAATACATCTGCAAAACACTAGAACCAAAATAGAGTCCTGTATTTTCACTAGGAAGAAGTAAAATTATGAGACAAAAATGATCAGTGTTTAGTTTAGCTTACCTGAGCCTATTGTTTAAAACAGCAACACAGCACTAATTCTGCTCTTTGGAGCTGGACCATTTGCCCATAAACATTTATAAGCAAGGAACTCCAAAGTAACCTTTAACTTTAGTGATCATTCTCTCTCTTGTGCTCAGAGCAGAGCAATCTAATACACCTTATCATGTGGTGTGTTGCTATAGCAACAGTGAATCCAGCTGCTGCAATACAAAAGACTGACAAAAACTTGTTTTCTCCCCTTCCGCCCACCTAGTTAGAGTCAGGGTGCTTTCCTTATGCTTGCATAGCCTATCTGATCTCCATTTACTTCTAGTACCGACTGATCTGGATTAATGTAGGCAGCAGAATGTAAAAAAAGTAAAATGGGCATTCAAGTGCTTTTAGCCAATACAGTTAAATGACATCTTATCATATAAAATTGCCACTCATTGCTTAAAATCACTTAGATACAAGGAATCCAAAGATTATAAAGGGAAACAAACTATACCCTAAGATAGAATTCTCTGTATGTTCACTCTTATCCCAGAATAAGCTACAAGAAGAAGAAGAAGAGGAGTTTGGATTTGATATCCCGCCTTTCACTCCCTTTAAGGAGTCTCAAAGCGGCTAACATTCTCCTTTCCCTTCCTCTCCCACAACAAACACTCTGTGAGGTGAGTGGGCTGAGAGACTTCAAAGAAGTGTGACTGGCCCAAGGTCACCCAGCAGCTGCATGTGGAGGAGCAGAGACGGGAACCCGGTTCCCCAGATTATGAGTCTCCCGCTCTTAACCACTACACCACACTGGCTCTCAAAACAGCCCTCTAGATGATGATCACGTCAAACAGTACAGTGGTAGATCAAATACAGTGGTAGATCAAATATAAATAACCATTGTAGCCAAGATGGCTACTCTATATTGTAACTACCAGAAGTTATAATACAAGATTCTTTAAAAACGAACAAACACATGTTGAGATATATATTTTTTGGTATAGTCAAATGAAATGGTTTTTATGTTGTATAGCCAACAGAAAAACCAACAGTGAAAAACAATTACAGAGCTCATGTCACATTATTTGCAAAGGACTGGGGTATGGGTGACCAGAAATAATCCAATTATGATCTGCCTTTGGTAAAGTAATACAAGATTCTTCCATAGCAACCTTAGCCCCTTCATTGCCCTCCATTTGCCCCAGCTGCTGGGAAGTGGTAGTCCAAAACATATGGAGGGCAATGGTTGTTCTACCCCCTCAGGGGTTGCCAACATTTTTGAGCCTGTGTGCACATTTGAAAACAGATGAGAACCACACATATACTGCAAACAAGCACACAACACAACCTATTATAGTAACTACAAGAGGATGCTTCTTTCAAAGTCTAATTTCAGTGAGGCAAGGGGACACTGTGGGCACCAGGGGAGGCCTCTGCAGGGTCTTGTGCACCCGGGGGGGGGGCATATTGGCAGCCTCCTGTTTTATGGAGAATCCATAACGTAACATATAATTGGGCATGAGCCCCCCATGCTAAGAAAATAGATAGGTGGCACAAATTCAATGTTAAAAAACAGAATTAATTGACAGTGATTATTGTCAGGGCTGAATTTCTGAAATAATATTCAGTTTTCAGACTGCTCATCTTCCAGATTTGGTTCCTATACTGAAGACACAAAAATGATGAGTCTAGGGGAGAAAATAAGGAGACCTCCCCTTGTGTGAGCCACTGGACTTGCTGAATTAGCATGTGTGGCAAGGGATACCTGCAAAACACTTTGCAATCAGTGCTCATATTCTGCAACAGATGGCTCACCAATTTTAACATAAAAATTCCTTCCAGTAGCACCTTAAAGACCAACTAAGTTAGTTCTTAGTATGAGCTTTCGTGTGCATGCACACTTCTTCAGATACACACTTCTTCATGACAGATTTACCCAAATCTGTGTGCATGCACACGAAAGCTCATACTAAGAACTAACTTAGTTGGTCTTTAAGGTGCTACTGGAAGGAATTTTTTTGTTTTGACTATGGCAGACCAACACGGCTACCTATCTGTAACTACAATTTTAACAGCGCAGCTATAATTTCTTGGACAAAATAATCACTTTCTGATCCAAACAACTCAAATATTTACTTAACATTTCCATATCTACCTTTAACAACAATACACAATTGCAAGATGTATACAACTAATAGAATAAAGAACCTCCCAAAATAACAAAGCTTCCTCAGGCCAAGAAAACGTTGTACTGCAATCCATGTCTATCGTACAGAGTTCAGTATGGCTTACTCCCAAGTAAGTGGGTATAAGACTGCAGCCTACATGAATTCTGGCTCTCTTGTGAAAAGCTTATTCATAAATCCTTTGATTAAGACTGTCAGTGGACTTATACACACAAGTTGCAAGCAAAGTACATTTCCCAAGGAAGTCACATGATTAATTTTATTGCCTTTCATGTCTACATTTAATGAGGTCAAGAAAACAGAAAATGCAAATATAAAAATATTTTTAAAGCCTAGGAGAATATGAAAAGAAGGTCACCTGTGTCAACAGCAAAAAAAAAAGTCTACAGATGTTTTGCATAGCAGTATTTATTGTTGTTTTGCAAAACAAAGCATGGGGGTGCAGAATGAGACGTGTTTTGCAAATACTCAGTACAACACAAAACTTCCATATTTTGCAAATTAGGGTGCAGGGTGGCTATTCAAGGTAGAAGCAAAGCTCCAAATGTAGCACCTGCTAACTCTCTACAGATGGTCTGATAAGGAAAAGATGAATAGAGCTACTGCTTGAATAATTTATGCCTATTCTAGTATGCAAGGAGTAAAAACTGACTTAGGTGTCTTTTATGGGAGTTTGGCAGGCCTTTCCCTTATCAAGACTGCATTTTAGTAAACCAAAATAGTAAGTATGTTGATCTAAATAATTCAACCTAATTCAATTCAGCCGTATTCAAGATGAAAATAATTTCCCCAATTTAAGGTAGAAGCATTCCTTGTTTGTTTGTTTTTTAAAAAAGAAAGCATGTCATTAACGTATCCTTAAAACAGTGAAGTTAAACTATATACAGTAACAATCTTAGAAAGGGTATTTGTTTCTTATGCAATGTTATTTGATGGTTTTGTGATGCAAAATACAGCAAGATTAAGAAAACAGAGTTTTGTCTGCTGGCTGTCAGAATGTGACTCAATGGGCGTTTTATTCCTAATGATTAATTCTTAGCAACTTTGGAGCCTGCATATCCTTTCACCAATAGAGGTTGATCCAACAAAAGCTAGCAGCTTTTCTGGATCTAGAACCAACAAGCAAAATGTATCAAAAATAGCATTGCACTGTGCAAAGCACAGTACATTCCTGGTCATAAAATGATGAACTGGCTTTGCAGTTAGCAATCTCTAATTAGAATAGAAATTTTGCTGCGGTGAGGTTATGCAAGAATACCTTGTAAGGCCACAGGGCAACTGGAATCCCAAAGTGATTAAAATATGGTGATCATTCCCTTATTTACATAACAAAGGGAAAATAAAAAGATGCTTTTCTAGGCTGCATTAACAGAAGTATAGGGTCCAGATCAAAGGAAGTAATGGTACTGCTCTATTCTGTCTTTGTCAGACCACAGCTGGAGTAGTGAGTCCAGTTCTGAGTGTCACAGTTTAAGAAGAACATTAACAGGCTGGAATGTGTGCAGAGGAGGGTGACCAAGATGATCTAGAGTCTGGAAACTAAGCTTTATGAGGAATGGTTCAGGAAGTTGGGTATGTTTCTGCAGAAAATGGAGGGCTCTGAGGCAGATGAGTAACCCATAAGGGATAAAACAAAAAAAAAATCCTTCCAGTAGCACCTTAAAGACCAACTAAGTTAGTTCTTGGTATGAGCTTTCGTGTGCATGCACACTTCTTCAGATACACAGTGTGTATCTGAAGTGTGTGTATCTGAAGAAGTGTGCATGCACACGAAAGCTCATACCAAGAACTAACTTAGTTGGTCTTTAAGGTGCTACTGGAAGGAATTTTTTTTGTTTTGACTATGGCAGACCAACACGGCTACCTATCTGTAACCATAAGGGATAAGGTTTAGTGGTGACATAACCTAAATAAAGATTTTATAGTTTTATGAAGACTATAATGTGTGTGTGTGCAAAAATCTCCACCCTTTCTTTTATTTGCCAGAAAATATAATCAATACATCAATAAAAAACCTTATTGATAAATATTTACATATTTATGTATTTAAATATAGCTTATTATTATTAGTGCCTAGGGTAATTCATATATAAATCTGTCAACAACATTTCCCAGATAAAAAGTCACATAAGAGAAATGTAAAGCCTGCTATTAATCTTTTCCTGTGTAGCTTAAAATACATTAGAAACATATTTCATAGATCCAAATGCAAATGTGACAACAACTACATTGGATATGCTTCCCGTATACAATAATTATCCATTCCTTATTGGCATACTGCAGTGCTTATGGTGCCAAGTTAGATTAATCTGATTTCTGAAGACGTTCAATATTTTCCATTAGTTTTATTACGCTTTATATAAAAAAAAGCCTTCAGTACACACACACACACACACACACACACACACACACACCCTGTAGCATGAAATGACCTCTAATCCTGAAATAAAATATTGGAATGTAACCAACATTTTAGCAAGCATTTTAACATAAATCTGAAAGGCCTGCTTCATTCTATTATTAACACTACTCAAGACAGAATTGGTAATGCAGAGTGTAGGTGGCCAAAGATGACTCCGAATGTCCAGTTTAAGTACCAAGCACCACTTGAGCCTCCCACCTAGGGTCCCCTGTTGGGCAATAGCTTGACCCGATGTGTGATGATTCACAATATGTGATGAGTGATTCTGGTTATAAAGTGAGCTGTGCACTTCTTTTTAAAATGGAACTAGCAAAAGCAACTGGATTTTCTAAGGCAAAGCCCATTAGCACTACAGTGGTACCTTGGGTTAAGTACTTAATTCGTTCCGGAGGTCCGTTCTTAACCTGAAACTGTTCTTAACCTGAAGCACCACTTTAGCTAATGGGGCCTCCTGCTGCTGCCACACCGCCGGAGCACAATTTCTGTTCTCATCCTGAAGCAAAGTTCTTAACCTGAAGCACTATTTCTGGGTTAGGGGCGTCTGTAACCTGAAGCGTATGTAACCCGAGGTACCAGTGTAATTTAAAAATGATATGTGATTAATTACTCTCCTTTCCTTGTAATGCTGCTTTCTCAGTGTCTTCCTTTTCTTTCTTTTTCGATTTTTCTTTTGAGCACAGATACCACCACATAGGTGCCCTTCCAGATATTTTATACTCCTGGGTAGAATATATTCCTTTGTGCAGCCTTTCCATTAAGGTAATAAACTCGAAACAGGCAGAAAAAGTTTATATTAAGAAAATATAAGTCATTAATTACCTGTCCAAAAATCCCCTGCTTTATAAAACTGGAATTACTGAAATGCAGCGGATCCTCTCCTCATAAATATCTTTTGGTAATATGCATTTTAATTCATTCAATAAAAGTAAAATCTATTTTTGTACAATGCCAAAAGGAGAGACATAATGAAATATATGAGCCACTACTGGTCAATGATTAAAATGTGCTCTCATTACTGTGCCCTTCTGCTATTAGCATGAGAAATGAGAATAAGATGGTGATGGGGGCATCATGATGAATATAATAATCTCACAAAAAGATTTGTGAGAAGTCTAACGATGGAGACTATGGATAATTATAGGGGGTGCAATCCTGCTCAAGCTAAGAATGCTTATATCCTGCCCATTTCAATGGCAAGGTCAATCACATGTTTAACAATGCCTTCCATTCAGTAGGGCTTATATTTGCTTAACTTCGGTTGGCTTGTACCCAGTATAGAGGGAAGTAAAATACCCCATAACTCTTTTGAGGGTTTCCATTTCTCTCTGTCCCACTCCCTCTCTTTCTCTCTCTCTTCTCACACACATATTCTTCTTCTTTGGTGATCACTTGTAGCCGAGTAAGATTGTCTTCCATAAACATGGTTTTAACAATGAGTTAAGTGACTGTGGAGGCCAATTCTGGATCCACACGTCCTTCCACAGTGGGGACATTGGATTCCGGGCGGGAGTTGATCACGGTGTGGATTTGTCAAGCGTGCCTTCCTCCTAGCCCATTTCTCCCTTGTGTCCTGAGTTCGAGTGTCTTCAAAGCCCATGACACCTTTGGTAAAGGCTGTACTCCAACTGGAGCACTCGCAGGCCAGTGTTTCCCAGTTGTCAGTGTATATACTACATTTTTAAAAGATTTGCCTTGAGACACTCTTTAAACCTCTTTTGTTGACCACCAGCATTACGCTTTCCATTTTTAAGTTCAGAATAGAGTAGTTACTTTGGAAGACAATCATCAGGCATCCGCACAATATGACCAGTCCAACAAAGTTGATGTTGAAGAATTATTGCTTCAACACTGGCGATCTTTGCTTCTTCCAGTACACTGATATTAGTTCGCCTATCTTCCCAAGTCATGTGTAAAAAATTTTGGAGACACCGTTGATGGAATTTTTCGAGGCGTTGGAGATGGCACACACAGACACACACACAAAGTGCTCCCACCACATGTTGAAGTTTTTCATTGAAATGAAAAAAAAATTCATTGAATTTTATTTCATTTCATTATTTCATTGAAAATGATGGTATTTTCTGTAAAGAAGTGCTTCCTCAAAACATTTCAAAACATTTTCACCTTACAGTCACATTTCCCTGTATAAATTGGGCACACTTGCTCAAACTCGCATGCAATTTAATACAAAGAGGTCCATTCCAATTCTCAATCAATGGCAAAAATGCAACTCTGAATATAGAAGTATTAATAATTACACAAGTCTTACTTCTGTGATAGTTAAAGTACAACTATCTGAAAATAGAAGCCTACAAAATTGATTAGTTGTTTTTTTTTTAAACAGTTCCCTTGAAAGGCACTCCAAAGTTTAATTACCCATATTTCTAGGAGGGCTGTCTCTGGCACTGAGCTACTCATTTATAAGGCAAATTCAATATTATATTCATCCAGTTTTAGCTTCCAAGTAAATGCATCATGCAATGCCTCTATATTTCTGCAAGATGGATGAACTCACAATTTCCAGATATATTCACAATGTGTGATTATTACAGCTGGTAAACAATAATGTTAATAATTATTATGATTATTATTATTTTGTATCACACAAACATGATCCTAGAAATCGTTATACCCTTCAAAGCACTTCCAATCAATGGGTTTCTTTTCATTTCATTTTTGCCTTTTCCACCCCAAGGAACTTAGGGGTAAAATAATAAAGCCATACAGTTGTGAAACAGACAATTAAAACAGCTTAATTATAACTAGAAAGGGACACAAAAAGAGCTTGGGACACTAATGAAGCATTTCTGTAAGATATGACAGAATCCTGGCACCCCTACTCATTTTGCTTTTCTTTCCTCTGCAGTGGTCATTAGGAAATCTGTTCCGTTTCTGAAACTATGCAGATCAGAAAGCATCACAGTGCCAAACAACCATGACTAACTGGAGTATGACAGATCATTCAACTGTGGTGAAAAGATGCTTAATGAAACAGATCAAGGACCTTGCCTCTAAAGATGAAGGCTCCACAGGAAGGTAGGAATGCCCTAAATATGCATCAGATAAAGGAATATTTTACATAAGAGTTAGTGGCAAAGAGGCAACACATTCAAATGCATTTAAGTCTACAGCAGTGCCAGGAATAATATCTTGCAGGCACTACACCTTCTTATAAATCTGATTATATAGCTTCAATCATGGCATTTTTCTACATCAGCTATATTTGGTCCATAATAATTGGTTTAAAATACTTCTACATTTTGCAAAGTCCACAGACTGGTGAAATTCAACGTGCTAGTTTGGATCTACGAGGCCTGAACAGATCGGGCTACCATAGCTTGTAAAAACGAGTTCTGAAAATCAGGTGGAATCTTGCAGACGTTTAGCATTCATTTCTGCTTTAATGGCTTTCAGAAAAGGTCTCTTCAGAGCCCCATTTAATGGGACGTCCCATTAAATCGTGGGACGTTTGTGCCATATTTTCCGTTGGTTCCGTGGATCATGTGATGAAACCTGGGGTGGTATACAGTTCTTTCCCCACTGTTTTCATGGGTAAATCACATGGGAACAGAAGCATGCATGTTCATAAAGGGTGGTGACATGCTCAACTGGGCCAGCTGTTGTATCACATCACGCCCACTGGCATGGATGAAATTCAGTGCAACATGGCAGTATATCAGTAAAAAAGACAGAGTTAAGGAACATTAGAAACCAGGCCAGAAGTGCTAGCATTATCACCAGAAAAACTAACACAATAAACCTCATACCGGAAGGCACCCTGTGAAAAGCCTCCTGGGCTGACATGCCATCCTCAGTGGCTGCATTAAAAAAGGTAAAAGGTAAAGGACCCCTGGATGTCTAAGTCCAGTCAAAGGCGTCTATGGGGTGCGACGCTCATCTCACTTTAAGCAAAGGGAGACAGTTTTCCGGGTCATGTGGCCAGCAAGATTAAACTGCTTCAGGCACAATGGAACACCATGATGGAAGCCAGAGCGCATGGAAACACCATATACCTTCCCACGACAGTGGTACCTATTTATCTACTTGCACTGGTGTGCTTTCAAACTACTAGAGAAGGGGAATAATTCTCAGCACCACACTTGTCTGACAACCTCTAAAACAGGGTAGTAACTGAGGCTCAATATGTTGTATGGATAACTCTTCGCTCTGCTTTTATGGGTATGTGTGCTTCTTATCAGTATGACTGGATGCATCAGTGGCAGGTTTTCTGTTGTTAAAGATTATGGCCAGTGCAAAATTAATATTATGTATTTTTGATGATTGTAGAACTAGAGAGCCACAACTGGAAATGTAAACCAGCCCTGTGGTGAAGGACAGCACCAACCAAGCACTGGGCTGTATAAATCAACCCACACAACTGAACCACAGCATTGCAGCAGGGAGAACCTTTACAGCAAATTATTCCAGTACCACAAACTCAAGAGGAAGTCAAGAACAAGCAATAGCCATTGGATCAGTACTCACCAAACTTGGGAAAAATTCCTTCCTAATCACAAATATGAAGAGTGTTATTGAGCTCTGGATATTTAGGTTGGTGCACATAAAAATTAAACATACCTATATCAAATATGTACTTACCACTGTAATGATACCAAAGGTGCATATGCCATATTTGTATGAACCTCTTTCCTGGTTCAGTCAAGGAGATGCATTGTCTTGAAGCTGAGGGGGAGGAAGAGGGTAATGGGCTGTGTTTGGGAACCTACAAGCCTTCACAAGAGACCTAATTGACCATCCTCTCCCCCCACACTCCAGGAAATGCACAAAGGGGACAAGATAGTTTCTTGCAGATTCAGAGGATTCGCTAGGCCTTTGTGAGATCATCAGCCTCTCAATTCAAGCCTCTTTTCACGCCTAGCAACCACAGAGCATCAGTAATAGTCATGGTGATTGGTGTAATGGCTGCTTCGTGTTTTATCCAGGGTTGAACTGAATGTACTGCACATGTGTTTCATATGATGGTGGTAGGATATTTTCCCACCCCCACCTTGTTCCCTGCCATTGTTTTCTACTTCTGCTTCTGTCTTGAAGCCACTGGCTAATGAAATGTCAGGCTTTTTACTGAAAAGAATTTCTGGAAGTTTCCATGAAGAAAGTATCCCTTTTACTTCAACCTTAGTTTCGTCCCCCGGTTATTTTTAAATTTCTTGTCATCTTCATTTCTGAGCTTTCCAGTTAATTTAGCCATTTCAGCGTAGTCCATTAACTTGGTTTGCCAATCATCTTTAGTCGGGACTGCTTTCTCTTTCCACCTTTGGGCTAACAGTATCCAGGCGCCCGTTGTAGCATAAATAAACCATTTTTTCTGGTGTGTTAGAACTTTAAAGCTACAACCTCTAAATGGCCTGGAACCCAAATACATACATGGTTACAATCTTGCTAATCCAAAGCAGTCTGTTTCTATAACTCAGTTGCACTGTGTGTAACTTTTAGCTACTTGATTTTACATTCGGGCAGACCAAACTACGCGACATCAGTGTAATTTATATCAGGATGAATTATTCTGGTATAAAGGTAAAGGTAAAGGGACCCCCGACCATTAGGTCCAGTCGTGACCGACTCTGGGGTTGTGTCGCTCATCTCGCTTTATTGGCCGAGGGAGCCGGCGTACAGCTTCCAGGTCATGTGGCCAGCATGACTAAGCTGCTTCTGGTGAACCAGAGCAGCGCAAGGAAATGCCGTTTACCTTCCCACCGGAGCGGTACCTATTTATCTACTTGCACTTGACGTGCTTTCGAACTGCCAGGTTGGCAGGAGCTGGGACCGAGCAACGGGAACCCACCCCGTCGCAGGGATTTGAACCGCTGACCTTCTGATCGGCAAGTCCTAGGCTCTGTGATTTAACCCACAGCGCCACCTGCGTCCCTCTCAATGCCCCTATTCCAAATTCTGTTTAAGAGTCATGTAACTGCTGAATGAGCTGGCTGGAGCCTGGCAGAGGGAAAACAAGCCTTTAAAACGAGGTTTGATTTGTGCCAGTCTAAATTCTGATGGGTTGCTAGGTCATGTGACCAGATAGAACAGAGTTTTGGAATAGAGGTGAATCTCCTATTGCCCCATCCTGCCCCTGCTACACCTCTTTTTCAGGATTTATCCCAGGCTTGGCTGAGCTGGCTTCAACTGAGCTAGGATGGAGAAATTACACCAGCGTTTCTCGGACTGAATCAGGATGTTGGGCACTCCACCTTCTGTAGCACTCACTGAGCCCAGGCTCAGCCAGAGACCCTCCTATTCCAAACCCCACTCATCCTGATGGAACTTGGGTTTGGGTTGCTCCCAAATCATTTTAGATTGGCATGAAGATGTAAATGCAATGAGAATCACTCTGTCAGTGTCAAATGACAGCATAATTTAGATAAACAACATCTTACGGTGCATACCTATAGGAGGCACATAGGTTGTAGAAGAGAAGAAGAAGAGGCGTTTGGATTTGATATCCCGCCTTTCACTCCCTTTAAGGAGTCTCAAAGTGGCTAACATTATCCTTTCCCTTCCTCCCCACAACAAACACTCTGTGAGGTGAGTGGGGCTGAGAGACTTCAAAGAAGTGTGACTGGCCCAAGGTCACCCAGCAGCTGCATGTGGAGCAGAGACGCGAACCCGGTTCCCCAGATTACGAGACTCTTAACCCTCTTAACCACTACAACACACTGGCTCTCCGAGACCTGGGAGAAGAGGCTGTGGAGGAGGACTGGAAGAAATTTAAGGACTATTTACAAAAATATTGTAAATTGTATGAGTGTTAAGAAAGATGTAAGATTATAAATAATATGGCACCATTAAGTTAGTTGAAAGGAATATGAAGATAAGTTCAAATATAAGAAAAGATAAATTTTGGATAAATATTATGCTAAAATTAAGCTTTTAAGGTTTGGGTAAAAATATCTAAAATTAGGGACACAATATTGGAAAATTATAAAATAAGAATTGAAACAAGGTGATAAATTGCTGGGTAAAGTTTGATAAACTTGGAACGCAGGAACGAGAGATGTGAGGAAGTCCAAAGAAGTGAAGAAAATATGGCTATTGTAAAGTTATATGTTATTTTGTCTGTTTTTTTTCTGTATTAAGAAAATCTTTAATAAATATCTTATAAAAAAAAAACCACACTGGCAATCTTGTAGACTTTACACTGTATAGAACATGACAGAAGGAAACCAGAAGTAAGTTGAATACACGTTCCTTCTCATTCCATCTCCTAATACTACCAACAGCTTTTCTCTAAACCAGTATATAAATAAAGGAGATTAGAGAATGGCAGCCAATATTATAGCTTTGCTTGGATTTTATTGTCAAAACGCAAGTGATCAAAAATAAAGAAGAGCACCATTTATCAGAACCAGCTCCTGTTCCTCTTTCTCCAACCCACTCATTCACTAAAAGAGCTTTCGAACATCTTGCTCCTAGACACAAAGGGGCAAAGGCAGTTATGAAGATACACTGCTAATAGACATCAGGAAGAAATCTATGGCTTTCACAGATCCTCACACAGAGCTGATAAGGTGCACTCTAGTAATTGAGCAATAAATCAGGTGTGTCACTAAGGAGAACTTCCTTCCTTTCTTTATGCACCCTAAATACAAATGCAAAAACACCAAGCCATGTTGCTGATGGTGCATAACCTTCAACCCTGGGGGGGGGGGGGGAGAAAAGTACCACCCAGCTGCTGCAAGTTTAGTATGAAAGATTGATGAAAACTAGTTCTAACTAAATGACAACAAAAAAACAGGTCACTTGCTTTCAAAACGGCAGCAGTGTTCAATGACAGATTCACCATTTACGCCATCTGAAATAGTACAACTCGTAGCTAGAATGAAGGATTTTACAAAGGTTCATCCTGGAATGATACTAGAACTCTTCTATATTTATAACAGGATGAAGAGAAAGTTCACATTTTGTCCCTCGATTTATTCCTCAGAACATGCTTTTGTGCTTTGGAGAGAACAAAAGTGCAAAGGACCATTAGTCATCTGTTTATTCCTTTATGAACATTGTTAACACCCTTGTGCTACCATATCTACAAACTACTTCACCATGTTCATGGGAAGAAGTCCTTCCAGGGCATGCATGCTCAGAGGAGTTTTGCTTTACCACTCTGATCCTGGCTCTAACAAACATAAAAAACAATTTCAAATGCAATACAGACTGGGAACAGAATATCCACTAAAAAAGGTTGTTGAAAAAGGAAGATATTTGATAGGTGCTGAAAAGACAGTAGAGACAGCATTTGTCTAATATAGAGGTCAGCAAACTTTTTCAGCAGGGGGCCGGTCCACTGTCTCTCAGACCTTGTGGGGGCCCAGAATTCCTATGCCCCACAAATAACCCAGAGATGCATTCTAAATAAAAGGACACATTCTCCTCCTGTAAAAACGTACTGATTCCCGAAATGTCTGCCTGCCCATGGTCTAATGCATAATGAAAGGGTAGATGCCACCATACTAAGGGCCCAATTCCTACATTGTACGAGGTGGACCACCTGATGAGATGCTAACTGTAGGAGCCCCTTTCCTGCAGAGCGCAATGATCGGAGAAAGTGTGTATGTCTCAATTATAGATAACTTCCAACCAAAGGTCAAAGATCTCCCTAGGTTCTTCGCAGTATCATTGCCAGAGCCCAATAAACACATGAAGCTGCATTATAGCATCAGATCAGGAAATCTATCTAGTCAAGTACTATTCATCTCTGGCTGGCAATGTCTCAGGCAAGGATAATTTACCAGCCCTGGTACCTGCATGCAAAGCATGAGCTCTGTCTCATAGGTAAACCATTTTCATTACATATCGAATGCATGGCTTTTTCTTCCAAATGAGCCAGTGTTAAGATTTGTGAACCCCTCATCACTGCAGCGATGATTGAGAGAAAAGGCCATTGACTTGAATTAATTACCAGCATCTCAAAATACTGCTTTGTATCTCTCTACAGACCATATTATGTTTAGGGGACTGCTGGACAGAGATTATAACATCACAAAATGCTAACTTATTATATATGTGTGTGTGCCTTTGTGTATGGCATCTGCATACTGCACTTTCGGAGCAGTTCACAAAACAGTATAAAAGTACACTCAAATACAGAGCATACATTAAAAGTGGTGTTCAACTAAGGTTGAAGGGAAATGGAAGCTAAAACCGTATGAGCAAACAAAGGAACATGTTTACGATTGGCTACATCACCATCAGGTGAATCAGATGTTTAGTAAAGATATCAAAGAAAGAGGTTATGCAGATAAAGACTCAAAATTCCAGACAGAAATAATAAATAATAAAATGAAAATTATATCTAAGATATATAGGATGTTGTTGGACTGGAATTTAGGTGATGAGGAAGTCAAATCGGTGATGATCCATTGGTCAAGGGATATAGGTCATAGTATACAGTTTGAGGATTGGGAGAAACTTTGGAAGGAGGGGGTAAACTTTACGGCGTGTACTTCGATAAGGGAAAACGTCATGAAGATGTTTTATAGGTGGTACTTGACACCCATGAAATTATCAAAAATGTATAAGGTGGATAATAAGTGCTGGAGATGTAAAGACATAGAGGGCTCCTTCTACCATATGTGGTGGGAGTGCAGAAGGGTGAAACAATTTTGGGAGAAAGTACACACTGAATTGAAGAAGATATTAAAGTACACGTTCATAAAGAAACCAGAAATCTTTCTTCTAGGGATATTAGGACAAGAGATAAAAAAGGAAGATCGCAGATTGGTATACTATGCGGTTACGGCAGCAAGGGTAGTATTAGCCCAGAAGTGGAAACTACGGGAAACCCCAACGGTGGAGGAGTGGAGATCTAAATTGTCGGATTACGCAGAGTTGGATAGATTAACAGGAAAAGTTAGATACATAAGAGACCAAGTGTTCACCAAAGATTGGGAAAAGTATGTAGATTATCTGGAATGTATTAGTGAAGAGCAAATAACGCTAAAGGGATTTAGAGACGCACTGTGAAAGACTAAGAGTTATTGTGCAAAGCAAACAGGAATTAGGAATCGGTATAATGACAATATAAGTAATGAAACGTGTAATTTTATTTATTACTTCGAATGATTTACGGACAGGCTGAAGGAAGCCCCGTAAGAGACGACTATGTTATATGGATGATATGGAAATGATAATTGCTGTTTATTATTTTTAATTTTTCTTTTCTGTGTATTTTCTTTGTATTTGTGTGTTACCTTGTGTACTTTTTGGAAATAACTAATAAAAAAGAATGAGAAAAAAATAAAATAAAAGCGGTGTTCAAAAACGTACGAACATTACCATAAAAATAAGCCAAAATCCACCTATAAAACAGAACATAACAACATCAAATCAAAATAAGACACCCTCAATCCAGTTCAGGGAAAGTAATTTGTGCCAGTATCTAAAAGTGTATCAATTTAAAAGCCTAGGAAAATAACTAAGTCCTCACCTAGTACAAAAATACTACAAGGCAGGCACCAAGCAAGCCTCTCTGGGGATGTTGTTTCATGATTGGGGTGCTTCACTGAAAAGGACCTCTCCTGCCTGGCTCCCAAGGCTTGCGGGTAGCAACCTACAGCCCGAAGCCTGGGGAGCGCAGCGCTGCGCACCCTGGGCTTCAGGCAGCTATCCGCAAGCCTTGGGAGCCCGTCGGGAGTCAGAAGGCTTGTGGATAGCAGCAAGCTCTGGGAGCGAAGGCGAGGTTGCGTGCAACCTCGCCCCCGTTCCCAGACCCGTTCTGGGGACTGGGGTCAGGGGAAGCTCAGGCTTCCCCAGCCCCCAGCCTAGCAAGCTCCAGGAGCGAAGGCGAGGTTGGATCCTGCTGGCTGTCTTGGCTTCTTTGCTCTTTGGTGCTGGGGGGGGATTTTTTTTTCTTTATTCCCCCCCCAAAAAACTAGGTGCACCCTATGGTCCAGTGCGCCCTATAGAGCGAAAAATACGGTACATATGTACAAACAGGGCTGGTTTACATTGCCAGTTGTGGCTACATTAATCAAAAATACATATTATTAATTTTGCACTGGTCATAATCTTTAACTATGAGAAACCTGCCACTGATAGATCCAGTAATACCGATAAGAGGCACACACACTCATAAATGCGGAGAGAAGAGTTATGTATACAACATATTGAGCCTCAGTTACTACTCTGTGTTAGAGGATGATAGACAAGTATGGTGCAGAGAATTCTTCCCCTTCTCTTTGTCTAATGAGGGCTGAAAATATTTGGTATGAATTCTCGCATAAACTGCACACAGACACGAACCATAAATTATTCATGACCTATAATACGATTATTTACTGTCCTTGTGTATAAAAGCCATCCGTATTACAGCAGTGCCGCTCTCCTCACCATAAATTCCAAAATAGAAGAGACAGTTCCTTGGATATTATTTTAACTGCCTAACAAGCACAGAGGGATCTGCAATTTCCTTGTCTGGACTGCTCTAAAGTGGCCAAATCCAGGATTGGCAAATTGATAGCAGAGCCTGCAGCATCCAGAGTTGCTATTCATCCCACACTGATGAGTGAGAGATGAGCAACTGGATCTGGGAGGCACAGCTGGAATAGGAACATCTGTCCTTATTTCATAATAGACTGATGCACTGCCCCATTTTACCTGAAGTAGGCAAGTGTAGCTTAGAATCAGGTAAGGAAAGGAAATACAAAAGCGTGCAGCACAACACTTTGGCAGTATACACAGTAAGTCTCCAAGTTGCAGTTTAGACCAGAGCTGATCTTAGACTTGAGTTCAAATCCTTCCTTAGCAGTGTCCATGTTCTTCAGCCTGGTATATTAATTATACCAGATTATTCAGTTGCATCTTGTGGAGAGGAGTCCCTACTTTTGTAGAAGGGGAGTGGATCCAGCAAAGCTTCCGTGAATGGAATTTGCAGTGGAGGGAGGAGGCAATTTTTGCCATTTCCCTCTTCACTACCTCTCACACTGGGGTCCCTCAACCCTCTGGAGCGGACTGAGGAGGCAAAGGGGGGATACAGAGAGGAGGGAAGGGACAAAGCAGTGTCCCATGGATGCAAGCAGAGGCGTCTTTCCCACTGGGGTTACTGGTACGTTCCATCAGGGCACCGGCCTCTCAGGGGCGCCCCAGCAAGTGGGGGAGCTGCGTGGCTTTTGGGGCCTCCCCTTTCCCTGCACACCAGGCAGCTGTGCCTTGCCAACCATATGGCTGGCTGGTGTGCAGCTTCCTTCCCAAGCCTTGGCGGGAGGAGAGCGATCCCTGCAGAGGCTTAGGGTGGAATCTGCGCCCGCCAACTATATGGCTGGCAGGCATGCAGCTCTCTCTCTCTCTCTCTCTCTCTCTCTCTCTCTCTCTCTCCAGCCCTGTGGGAAGAGGGAGGCGGGCAATGGCGAGGGGGGAAGCAGAGCGTGAGGAGGAGGAGGAGGAGGAGGAGGAAGGAAGGAAGGAATTGCCCTCTTTCTTCCTCCTGGGTTTGCAGCCCCGCTTGCATGGTCCCCTTGCCCATCCTGTTCAGCTACATCTAGCCCGAGCCATGAGTAGCAGCAGCTGCTGCCCTGGTTTCTCTCTCTCCCTGGAATTGTGCCCTGTGTTTAATGTTACGGGCAACTCTATCCCGGGGAAGGGAAGCCTCTTCCCTTCACTTTTCTTCTTCTTTTTCTTGGGGGGTGGGCTCCTTCTCCGGCCCCTTCACCCCACCAACAAGGTCCCATGGGGTTGTAAAGCAAGCCAGACCATTTAGCACCTACCCCATTCATTCCAGCAGCTGGTCATCACCCTCTCACTCCAAGCCCTGTGAAAAATATCATCACCATTACTATTATTATTATTACTACTACTAGTACTACTACTAACTACTGCCCTCCACCCATAGATATCAGGGTGGCTCACAGTCTAAAACTACGGTACTAAGCACATGTTAAAAACTAGAACAAAGGCAAACTTTGTACTTAAACACAAATTGGCCGGGAACTTCATTGTCTGTGTCTTTAAAAATTTATTTAAAGAACAACAATCTGGTGGTTGCTTTAACTTTTTGATATGTGGTGATTTGAATCATGAGGATGAATTAGAAGAACTGCTGAGCCTTTAATGAGTCTTGCTTTGGAATTGAGGACTTCATTAGATTTTCTTCTGCATTTTCATTTGTTCTAAGGGCTTGTTAGAGATAATGTGTGTGTGTAAGCGTGGTGCCAATTCCCTAAAAAAAGGTCAACAACTCTGGGGAACCTTTCTTAAAAAAGGTCAATGGGGGAGGGGCGCAGGAGGGATCTTTGTACCACAGCGCCGTATATGCTTAAGACAACCCTGGATGCAAGACTGTTCCATTCCATGAGCAGAACTCCACTCAGGTAACTCAAGATCCAACCCACTTGCTTATTTTTAAAAGCCACTTAAGAACATTAAATATTCACAATGAACTCAAATATGAGGTAAAATCTCAGTTACATAAACAGTCAATCATGGACATTATGCTCACATTTTTATTCTTGTACTTTCAGGGTCCCTTCCAACTCTACAATTCTATGATTTGCAGCCCTGAATGTAAAAGAGATAAAGTTTTCTGTTACAGTTCTCTTAGTGCTGGTTAGCTTTTTTCTTTTAGAGATTCGACCAAGCTTTTAGTCTAAGACTTTCAAACTGTAGGGATTTTTTTAAAGTTTACACTCTCAAATCTTTATTGGAATATATAACAAAACAGCTTTTCAATAACCGCTTCCCGCAAATGAAGCGGCAACTCATTATTTCCTAGTCACAACCTTCTACTTCTAAGGTGGGAATGAGAGCGGTTTATCTTGTGGTGTTGTGAGGGTTAGGAAGGTAAGGATTGCTAAGTGAGAGAGTTCCAGACACCCAAGTTGAGGGTAGGAGTAGTCATAAAACAGCAGAGAAGTATAAACACATGTTTTATTCTGGATACCTTCCTTGCTTTAAATGCATTCTTCCTGTACTGTGTTCTAGGGAAAAGAAACAATAGAAATGTAAATGGGATGGGGGAGATTGTAATGTGCTTTGGAAATTCAAGTGCTATCTTAATTGTCTTCAATAACCACCATCACCAAAATGAGACTCTCAAATTAAGGAACACTCTTAATTGCCGATTGGCTCCATGGAATGATAGTGAACTGAGGGAATTGTGAAATGAATGATCACCTTTGAGAAAGATAGAGCTGTAATGAGCTGAAATGAAGGACAGCTCCTTAAACTATATAAGGAGCATCTAACAATCCTACAAATAAGTTAAGCTGGTCACATTGGAGTAGTTCTGATTGATTGTATTATAGCATTTGGAAGACTGGAAACGGCAGACGATCATAGACATTATAATGGACTTGGGGGTGGGGAAACCATTTGCTTTAGAAAATGATTTCTGCATCCACTTCCCCCCTCCCTGCTCATATTTGATTATGCAAAGAGGCAGAAGTGTTGATTTTACAAATGATACATCGAGACAGTTCCTTGCTCTTGGGCCTTGCCTGTTCTTCACATTGTTTGCATAGATATGTGCACTGACACTTCATTGCACATGACCTTTTATGTACAATATTGTGACTCAATACATGTAACAGTTAGGAAAACAGGACTGAGAGCTACCACCTTGATTTTCAATGTTGACCTCAGTAAGCTTTTATTTGATTCTTATTAATTGCCTTCAGATGTCACAATAACCATGGTTCATCATGCCGGGAACAAGCATGTGCAGGCCTCAGGCTCACATACTCCCTGCTACTGTGCAGCCATGAGGAAAAGTTTGGAAACTTTTGCCTCTGTTTTCATTAATTATCTGAATACAACGAAGTGTGGTTAATTTTATTCATGGGTTAGCTTGGTTTATTTATTTTTTTAAAATGTCAGCCTCAAACCATAGAGTATAGAGCTGGTTTGTTTCAACAAACCACAGTTAAGAGCATGGGTTGGCAAACTAAGGCCCATGGACTGGATCAGGCCCAATTGCCTTCTAAATCCAGCCTGTGGACAGTTCGGGAATCACTGTGCACGCATTCTTTCCCTCTCCCTCACATGGTGGCAGCACCGGCCCCTCCTCCTGGCTTCTCCCCGCTCTGCCTAGAGGAGGAAGGGGGCTGGGCTTTGTTGGTGCCAGCCCCTCTCTGGAGAACTTTCGTGTGCCACTCATTGTCCCACCGCTGCCGCTGCCAGCCCCTGCCACTCACAAGACACAGGAGCCATGGTTGGCTGTGTGCCCCTTTCAAGCGGCCACCATTTAAAGCAGCCCCTCTCCGGAGCCCTTTCATGCGGCGGTGGCGGCGCTGCCAGCTCCTGCCGCTTGCAAGACACAGGAGGGACAGTGGACCGGCACCCTGCTGAAAGAGTTTGAGGACCTCTGGTTAAGAGGAACCACTGTTTAAGGTTCAGACATAACACTGAACTGCAGTTAATAAAAAAGTGAAAATGTTCAATCTGTTCCTTTCCTTCATACCAGAGGTAGGAGGGAAACAAACAAACAAACCCAAGGCTTGCAAACTGGTACAATTAGCCATGGTCACAATAAACCATCGTGCATTGTGACACCTGAATGCTGCTGAGAAAAACCCTACACAAATTTGAAGAAGGGTGACTGTGTTCTGCAGCTGTTTCTCTGCTCTGCCCTTTCCTAGATGCTGCATCCTAAAATAACCTGATAGACTGAAGCACAATTGCTCTTACAAGCACAATACTTCATTATGTATGTTGTTTTGAAAACAGTTTCCAGAGCTTCAAATATGTCAGCTAAAGCAAGAGAAAAGGCTGTTGATGCTGTTATAAGGTCAGCTTTTCAGCGACTGTGGGCAGCATTTGGTGGCATACTGCCAAACAATCACCATAGCAAACATGGCTGCTCACAGGCAATGATTTAGCTGCTTTGACAATACTAAGTCTCCAGTGAAGTCTAAAGATAAGAATTACTCACCCTGCACAGAAACAATTATTTAAAGAAGGGCACAAAGCATGGTTCAAGCTACAAAACATTACGTATTTTATCCCATATCTTTAGGGGAGCGGTCCCACACTTGTGTAGTCAAAACCACAGTACCCCCACACAAGAGAGAAATATTGGCAGACCGTGGAACCCTGAGGTTTGCAGAAGTATAAAAACATATTGTGGGGGAGGAATATGCAAAGAGTGCATAAAGAATACAGACATTTTAAATGCAGGCTTCTTGTGCATTCTTTCAAATATATCCACAGAAAACGTGATGTTGTACACCAGCAAACTGAAAAAGGATAGAATTAGGCTCCTCACTTCTTCCCTATCACACACACAGGACACACAACCCACTTCTCCTCAACTGCTGTGTGCAGAAAAGCTGAGGAGAGGGTTAAGGCCTGCCTCTCAACTCATTTATCAGGGAGACAACAACTTAAACTTCCATTAGAGTGTGAGCTGGGCAGAGATCTCCACACACCCCATACTTTTCTATTTTAACTTGTTTTCTGTTTGCCGCTGTAGTCAAAACTGAGAGGCTGGTGGGGATGGACTTACTTGGTAAGCCTGATATGTCTCCTGGGCTATTGGTGGCATTGGTGAGCAAACTCGGCCCTTGAGATGTTTTGGGACTACATTTCCCATCATCCCTGACCACTGGTTCTGTTAACTAGGGATGATGGGAGTTGTAGTCCCCAAACATCTCAAGGGCTGAGTTTGCCTATGCCTGGTATTGGCTATAGAGAAGTTCTTCCACCTATACCTCTTTAACTGAAATGTTTTAGCAAAGCAATTACTCACTGGGTTGCATAACATGAGATTCAACTGGATTAAAACCTGCTGTACTGTTTTAGTTTCCAACATAAGGAATTATATCTACTGGGTTGTTGCCCTCTGGTAGACTAAAAAATATCCTGTCGTTCTTTCCCTTATTTCAACTTGTACAACAAACTCAGAAACAAGAGTGAGAAACAAATATTTCCTGCACACACATCCAGAGAATTCACAGCAAGTCTGTAAGTACTTGGGTATAATTTGTATCCTCTTGTTCTGAGCTTAACAGCAATTTAGTTGATGAATACCAATCCTACTGTTACCCATACTTAAATGGAAAAATCTCTCAAAAGATCAGCAAGGTCAGGTCATAGGCAACAGAACTTGCAACAAAAAGGTGTGTCTAATGCTTGTCAGTGAAACATATTTAGACTCTGCTGAAACAAGGTCACCATGCTGACCCACATTTAAGGCAGACCTGCAAGTTCTCCTGCTCTCATCAAGAAATGCTTGTATGGCTAGCTAAACTCCCTGTCTGAAACCGGATCCTCCAAGTTCATCTTCCTTCTGGTCAGTTTCACCTTCACTGAGATTTTCCAGCAATGCTATTGACAATTAAACTGTCCAAGAACTCAGCCTGAGGAATCTGAGCAAATCACTTTGCAATGCAACTCAGCACTTTGTCAGCTAATTAGCTTGTATTGTGTAACACAGTTCACAGCTCAGTCTGTCTGGAAGTTACCGGTATTCTACCCCTCACAGCTCTATCATTCTTGCCTTTCTGAGCTTAATGGTTTTGCTGAACCTTCTGCCAATAGAGATCAGGGCAGATCTTCTCACAAAACCTTCTCTCTATAGCTTACCAATTCCAAGCTGCTAAATTGCTCAGCTCTACCTTTACAGAAATCCCCTAGCTTAAAATTTTCAACCAATAGATTAATAAAGGCTTGGACCTACTCATGATACATAAACAAGGCAATAAGCAGCATCCTAATGCATTTAATTCTAAGATGCATTTAAGGAAGAGCATCCCTAAGAGTGCAAATATTAATACATCCACCTTATTTTACTATTATAGCAGGTTGAATTCCTGAGATAGGGAACAGCACCTATTTCACTTACTTAGAGTTTCCAAAAGTGAAAAAAACACTTTAATTGATCATGCCATCCAGGCACTAAGGATGTGATGATGCGGACATTCGTTGCATCGGAGGGCCCTTTTGCAAGCGACACCTCCATCTAAAGTTCAGAGGGTGGCTATGAGAAAGAGGGTCTTTCAGTGGTGCCTCCCTACACCCCTGCTGGCCATGGAATGCTATCCCTAAAAAATATTAAGCAGGTCATTCATTTATATCGGAAGACACAGCCCTCCCAAAGCTTTACATTTTGTGCTTGTGGGAGGTTTTCTGCCCATTTCCCATGGCTGGAGTCTCAGCTCTGTAATATGTCTCTTTCACCATCATATCACAGACTTCTGGAAGGGACCACAAAGGTCATCTAGTCCAATGCCCTGCAGTGCCAATCTACATGTGACATTAAATGCTTCTCTGTATTAAGCATACAGAGTTTTTTCAGAGGCAAATAGCATCAGGTTGGGGGGAGTTGATGGCTATTAGGACTGTAGCAGGCACAGAGGGAAAGTTTAACCCTATGCCCCCTGCCCCCCCATGACCTTGACGGCAATCCCACATTCTGAAGCTGCTATTTTCTCCTCCTTCCCCCCCCATGCAACTTTCACCCACTCTCTCCATCTTTCTTCCCTCCGAGCTCCACCAGGCACTCTGCTCACACTTCTAATAGCACCGCCAGCCAACTGGGGAGGGGACCCTGTAGGGCTGCTGCAATGGCCCTTGCCAGCAACCAGATTCCTCTACCAAGGCACCCAGAGGAGCTTGCGTGCCTCACTCAGCCACCTAGAATGGTGGAGCAGCAGCCTGGGAAGTCCATGGACGGATGGGCTCCAAGCCGTTCCATAGAGAGACATGATTTCTGCACACACACACCCCCAGGCCTGTGTCCTTGACAGAGGCCAACCCCTGCATACACCTCTGCTGATCCCATTAATCATCAGCATTTAAAAACCTGTAATTTAAAAAGCTTGCAGGTTAGATTCAAATACACATTTAGCATCAAGTGTAGTTTGGTTCTAAAAGTTTTTTAAAATTTTGACCAGTGAAAGGTCCAGTTAACAGGGCAGCTTGTTGCGGCTCTGATTTTTTTTTTTTTTGCATTTACTGCTTTGAGGGAATTCATGGAACAGTCCAAAGTAAAATTCTGGCAGACTAGTACTATGAAGTGTTGAGGCCAGATACATTTTATACCCATATTAGGCTGTGGAGCAAGTTCAGAGCTGGATTCAACAGTTCCCTTGTTTGCAACTTTGAAGAAGTGAGTGATAGCATCTTAACAGTACATGCACAATCCACAGGGGTTCCATGGAAACATCGGCTATCATCAGTAATAGCACCAGCTACTTAATAAATAAAACAATATAGCTAAGATGAAATCAGAACAAAAACCAAATCACTGAAGAGGGTAGAAATAGTAACAAGCTTGTCAGAAAAAAATAGATGACCCACTGAAATCTATAGAAACCTCATAATAGAACAAAGTGAATAGAAACATACAGTTTAAAAAAACTAAGGCTGGAGCACACTAATGTGATAGTAAGTACCAGTGAAGCCAATGAGACTTCCTTTCAAGTAATCCTGCTAAGATCAGGTTGCACATTGGAAAACTGAGTTGTGAATCAATTCATACGTTTTACGTTTTACAAAACTTCACCACTGACAGCCCTGTGTTAACTGACTGGATACCTATGTATCTGAAAAAACCACAGTGTCATTCTTAGCATTTCCCTATCTAGTCATTTATGCAATCCCTTTCATTACAATATTCAAGTGCGGTCGTATTATCCAAAACACTCAGCTGACCAACAGACGAACTACCTACTCAGCAAATTCTCACTTCAAAATATACCATGAACAAATGGCTAGAAAAGGGATGCTGATCAAGGAAAGCAACATATAGCATGTGTTTAAATCCATGCTCATTCAGGAGTGCACTATACTCAAGTTACTTCCTGAATAAGGAATCTCTCTCCATTAAGAGCTATTAAAGCTATCTTGCCGTTCTCTTGCCCATGGGTTTGCTTGTAGATACAGCTCCAGAGAGAATTTGCCACATTACCAAACTTACTGAATCACTGAAAAGTCCAATCTCACGGCAACAGTTCTTTCAGCAAAATATTTTATTTATTAGCATGCACATCCAAATTACATCACACCCTTTGGGGAGAGGAAGATTCAATGTTGAAATGTGAAATACAACATCAGCAAGTAAAGTGCACTGGATATGCAAATTCAAAATATTGTGCCTGGACTGGATGAGTACAGCTTCTGTGTTAACTATGAAGTTATTTCTCTGTTACCTGCTGCTTTTGTTAACAAACTCTTCATTTTTGCACTTGACCCCCACTCCTTTCTAGCTTGCCTTGGAATGGTACTGGATCCCCATGTAAACGCAATGCATAAATATGCACCCATTCATCCATGAACTCTGGGGTCAGATTTAGAGACCTATAATACTGGCACTGTTGGAGCCAGTTATTTTGTTATTTTGCACAAAGCTCATAAGACAGCATCTGCTTAAAATGGTAGAACAAATACTATGAAATCCTAATACAAAATCAATAAAAGCTGCCAAAGTAGTCATTGCCGGAAGATTAAAATTCTCTAAAATTCTATGATTCTATGAATGCCTAGCCAAAAACATTAAAAAGCATTTGCCTACTACTAAAAATTTTATTAAGGTTGGTGCTGGTAGGCTTTTCTGTGGATGGCATTCCATTAATACAGTAGCACAATTGGGAAAGCTCTCAAAGACAGGATAGGCTGAGAGGAGGCCCAGTCTCCCAAAGATGGTCTAATCGCAGTGGATGCAAAGCTGCTTCCCTCCCTCAGGATGACAGCAAGCTGCAATCCCACCACCAACCAAAGAAAAAGGGCAAGTGTGGGAGACTGCAGGTGCCCCGTGATGGGTCCTCCCAGGATACTGGGGCTTTGGCACATGCTCAACGATGCTGGTGCTCGATGCAATATGAATTACCCGAGATCGCACTAGCCTTCTATTCTGAATGTATTCTGATTGTTCTTATGTGATGCCAATAAAGGTTACTTGACTTGACTTGAATATGAATTACCAACCCTTATAATTACTTTCAAAATCTGACTTTTGACTTGTTCCCAAGTCAAAGAAGCATAGAAGCTGCTGGTGTGACTTAAACCATATGGGACAGCAAAAGCCAATGCAAGAGGCAGTCCAAGAACATACCAAATAAAGGAGGCCCCTGGGCACACAGACATCTGCTGCCCTGATAGGTCAAACTCCCTACAGTTTTCAAAAACCACACTTGGATGTTTGGAGCTGCAAACTTTATAAAAGGGTGCTCCAAGAGAATGAAATTTTGGAGGAAGTAAGCTTTACTTTATACTGTGCAACTCTTTCACAAAGAAGAAAGGGTGGTGGATGCTGGAGGTTTCAATTCCTTGTTGTGACCCTAGAATTGCTTCCCATCATACACCCAATCATGGGAACAGTTTGGTCCCTACTATCATTACATATAACTTTTGGGGTAGAAAATATTACTCTTCACATCTTACAGGTCTTCTTATCATTCTGCTTCTTGATGTAGTCTCAGGCATCTCAGTGTCTGAAACCCTCTCTGCCAATTTGTACTGCAATCATTTCATTGTTCTGCCTTGAGACTCTAGTCTCGCTTGTGACAAGGTCTTTTTGAAATCCCTCAAGGAAAAACAGGCCCTTTGTGGTTTTTATTTCTGAAGGTTTGACATTTTGTACATGGCTGTATCAAGTCTTCAGTTTGAGCACACATACCTGGCTGATAAACAGCTTCTTGAGCCCTTCTTTCATCTACTTCCAAACCCAGTATATCTAGTATTAGTTCTTTGTGGTATTATAATTTTGTTATTTATTTTAAAAATAAACTAGTACATAATGGGCCATTAATTCATCTCCATAAGCATAGATATCTCCTGGAACTTCCACTTTTCTTTCTGTCCATTTTTGCAAAAACCCTTTAAAAAAGAAGAAGCTATCATTTGCAGTAGCCATTCAAAATTCCTGCAGGTGAAGGGTAGTACTCCTGGTGTGAAACATGCCATGCTCCTACTGGGGTAGTTTGTTCACCTTTGGTCCCCGTCCTGCACTTAGCTCTCACCCGTGGCTCCTAGAACTGTCAGCATGCAACAGTGGCCACACCCCAGGAAACGGCTTTGACTGGCCAGCTAAACCAGGTGATGGGAACTGATGGGCCTCAAACCCTCAGTGGGGTAGGGACTTCCCCTGCATGTGAAGACAGGCTTCAGTGGATTAGGTGGATGAGACTAATAGTGGGTCCAATAGTCAAGAAGCCAGTTTCTGCACGTGCTATAGAGGGAAGTGAGGGGTAGATGTGGCTCATCAACCTGGGAAGCTAGTCCATCTAGGAGAAGGAAAACTGATTCTAAACTTCCATTGCCTTGCAGCCATGCTCATTCATGAGAAAGGCTTTGGGAGTAAACCTTGAGGAAAAATCTGCACCTGTTGTCTTTCAGGAAATCTTTGGGAGCAGAAAATGCTAATAAGTAAACCCCACCCAAATCTGGAGTGCAAACCCTAAGACGATTGGATGGCATCTTGTATGCCTCTTTCTGGCAACTCCTGCAGCCACACTGCTGCCAAATATATTGCTCTGCCTCCCTTTGGATCACATTAGCAATGCAGAGAGGGAGGTCTTTTCTCCTGGGCAGCCGAGAACCTCCATACACACTGCTCAGGCTTGTGCCCTGGAGAGGTCACATACGTGCTGCTAGCACAGCAAAAACAACATGGGAGGCAGCAGATATGAGTTACCAGTCTCTGCAGCCACAGCAGGTACTGTGATTCTCCAGTGTGAGTTCACCCTTGAAGGTGCACTCCATTGTGCCTCAAGACAGATGGATGCCAACAAAAGTCTCAGTTCTGGTATTGACAGGGATGACATCATGAAGGACATCAGGTTCCACAGTTTTGAGTCTGCTGGGGTTCCCCAAAACATAGGGGTGGAATTTTTCTGCTTTCCAAAACATCTGAAGGGCACCAGTTTGGAGAAGGCTGGTTGACAGCTTTTGTCACAGAGAATGCAGCAGTCTGAAGCTAAAGAAACTGAAAAGTCTGTGGTGACATCATCAAATAAAACAGCAGAGTTCCCATGCTGCATTTACTGCCTGTCCATGATTAGAAACATCCATAGAAATCAATGGGCCGACAAACAAGAAGATCTGTAACCCCCACAACATTGAATGTACAGCACTGAAGCCTGGGTCACTTCAACCCTGGTTACTGTCCTGGGCAGCACCACACCATCAAGGGCTTGGGAATGCTTACCAACTGGTTGAGGAATGCAGTGCTCATCTACACGGAAGGGTCTAGGGAGCCAAGATGGACTCTACATCCTGAGGAAGTGTTTATGAACACAAGTATCAATAATAGAAGATTCCTGGATCTTAATGATCACTACAACAGCAGGATCTGGCCGCTCCAGACCTTTTGTAATTACTAACCCAGCAGGGAGACTCATAAACAGAAAACTCCTCAGCAAAAGTCCAGTTAAGTATGTTTATAGCAAACCTATAGATTACAACTGAAGGCCTGGTCTCCAAAGATAACACGATGCAATTAAAAAGAGAGTAATTTTGGTCAAACCTATAAGCAAGGTCTCAGACATAACACAAACTGAAGGCATTGCACACAATTTAATAGCAATCTTACTGGGATTGCCTCTTCAGAGAAGTAGGATTACAAGTCAGAAGGAATTCACTTTGGGTTTCCAACTCTAGGGAACACTGTGGTGAAACACAAAGCCTTATGAAAACATGTACTGTAACCTGGAAACAATTGAGGCTTCAATCACTCACAGTGGAATGCTTACATTCATGTAAGACTAAAAGAAGAAAATGCTCAGCATTCAGTGACAGGATTTCATGGTGAATAATTGCATGGATTTAGGGAGAGAAAAAACCCTGTAATGGATTCTGAAAATCCGTCTGCCAGCAAGATTCTCTCTGGAATGTGATCAAGCTGTGATATGAGATTTCCATGCTAAAGACTTTTGCATGTTTTCCAAATAACTAAAGGAAATATTAATCTCTCATTATATAAAAACACAGGAGAAAAAAACAACAAACCCCAGAATGTTAACTAGCCTACCCAGCTTATGTCCAAAATGAATAGTTCTGTCTCCCTGTCAGACCATAGTCCTGACTGAGCTAGAGATGCAAGCAACTTCTCATGCATAATGTGTAGTGACTATGGATGGGGACATTAATTCCCACTTTGATCAAAATGATGACTCTAGTCAGTCCAGTTAGGTTTAGTGGAAGTTTTCTCCTGCAGATGGGCATATGTATCTGTAGGGAGCCTCCTTCCTACAGTTACAAACAGGAATCTCTTTTGCAGGACCCGATATTGCCCCATTATTCAATTCATATGAGCATGGTTTTTCTCTGGAATGTGATGAAGCTGAGAGCTGTGACCTTTGCTTGTGAAATAAAAAACATGAAACCTTTCAAATGTAAACCTCATGGCTTTTTGCAGGAGGAGCATGGTCCTGGCAACCACAAATTTTTGGTCAGCCATGCATATGTCCAAGGTCAGCTTAAATTTATAGACCCTTGGTGTGTGCACGTGTAATCACTTCCTCAGGACCCCATTTTCAATGGCAACCCCAGAGTAAATGTTGCATGCCCTTAGAACAGTGTCCTTCAGCCTTGGGCCCACATATGTTGTTTGATAACAATTCCCATTATCCCATTGGCTAAGTTGGCTGGGAATGATGGGAGTTGTAGTGAACTGCCCTGAGACCTCTGGGTATAGGGCGGTATATAAATTCAATAAATAATAATAATAATAAGTTCATTAGTAAGTGTTCAGTTAAAAAGGTAAAGGGACCCCTGACCATTAGGTCCAGTTGTGGCCGACTCTGGGGTTGTGGTGTTCATCTCGCTTTACTGGCCGAGGGAGCCGGCGTACAGCTTCCGGATCATGTGGCCAGCATGATTAAGCCGCTTCTGGTGAACCAGAGCAGCGCATGGAAACGCCGTTTACCTTCCCGCCAGAGCTGTACCTATTTATCTACTTGCACTTGACGTGATTTCAAACTGCTAGGTTGGCAGGAGCAGGGACCGGGCAATGGGAGCTCACCCCGTTGCAGGGATTCAAACCGCCGACTTTCTGATCAGCAAGTCCTAGGCTCTGTGGTTCAACCCACAGCGCCACCTGCGTCCCTATGTTCAGGGACCTTCAATAAATACAATGCCCTTTCTCTAGAAATTTTAGTATGAGTTATTATTGAAATATATACTGGACTCTAGGTTACATTTTTCACCACAGGCCTTTTTCCAAATGCAAATCAGGCCTTATTTGAATGACTTATTCCTAGGAGGATTCTTTTTACAGGCCCAATAATCTCGGACATAACTGAAACTTGTGAAACCAAGTGTAAGAAGAGGGTAAGAGTCATTTGTAATCCCATTGGTAAATTATAAAATGGGTTTTGATCTCTCTGTTGTGTAGCCTCCCACCCCCACCCAAAAAAAGTTCTTCCCCATCACAAGCAATGTAAAGGTTTTCAAAAACTTTTTAAAATGCAGGAAAAAATAAATAAAAATCCTGTCTTTATTTTAGTATTCCTCATTTTCTGCTATGCATTGTGTGCTACATTCCATTAAAGAGAAACCGTATTTTATCACAAAACTGGCTGCAACTCAGTTGGGTTAAATGACCCACACATATCCCTTACTTACTTCACAAGGGTATTGTAAAACTTATCTAAATAAATTCTACAAAGCACTGTGAAATCCTTGGATGACACATGCTATGGATAAAAAGCATTATCACTGTATTGAAGTTGTTATACACATGCCATTGTTCCATGACAAAATATGGAGACTGGCAGGCAGATGCATATTTATTAGCACTCTGTTCTAAGATTAGTTTGCTATTATCCTGCTCTAATCTCTAAAGCAGGGGTGGGGAGTGGGGGTTATCCAAGGATGAGAACTGATCTTGACTGGAACCAGACATATTTTTGGATAGTGCAAAATATTGGAAGGAAAGACCGCTAGACCTTGTGTGGATGCAAGTGGATGCTTCTGTTTACTTTGATATGAATGTATTTAGTAAGCATGGACTAAGTCCCATCGACTCTCTCAAGGTCAGGCATGCGGAGGTCCCACGGTTTGAGTCACTTTGGAACACTGATTGGAGAGATTATATTGGCAGAACAACACAGAAGAGGTGGAAAAGGCAATTTGAGGTGGAGGCTGATACTAGACCCAGGAAAGAAGATACCTTTAAACAACCACATGCCCTTCTATTTTTGAGCTGGAAGGGACACAGGATACAGGCAGGCATTTGGAGCAGGGGAAAACCAATGCTTGCCTACCCAGAGGAAGAACATGCCATTACGGAACTGAGCAGACTCCAGTTTTTTATTGTTCAAGCACCATTTATGGCCATTTCACTTATTTCAAAGAGCAAGGTAGCACACAGACTCCAATTAACTCTGCATCCAGTGTGAGCTGACTGCTGCTTTGTGAAGCTATGGGCATGGCTTCTCCCCCTAAATGAAGTAAATAAATAAAAATACTTAACTAAAAGCAGAAAGAATCAGAATATTTGAAATTGAAATGCTCATTGAGGTCACTTGGATGATGTTGTGGCACATTTTAGCAACGCAACTGGCAACCTGACTGAGTGATAGGTGTGGCTTCTGTGAACTGATCAATTGCATAGCAGGTAGCTCCATTCTGGAAGAGAACAAGTGGGTGCCCTGCCCCCCCACCCCCAATCCTGGCTATGCCCATGTGTGAAGCTGTGTACATACGACATGAACCACAACCCACAGCTATCCTATAGTTTCATGAGAAAAACTGTGTTTGGGGCATTATCCCCCAACCAGCTTCAATCCAATTTGAAAATGTAAGCCATTCCCCCTCTTTGCCTACTGTTGTGGACTGACCGTGGACAACTTGGAAAAACATCCAAGCACACAGTACAGTGATGTGCACATGCAATTTTAAACACAGTGGGGATAACCACCTTGCTGCCTTTTAATCTGATATGTGCACAGCCTAAATCTGGGTGCTCTGTGGCTGCACTCTGCAGCTAGTCACAGATCCCCAGAGAGAACAGCTGCTGTATATGTGCGTTTGCAAATACATGTGGGTGTGAATTCATATTTTTAGGGATACTCTTGAAACATCTTGTGTGTGAAGTAGCAGGACATGTTGGTGCCAGACATGCCTAATTGTTCTCCCACAGCTTTTTGTAAGATGAGATACTGAATCTAATCAGCGGGGCTCCAGTTTCAATGGTCACTGGTAGATTTAACTGGTGTCTTTTTTCTGGGGGGTACGTAGATTCACACATTTTGTGAATCTTTGTACTTTTGTCCATTTACTGTATTTCTTTCCCCCAATTTGAACTATAAAATGGTGATTGTCTTGAGTAAAAATGAGAGTACCCCTAATTTTTTTTTAGAAAAAAAGCACTGGGTTTAACCTACATGAACTTGTCTGATTTTTGTTTAAAGCCATTGTAGTAGCCATCATCACATTATTTGGTAATGAAATTGATTATTTGTTTACTAAGTCAAGAACAGATTCTTATCATCGTCTTATTTCCTTTTGCCCATCCTGAATCTACTGCCAATCTGTTTCTAGACATGTCCATTCTTTGTAGAGGGAAATGCAGACATTTTACAGATAATAATGCTGACCTTGCTTAACAACAACAACACCAACAACCCAAAGTTATTCATTGGTTCAGGCAGCTGCTTCCATATTTGTATATGAGTTTGAGGATTTTTAAAAATCTTTATTAACATGTGTTCCTAAGGCTTTCTGCTGTGTTCAACTAATGTGAAGTGACACCTCCTTGCTAAGAGCTCAAATTTGACCTTCTGTTCTGTGTAGCACAAATGAATGAGCAGGGTTGTCAACATAATAGATTTTATATTTTAATAAGTTTTCAGAAAACATTTTATTTCCAAATATGTATAGTGTAGGTTGCCATATTCCGAAGAGCAAAAAAGAGTACACATTTGTAGGTGGGCCGGGGGTTGGGAGGAAGAAAAATAGAAGTAATAGTATGTGTGCAGTAAAAGGCAAAAGGTATATTGAAATATTTAATAATGGTAATTAGAAATGAAAACGACATGCCCTCCAACATTTTGTGAGAAAAATTCAGGGTATGTGTAGTAGACTAGAGAGGCAATAACCCATATGAAACCAACTCCATTGCCCCCCCACCCGTGCCAACTTTGCAGCCACATGCTCAAAGCTACACTCCTTTTATATCTCAGTATTCATCCAAGATGCTCTGCAACTCAGGAAATACGCTGGCACAGTTGGAAGGCGATGCCAAACAGCACGTGCTGCTCTGTCACTTTACAAATACAAGCAAGTGACAACTTTGAGCCAGTTGGCACTGGAGATGGCAGAGCCATCATTTTGGCCACTATTCTTGCAAGCAAGAGCCACAGCAGGGGGAATTTCAGAATTCATTATTTTGCATGAAAGGGAAAACAACAACAACAACCTGGATTTATCTCCCAGAGGTTCTCCTCCTCAAAGCCACTTGGAGGCCTAGCATGGCACAGAGCAACCCACAGGGCCTGTCTTGTGCCTGATTTACATCTGTAATTTGCCCATATGGAAGGATCTTAATTAACCTCTTGCAAGCACTGACCTGGATCTATGCAGCTGCCGCACTACACCGCCTCTCATCTCTAACACAACAACCCACTTAGCTTAGCAGAGGCATCTAATGCAAAAAGAGCCCTCATAGGGGCTGGGCATACCTGGGGTTTAGAATGGGCCCATTCAGCAACCGTACAATGCTAATTAATATTTGGGCTTTTGAAACCTAATCAGAGATGCTTTGAAGCATAAGACAGTCATTTAATAGGCACTGCCTGAGGCATTGTTTGGCCATTGTACAGCTCCTATGCTGGCAGCTGCATTCAGGAGAACTGAAGGGCATTGTTACTGTTCCTGGAAGGTTTTTACTTCCAGCCAGACTTTCACTCCCTGCCATTTCATTACCTTAGAATTCAGTAGGGAGGACTAGCATAAGAAAAAATAAAATGCAACTGAAGGGACATCTCCAATTCATAGGTTGTTGGGGTGTGAAAGGTCCCATTCCTGAGAACTTATCAAGAGTCACTGTCAGTAATTTGCATCAGATGGATCAATGGATGTAAACCTCCAAAATGTATTTTGTATAGTTAAGTTTTTGCCTCTATCTTTAGTACATTTTATTTTATTGCTGTGGCTAGTGGCTGATGCAGATAAAGATTCTTCTGATCTGATCAGTGGTCATCGTATGACATCTTTGGGTTTGAAGGGGGTTATATAGCATAAATAAAATGGCCCAGGTCACCCAGGCACCATCTACACATGCAGTAACTTGTGGGGAAGGAAGCATGCAATGTTTTGGTTTGCTTAAAAATGTGGTTCAAATGAAATCTTCAAGCACCCCTAGTGATTACCCATCTCTGATTTTTGCATCATCATATCAACCTGCGCTCTGCCCATCTTGCATTCTTATGTTCAATAAAAGAACACAGCAAGTTCTCACAGGACTCTCTGACACATTTTGGCCATAGGGTGCGAACAAAGTGATCTCTTATTACTGGGAGCACAGAGAGAGAGAAAGAGAGAAAGAGAGAAAGAGAGAAAGAAAGAAAGAAAGAATACTGTTGCAGTAGCGCACCAGGGTTACTAAAAAGAACATACAAAACCACTAATGGAAGGGGAAATTGCAGCCCTTGAATGTCCACTTTTCATATTAGTAAAAAACATTAATGGCAGCACTATGTTTGTTAAGTAGAGGCACCTTTCTTCTCCTCCATACTTCATACTCTTTGGTATCCACATCAAAGTGTTCACTGACTTAGGTAGCAACACCTTAGACACTGGACAAAATGGGGTCATCTCCAATAATTAAGTTGAGATAATTAATCATGTTTTCTATCTTGCAGCTATGCTTCCTCCTAGAACTGTTAATAAAATCTCCTTATGCACAGTTGCAGTTCAGTCAGTGAACAAATCCATTTTGTTGCAATGGAAAGGGACAGTTTCTCTTCTGTATTTTAAGTAGGTCAATGCAAATGTATTGTAGGGAGGATTAAACTGTTACCCTGCCCTCCCCTTCCCAGTAGTGGTAACTTCAAATCATCCTGATTGAATTATACTTCCCATGTCAATAGTAATGAAATTATACGGTCATTAACAGCTGATACTCTGGTGGTCCCAAGTTGTCTTCTGATATTTAAAGCCTGTGGCCTCAAGCGTGAGGCCCATGCAGAATATAGGGTTGCACAGCTAGAAATGCTGCAGAAAAATGTGTAAAATAATATAATCAATGCCTAACTATAATCTACTTTAGCAAATTAACCAATAATATATCTGAGCTGAACACTGAAAGCACATTGCAATATTAAAATAAAACATGATCAGAATTAACCAAAAGGAATGGATGTCAGAGACACTGAGTAAACTACATTTGCAAGGGGGAAAATATCCCTTCCAGTAGCACCTTAGAGACCAACTAAATTTGTTATTGGTATGACCTGTTACTGTAGCAGTGCCAGGTGCTGGAGGGGACGGAGCCATTTCTCCATTCTCACTTCCTGCACCCGGTGCAGGAGCAAAGAAAGCAGACAGCTGGAGGACAGGGGTGGAGGCTTGTGGATGGAAGAAGTTCAATTCTTCACTGCTTCAGATTAAATTCTGAGCCAGAGAAGAATTTGGGAGAATGTAGTGCTCATTTTGTATTTGATGTATCAGAATTTGCTTAAGTCCATATTCTGAGTGAAGGAGTATGGATCTCAGGCAAACATTGCTGAACAGGACAGCGAAAAACCATCTGTAGCATTCCTGCAAAATATAAGTATTAGTGAGATACTAAGAAAGCAACATTAACTCATGAATTAGGACCAAACTGATGTAATGTTGAACACACTTTTCTTTTTACCCATGACAATGCATTTGGATGTACATCTATGGAGCATTCACAAATCATGGCAAATGACCATGATGAATACAATTCATGGATGCATTGTGTTCACCACTATGAATGATCACTTCAGCATCAGAATATCCTGAGTGCACATATAGTATCAATAGAGGGACACAAAGCTTGGACCTAAGACTAATTAGTCACATTAGCCATTTAACCTAATGGAGAGACTTTATTTAAACCACTTGCACGGGAAAGATGATGGAGAATAATTGAACAGTTTTTTTAGCATGAAATGCTCAGAGGTGTAAAATAAGATTACACTGGGACTGGTACCAGGTGGAGGCTTTATTTTTAAAAAAATGATTACTGGAAACGACAATATGATAGTTTGAGGAATTGAGTCAAGTGGGTAAACAGGCTAGAAGACAGAGAATTTTCAGAAACAAGACTTTAATAGTACTCAGGTGTAAAAGTAAGCGCTGTGCAATGTCTTCAATTACTAAATCCATTCTAGAGTCACAAAAAAATTCATTTTATACTCATATAGTCCTAACCTTTCTGATACAACAGGGAAGGATAACATGGCAATCTACCTCAGTTCAGGAACTATTTCTAGAAACTGAACTGTACAAAGATAAGGAAACTACTGCCATAATTATAAATCCAAATAGATTATGCAGAATTGTAAAGCTGGTTTAATCATTAAAATGTGAAGTACTTCCTGAATACAGACCAAAAGAGGTCTTGTTCTATATTACCACAGTGAGTTGAGTGCGCGTTTGCAAAGATTTATGAATGCTGACTCATTTTGGAAGTCAAACCTTTGCCAGCTTTAATCAAGAATATGACAAAACTAAGTAGCATTGCACTAGCACAACTCATTTCCACCCATTTCACTTCTGCAAACAGTTTTATAAAACTCTCTTTTCAAGGAAAAGTGTGTATTTCCCTGCTTTTTCCTTACTACATACATGGCTACTCTGATCACAAAGCTTAACATTATCTACAGTGCAGTACAACAGAAAAGGGCAGAATTAATGACCTGTGAAATAGGTACAGTCAGTGCTGGTTAATCTATGCCTGGCTTAGCCTGAAGCTTTGAGATATAACAGAGGCCAGCTGAAAGCTGCTGAACACTCCTAAGTGTGAGGGAAGGGGAAGCAAAATATAGTCAAAGAGTATATTTCTATTTTAAGAACAGTCGGTCAATACAAATTTTCCTTGCTTACCCAGTGCATTATTTTCATAAGAAATGCACCATTCCTGCAGAAATGCGGATAATAGTTTTTTCCACATTATATTCATGAACGAGTCATTAATGGAAAAGTCATTCCTGGTTTCTGTGTACACTTTCACCCACTGCAGTCCTATAACTTTGTCGAAAAGCTTGCATTTCAAGTCACTTATACAGTAGTGCCTTGGTTCTTGAATTTAATCCGTAACCATTCAAAAACCAAGGCATGACTTCTGATTGGCTGCAGGAGCTTCCTGCACTCAAGCGGAAGCCACGTCAGCTTCTGAAAAACGTTCGCAAACTGGAACACTTACTTCTGGGTTTGCGGCATTTGGCAGCCAAAACGTACGAGTACCAAAGCATTCGAGAACCAAGGTACGATTATAGTATAACATCATCTGCAGTTATCCTAAGGAGGGACCATATCTCAGTGGGAGGGCAACTGTCTTGCATGCAGAGGATCTCAGGTTCAATACTTGGTATTCCCAGTTGTTGTTGCTTATAAGAAAATATTAAGTAGCAGGTGATGGGGGGTGGGGCTTGTCAGAGCCTGGAGAGCCTGTGTTAGTCAGTGCAACAGACAATAGTAAGTTAGACCCTCATATGCACTATACATTTAAAAAAGTATCATACCACTTTAAGAAGTCATGGCTTATCCCAAAGAATCCCGGGAATGGCAATTTGTTAAGGGTGCTGAGAAGGGTTAGGATATCCCTGCTCCCCTCAGAGAGTTACAATTCCCAGTGTGGTTTTAACAATCAGTCCCTTTTCCCATAGAACATCAAGAATTGTAGCTCTGTGAAGGGAATAGGGGGTCTCCTAACAGCATTTAAAACATTCACATCTAGGAACCCCTGGCAAGCCTCCAGGGTACTTCTGGGTTCTCCAAAACTCAGTGTCGTCAGCAACAACAACAACCACCCAGCCAATTGCTCTGTTTTATATTTGTAGCGAAGAAGAAGAGTTCCATAGCACTAAAAGAACAAAGGGTGGCACAGATTAATATTCATGTTGCTCTATTGGAAAGAGCTTACATTTAAGCGTGAACAGTTCGTTCACAATTTGATTAGTTTTTGCTGAACAGTTCAGTATTATGGATGTACAATGGCCTTGCCACTGGAAGATTTCTAGTGAAAGATTAGTTATTCTGGTAATAAACTTAGATGCTGCTTGCCATTCTCTAAATGGGTTTTATAAAAAATTATTGTTATTATCTTAGTCTTATAGATAAGTAAAAACAGGCACACTTCCTCTATTGACTTTACTAAGGTTACAGAAGCATACAGTGGCAGAACAAACCTGTTCATGTGTACTCAAAAGCAAGTCCCCCTACCTTCAGGTAAGTGGATATATGATAGCATACTAAATGACCTGGCCAAGCTAAGGTGCATGCTATCAGTATTTTTTAAAAAAGGTTGAAAGTCTTGACTTTACTGGACTTCTCTGTTAACGTGTTTTTTTTTTTGACAAATGCATCTCTAAACACTTTTATACTTTCCACAACAGCCACTTGCAACACTTTGTGTCATTGAATAAAATCCCAGTGTGAAATGGTTTTGTTATGAGATTGAGTGTATCTAATGAAATGGACAAAAATATACAAATATACAAAAGTATATCCTGTATTTTTCCTTAAAGTGCCACAAAACTGTTACTTTTTATGCTAAGAATCTCAGTTACATTTCTAAAAGCCCTTGTATCTTTAAAGCAAACATTTTGTCCACAAAAGTAAGATTTCTAAAGGCTTCATTGGCACTTTGAACCTAAAAAAAGCTGTCAGACAACAATTCCCTACCCATCACAGTTGTTAAAGTACTTTTAGATATCTGACTCATTATTTTTAACCACTCTACAGAAAGTCACTGCCCTTTAAGAGCATAAGGAACCACAGATAGGAAACTTTGCAGTGATGGAGTACTATGGGAAGAATTCCACATTGTGCTACGTCAATCATTCTGTCAGGGCAAGCATTTCAGCTTACCAGATGGAACAACCACCCCTCTTCTCCCCCCACGGTTCTGAGAGTTCTCCCCACCACCTGCTGAGACAATTTAATGGGGTGGGTCATGGGGGGAGGAGAGGGGGGAAGCCCACTTCACAAGCGGAAGTCCTTGCACGAGCTTTTGCCATGGGACTCATAAATTGAATCCAATGTTGTTACAAATGAAAGTGAATAGGGCAGTGATAAGGCTCTAGTTGCCCAGACGCAATGTAGAAGCTTGTGTGTGAGAGAGGACTGGTTTTGGTCAGCCATTCTTATTACGACTTCATGTTTGTGCCTGAGCTAAATCAGATGGCCATTAATCTCTGTGTGGTCCTCCATGAGTACGTTCATACTAGCCATTTACCATAGGACTTAACACAATTCTAGCTTGAGAAGTGTGCTTCCTTCATGTTAATTGCCACCAAGCAACAAGCAGAAATTCCTGGCCACCCTGATATTAGTGTTAAGTTGCCAGTGTGATCACTGCCCCTGAGAAGGCTATCACATTTCCATTTCCTGGATAAAAGTCAATGTAAGAACATCCCTGGAATCTGTTCTGTGCCACGCCTATGAGGTTTTAGACTTGAAGGCAACCAAGAATTTCTTTCTGGAATGACTTTCCACTGGTATGGGAACATTAAAAAAAAACTTTTTACCACCATGAGGATTATCCAAAAGAAACATAGGGCATATATCTAAGAATAATAAAACATATAATGGTATAATCCAGTCAAAAAACCTGGCTGCACACTAGAGTTTCACTAGTTTCAATCAGAGCTGAGCATGTGCTTAGCTTTGTTCCACAGAAATCAGCATGCAAGGCTATGCATCTTTACTTAGAAGCGAACCCATTTGTGTTCAGTGGGGCTTATTCCCAGGTCAGTGTGCAATGGACTGAGGAATTAAAGGGGTTCATTTTTACAAGTTAAATGTGAAAACTTACATTTGGCTTAGAGGAAGTAGAAAAGCACAGTTTTCTAGCTTCTAAAAGCTACATAAGAGTTTTCATATTTAACTTTTCAACCATGATTTATTTATACCCTTTATACCTTTATAAATAAATAAAAAAGAAACGTCTAGAACCAAGTCTGGGAAACTTCCCAGCACTCAGAATTTACCACTGCAGCTGAGGCTATGCATTTCAAGCTGCTTTCTGTACACACCAGAGGGGGAGGCGATGCCTCCACCCAATGTGTAATTACCTGATTTGTTTCCTCACACGCAACTCCAATTCACTGAGGCTGCAATCTGTGCATGTGCTGTCACCTGTGCATGCACAACAGCTGTCTGAAATGTAGCCTGCAGCTGAACCGTGGCTTCCATCCCCCCCCCCCATCAGAAGGAAGCTGGGTTGAGGGAAAGCACATCAAACTGGAGTACAGTGGTACCTCAGGTTACATACGCTTCAGGTTACTCCGCTAACCTAGAAATAGTACCTTGGGTTAAGAACTTTGCTTCAGGATGAGAACAGAAATCGTGCTCCGGCAGCAGTGGGAGGCCCCATTAGCTAAAGTGGTGCTTCAGGTTAAGAACAGTTTCAGGTTAAGAACGGACCTCCGGAACGAATTAAGTACTTAACCCGAGGTACCACTGTATTTCTCAAAAAGCCACAGGGTACAGATGGATTGTGACCAACATTATGTGTGCACTGCTTCCAATACTAGGGGCAGGAGTGCGCTGGGGTGAGAGCAAATGGTAATGTATACAGAGTCCGACCCTCCTGCAACATGTAGATGCTAGAACTGCCCAGTCCTAAGAAAACTGGATCTTCCCCACTCATAAAATGGCCTAGCGATCTACATGGTTCAAGTTGTTTGTAGCCTGCTTTGTGGCTTCTGAAGCTAGGGTACAATGAAATGCACACAGGGACACTAACACGTAAACAGATACTGTCACTGGAATTTCCAGTATCGAAATACACTGCTGGCACTACATGAAACATGAGAGATTAGCAGTAACACAGGACTTAAGAGTTAAGAACTCACTCAACTAGTTATAATCCCCAAATTCTTCTCCACCATTTTTAGCATAAGAACAAGTTATTTAAAAATACATTAATACAAAATGCATGGTACATAATTTCTGCTTCTTTTCAATTGCATTCACTAGGAAATGGCATACAGACTTTGTGCTTCAACTTTATTTTGTTGTTTATAAAGGCACCCCCCCCCCCGCCCAAACCCGGTGCAAAGAATACTGTTGAGCACTGTGACAAATGGAATTAGTTAACAAGGAAAAAGGGCAAACTGTCAGGTGCAGCAGCTTTTCCATCAAAAGAAGGAAACGGAATGCAGCCAGTTTTGCTCTCTATGTTTTCAAGGCAAAGATTCCCTTGTGGCATTAAAAACAACTCTTCAAAATATAAACTAGAATATCAGGAATAATAAAATTGGTCTCTCGCTACAGTCAGCTACCACAAAAAGTTTTTTTACAGAAAGAATTTCAGAAAGTCAACAGCACAAGCGGAAAGCAGGAAATATATTTTACACCATAGTAAAAATTGCAAGCTGTAAATTACTAAACAGAAGACCTGACATTTTACAAATTGTAATAAAGCAACCCACAGCCTGTATTAAATCCTCACAATAACATTCTTTCTTGGCAGAGAAGCAGGTATGCCCAAACCCCCTCATACTTACATTAAAAGGAATCTCTTAAATATTCTCATAAAATCCCTTTCCCCAGAGCAGAAGATATAATCCTGCCATTAGTTTCATGCAAGAGTCCCATTGCTTTAAATGCATAACAAAACTGAGAATAGGATTACAGTTCAAATGAGGATCAGAAAATGATGCAAAATCTAAGCAAACACATTTGATAATAAAGCACTTATTAATCAAGAGGTCATTTTGTAAAGGTAAAGGTAAAGGTACCCCTGCCCGTACGGGCCAGTCTTGCCAGACTCTGGGGTTGTGCGCCCATCTCACTCAAGAGGCCAGGGGCCAGCGCTGTCTGGAGACACTTCCGGGTCACGTGGCCAGCGTGACATCGCTGCTCTGGCGAGCCAGAGCCGCACACGGAAACGCCGTTTACCTTCCCGCTGGTAAGCGGTCCCTATTTATCTACTTGCACCCGGAGGTGCTTTCGAACTGCTAGGTTGGCAGGCGCTGGGACCGAGCAGCGGGAGCGCACCCCGCCGCAGGGATTCGAACCGCTGACCTTTCGATCGGCAAGTCCTAGGCGCTGAGGCTTTAACCCACAGTGCCACCTGCGTCCCTTGGTCATTTTGTACCTTATATCTAAACAATCCTGTGTTGGATCACTGTTACTATGCAGTGGGACATAAACTTATAAAGCACAGAACAAAGCAGCCTGAAAACCAAGCAAGTTTCACAGAACTAAAAATCTGTTTTCTGTTCATAATTACACATTGCAGAGTGACATAGAAAAAGAGCCAAGACCAGAATGGAAGCACTAGGCTGCAACTATGATGGCCTGCTACTAACAATAAAACATTTTTTTAAACCCCACTTGACTTTAGGTTTGTTGCTACAGAATTTCTTTCCACTACTCACTTGAATTTTGCAAGTGAAACAGATCCAGCATGTTGGGTAGGAAAAAAATAAATCTAGCAGGAATGAAACACCACTTTTAAACCGTTGTGTCAGGATACTGAAATAAGAAGAGATCTGAAACATGCCGCAGCAAGTAAAGTTGTATAATGCCAGCTCACCAAGGCATGCATTCCAAGCCACTCATAAAGGGCAAACAAGCAGCGTTACCTATAAGAATGCCTGCGTCTAACATTTAGATCAGAGGAAAGTGAGCATGTATAGTTAAAAGCAAGAAGGAGCTCCAATGAAGCTTGCTACTTACCCAGCAGTATGAACCATGATCTTCTCACCCACCCTCCCTAACAAGTCCAGTACACTAAAAGTCCTTTTATTGTCTGGAGGAAATACAAACAAAGTCCCGGAGGAGGCAAGAAGAAAAGCTCCAGAGCAGGGAACTGTGAGAGACTGAATTTAAACCCCTACCCAAGATGCTGTGTACTATGTGTCTATCTTTAACTTGTAAATGATTTGGTTTCACATTCCACTGAAGTCCTGCTGGCAGATGCTTTTGCAAAGCTTACCAATCACAAGCACTCAGATATACTCCCTTTCTCTCCTCTCCCCACTTCTTGTCACTCCACCCCCCCCCTCATTTCTCTCCTTTGGAGAGCCCCACACAGCTGCTGCTTTTTTTTTTTTTTTACCTGTCTCTGCAAGATGAAAGGAGAAGCTTTCATTGATCCTTGCTCTGTGGGCAGAGATGGAAATCAAAGTTCTCTTGCTATCATGTCTCCCCATTCAGACACCCGCACAGTTTTGCAGCCAGGAATAAACTAGCTTCCAAACTTGGCTGCCCAGGAAAGGAATGTTCTGCAAGTGACATTCCTCAGAGCCTGCAGCAAGAGGGCATAGGAGTTATTCTGCCACTGAACAACATGCATAATTTTGTAGGTTTACATCACTGAATATTAAAAGAATAACATCCATCGTATTCCACAACTACACTGGCAAGATCATGTTTACATCCTGATCCCAAAATCTTTATTTCCATGTTCAATATTTTTCAATGAAACAAATTTCTGATGAGGCGTGCTTGGGATCACAGTCTTAAGAACGTTAAAAGCTGCTTTGTGAAATTAAACTATGATCTATCTAATTCAGTATTCTACTTCCAGAAGTGGCCAACCAGATGTCACTGTGAGAGGCTCGGAAGCAGGGCTTCCCTGTAATTTTCTAACCAACATAGGTAATCAGAATTATATTGCTAACATTTGAGCAGTGCTGCCAGCCAGTTATAGAAAACTGAGCTGATTAATGGCAACCATTTAAATTAAGTAGTTAACGGTCACTTGCAAATTTATACAGATTTCCAAGCTGAATTAAAAAGTTTTGCTGTTTTATTTGATTTTTTTTTAAGTGTGTACACATGACAGCAACCATTAAATCTGAGAAGAGACATTAAATTTGTCTATGTGAAAAAGCAGGGGATGGCTCTTCTAAAACAGTACCTGCGGTTTTCATAGGCACTTGTCTACATCTGGTTCACAGCATCCTGCTCTCACAGCAGGCAAGAAGATGCCTATGGGAAGCCCACAAGCAGCAACTCTCTCCCCACTTGGTCTTCCCAAGCAACTTGTATTCAGAGGCAAAGTGCTTCTGATGGCAATTCACCATGTGCCATGGAGATCTAGTGTTCAAGAAACACAAGCTCAAAGTTTCCTTGGACACACAGAAGTAGTTGTGCATTTCTTTGGATCCCAGCGGATGCCTCAACTTATGCAGGCTCTTCTGAATGTACAAGGAAGCACTTGACATGCATTGAATATAAGAGGCATCTAGCAGAAGCACATTCAACAAAGGGAGAACCTCAAAGATTTCAAAAAAGAGCGCAACAGCACTCTCCTCACTGGTGATTCACAGCAATTGATATTTAGAGACAGGCTGCCTCTGACAGTGGAAGAAGAATATAGCCATAGTGGCTTGTAGCCACTGTTAGTCTTATCCTTTGATAATTTGTGATAAACCATAGATCCGTATACTGGCATTATGAACTGGCAGTTTTATTTTCAATTGCTGTCTTAATGATCCCTAACATGGAATTTGCCTTTTCCAAAGCAGCTGCATATTGAGTCAACATTTTCATTGAGCTATCTACTAACAACCTCAATCTCACTTTTCTGGTCGGTCACCACTAGTTTAGACCCCTTCAGTGCATATGTGAATTATACAAAGAATATATTGGATTCTTTGTTCCAATGTGCATGACTTTACATTTGCTTGTCCTACTGAATCACAGTTACCATTTTAATGCCCATTCACATAGCTTGGAGAGACCCTATTGAATCCCATTTTTGTTTTACCACCCCGAACAATTAGGTGATTAATTTGGGCTCCATTTTAATCAACCAGAAAGGTTTTTAATTAACTTATCTAACTAATTAAATGGAACGCATGTTGCAGTGCTGATTTTTATTTAATAATTAAAATACCCATTTGTAGATATATCCATCATGAATTTGTCTGTTTCTTCTTGAAGCCATCTAAGCCATTTACCAAAAGAACACAGAATTCACCTTTGGGCAACTCACACAGCTGAAAGAGCTTAAGTTTTACAGTTATCTGGTTTTCTCCTAGAATTTAAAAATACATTAATGAGATTTAGAAAACAGACTGGAGCAGAAACATCAGGGAAGGATGCCAAGGTTTTCCAGGAAAGAAGTAGCTGAAATCTGATATGCCTGCCAGATCTAATATTAGTTAATGGCCAAGTCCATCTTAAACCTAGAACCACTGATTAAATAACAATGCAGAATGGGATCACAGACAAGCATTATCCAGGGAGGGAGGTTTCATAATGCTGTCAGATCAATATAGGAAGAAAGGGGCAAAATAGGAGACCGGATCTAATTATCAGTGCTGTTGATCCTCTTCCATATCTAGTTCTGGCAGGGAATCCAATCTTGAAATGAGAAGGTGTGTGTGAATGGGGCTGGCTAAACTGCCACCCACTGGTCACTGCCAAAATCACCCCACCAGTGTAGAACTTTCCCAGAAGACTGAAGTTTTGCACAAAACCAGAAGAATTTGGTTTAATTTTATGTGCAAAACACACACACACACACACACACACACACACACACACACAAACTTATTAGGCTGCTCATTTCCCCCTCTTAACTGTTAGAGTCTATCAGTAGTTTTAAAAAAAGCAGTTGAATGACAAGGATAAAAATGTTAAATGTGCGCTTGAAGAAATATATGACTAAAGTGGAGGAGCCTACGATCATTATCCGGAATCTAAAATTACCTACCTGCACCCAGGCCCTTCATTCAAAGCCTACCCACTTGAGATCAATGCAGGTCAGCCGATGGGGTCATTTAATCCTTAAAGTCAGCTGATCACTTGATCATTCCTGTCTGTGTCACAGAGGCTTAGGCTGCAATCTATACATGCTTTGGAGCAGAGCCTACTGAACACCGTGGAACTTACTTCTGAAGCAAACATGTGTAGGATCAGAGTATGTATGGTTGTGTACATATTAAATGTCTTAAAATGCAGCTTGGTTGTTCTTTTTCTCCATTTGCTTCAAAGCTGTTGGGGGGGGGTTGCATCAAAATGCAGTATTTCATAAGAAGTGACAAGATACATATGGATTGTGGCCAACGTGTGTACACCAGTGGTTCAAATTTGCTGGACACAGAGTGAGTGGGAATGTGCACACAGCCAAGAAGTATGTTGCCATACTAACAATTGTTCTAAGGCTAACTCAACCCTCTAATTTCCCCTTTCTAAATATCCATCTTGCAGTTTTAATTTTGCAAAGATCAAATGCACATTCAAATATGGATTATCTTACTGCACACATTTCAGTAAGTGGGTGAGGAACAAGCACCAAGATGGAAAGTAAAGCATAATGAATTATTGAGCCATTTCAAATGAAGCCTGGAAAAATATCAATTTACAGTCACGCCAATTTATACAGGATAGCATGGCAAAACATTTGTATTATACAGAGGTTCAAGTCTTGCCAGAGCTACAAAATAAAGCCTTTGTCGACAGTTGTTAACAACGTTTGAAACTAAAGCAATACTACGTACACGGGTCAGCTACGCATGTACACAGGAACAAATTGTGTTCTGAACCAGCTTGGCTGCAGACAAGGCTAATGGCATTTCTTACTGCTCAGCTGTACAGAAAAGGCTTTGAAACATTTTGAACACCAGCACTAAGGGATTAAGTGCCTGGCCACTGAAAACGCCAACATACACATAGTACTTCATACTAACAAGGAAAACAGCTCAATGTTTTGCAACTGAATCTATAATGGAGAGGGACCATACTTTATAAGTAACTAATAAATGTCACCAATTTGTTGCTAATTCTACTTCTTCACAGAGTCCTTGTTATTCAACAGAGATTCTGGCTCTTCTGGCAAAAGCCATTTCTCTTAACAAGGCCTGAAGAGAAGCTACCTAACGATTTCAAGATTTGTATATTGGCGGGGAAGGAAACACTTCTCTTCTGAACTAATAACTATTCTCTCTCATGTCAGTTCTCATTTCTGCAAATGTGTAAAACTTGCACTTCTCCATAAATGATTGTGTGAGATACAGCTTGATGCAAAACAACAGCAACAAAGTATATCCACAACTATTTCCCCTTGAAGTCTCATACATACTAAGCTTGTAATTTAGAGACTGCCACAATTTATTTGTGTTCCATTCGCTGGATGGGCTTGCTGTGATATGCAATTATTAAAGGCCACAGGTAGATGGAGTAGATGATAACAATACCGTCCCTTTCTCTCTGTCCCTCTATTTTTCTTTGTTTTCTACCTTCATAGACTTCATACTTTCACAGGGGACCTGCCTTTACTTATTATGCAGCATCTAGCTTGAATTTAGGAATAATAATAATTTCCAGAAGAGATTTAACCAACATTACCTTCAGTGATTACTGCATTCAAACAGAACTTGAAAATGTAATTTTCAATGAATTAAAAAATGAAAATCTCCAACCACCATAAATAAGGAATAAGCACTTTGCAGGGCTACATTAATTTGTTTATTTATTCCTGGTTGTGTAGCTTGTTTTTCAGCCTACTGTTATGGAAGCTTGCAAAACAAAATCACGCCATAAATTATAGCATAATACAGTCATTAAAACCAATAACCTTAAAACCACACACACAAAAATGAGTAAAGCTCAGTGAACAGTCTCAAGGCACATGACAGAGTTCAACCGTGGGTCTTGCACGCTACAATAGATGAAGACCACTTGGAAATCATATGTCAGCCGCTCTGAGCTCCTCAGAGAAAAAGCAGGTTAAAGTGTAATTAAAAAGAAAAAAGAAATCACAACATTCTACTTTTAAGTCAGATAAACAGTCCCAAGGGACTGGCAAAGTAGACAGGTTTTGCTAATTTTCTCAAGGTCTCATAGAATAGTAGATCTCTGTAGGGAAGGAACATGCACCCATGAATTAACAAGGATGAAACAGTATGGGAACACACAGCATTCCAACTAATGGCTGATTTTCACAATAGCTGAGTTGAACAAATAAAAAGCACACATTCTTTCACACACTTGCAGATGTGTAAAGGCAGCTTGTACCTGTATTCATCTTAACATGTGAACGAGCTTACAGGCACAAAGCTTTGTGGAGATAGAACACTGTGATACACGGGGACTCAATTCAGACAGACAAGAATGTCTGAATGAATGGCAATTTACACATGGCTGAAAAAAAAAGAACTGCATCACCCAGAAAGAGAACAGACAAAACAGCAACTGCATAAAAATTGCATATGCTAATTTATGCAGACAGATGCAAATTTTGGAAAAAATAGTCCATTGTAATTCGAAATAAAATACAGCTCATCATAGTTGGGAAGACTGACCAGGTAACCTGCTTAGGTGCTAACTGTTGATGAGCAACTTCACGGCCCTGATCTCCCTTCTTTATTTCTAAGCTAAACCTGGATTGGGCAATCCTTCAAGCAGTGGATTTTCCTCCTTAAAATAATAATAATAATAATAATAATAATTTTTTATTTATACCCCGCCCTCCCCAGCCAAGGCCGGGCTCAGAGCGGCTGACATATGACATATGACATAGGGCACATGGCCATTCTACATGAACTGTGGTGGGTCCCCTCCTCTGTCCTTTCTAATATCTTGCATGCTCTCTCTTGATGCAGGGCTGTTTATTAGGTTAAACACAATTTATATGCATTGCCTTCGATTTACCCCCTTGAATGGCATGATCCTTTGACTGAATTCTGAATTGGGGTCCCATACTACATCTGATTCTTGAAATTTGTGGTGTCTAGGCATGTATTTTAAGTCAGGGTTGAAGAAATGAGCAATTGGGGAGGTGAGAAATAGATTTCTCCCTCCTCCCGTTTGTTTTATATGCTCCACCAGACATAAGTATGAGGAAACTAGTCTTAGCTGCTATTTAGTCTAGAACTACTAAGTCATAAGAACTAAAGAACCAAGTGAAAGAGGAAAACATCTAAGCATGCTGCATTAGCATTTTTATATCTAATGATGTGCCTGTCTTTTGCTTCATGTTGGTGCTGAATGTGGAAGTTAACCACATGGCAGTTGCATGCAGGCAATGCAAGAGAAAAATCTTTCCCCTTTGTTTAGAAATCTTTGCTCTCTCTTTCTACAACAGGCAGCTTATTAAAGATAATGATCTCATTTTAAGAGAAAGGGGGATGTTATGATTAGCTGCTTTGAGCTGCCTGGGTTTTTTTCCTCCTTTTCCCCCAAATGCCCATGAAGCCATCCAAGCACAGTTGCTTACAGCAAGAGACTGACAAGTTATATAATGTAGTCAGTAAATACTTCACATTCCGTGGTTCACTGCAGACTTCAGAAGGAACAAAACCCATGATTCACAGTAATGCCGCTCTGGTTTAAAAAGAGAATTTAAAATCCTGCTGCAAGCAAAAAGGGAAACAATGGCTTATAAAAGATGACATTGTATGTGGTAATCTTTAACGTGCTGTTGATAAACATACCACAGAACTACTGAAGGGTTAAAAAAATAAACTCCATTAACTACCCCCAGCTAATAGCATGCAAAGCTTTTTCTCTTTACAGACTTTATATGTAAAAGGGAGACAGCAGTACAATCTTGGGTTTGTTTCTTATTTGATAAAACCAGCTTTGTAATAACTTTGGTTTATATATATATATATGTCTAACATACCATAATCTCAGAGTATGCTTACATTATGACCAACAGATACATTATATATAAAAAGACATGAGTTTGTCATGGCACTTAATATTTGTGTACCAAGCAATAATCCTACAGTGTGGTGTTTTCATGTTTCAAGAAAGCTTCAGCATTCTGGACAAATTTAACTCAACCTGCCTCCTGATACAGTTTTGGTGCATTTGTTCTATAAAGATATTTTCAGATGTTCTATTGACCCATACTGTGTGGTCCTGTGTCTCTTTGCAGCATGGAAATAGACAAATATGAGCCCGAGATATGTGATTAGCCAAAAATGCCTCAGGAAAAGGGACAGCAGTGGCAGAAGGAGAAGGGCTACAGCTCAGTGGTAGAACACACAACTTCCATGTAGAAAAGTCCTATTTTCAGTCACTAGCATCTTGAGGTAGGACTGGAAAAGACACCTCCTGAAACCCTGAAGAGCCGCTTCCGGCCATGACACACCAGCTGTTGTTGAACTACAACTTTCATTATCGCTGGCTGCTTGCCATGCTGGCTGAGGCTGATGGGACTTGTAGTTCAGCAATATCTGGAGGGTCACATGTAAATAATCCCCCTTGTTGTGTAGACGGTACTGAGCTAAATGGACCAATGACCTGATATTGTAGAACAGAGCTTCTTGTGTTCTGATGGGAACAGGCGCAGAGGTGTCTTTGCCTTGTGACATTTTGAAGAAGACCCAAAAAAGCTGAGGCTCACCTGTTACCCTTAACCCTACTGAAAGTTGTACGTCTGCCCAGAACATTAAATGCTTCTGAAAGCACCACATTAAAATCCTATGCATGTTTACTAAGAAACAGGTCCCACTGTGTTCAGTGGCGCTTGCTCCAATGAAAATGAAAACAGGATTACAGCAACAAGCCTCTTTCATTGTTCAATAATTTCAATTAAATGCATACAGAGTTATTCTAGCTATATGCATATATTTGGCTGGGGTTTCTCCCACTCCTCAAGAGGCTTAACTATGAATGCAATCAAACAGTTATTTGTAAAAGCCACACCTATATACCTCATTAACCTCAAGGACAGATCTAGATTTAGAGATTTCTGGCACTCTGCTGTCATGAAAATAGCCCAAACCACCACAGAAATGACTTACGGAATTTTCTTGTGTGTCTTAAATCAGTCCCAAAATGAAAGGTATAATTGCTTTTTTTTGCGGGGGGGGGGGGGCTTTTTTTTTAAAGTCCTAAGTGGCTGATCCAAGACACTGAGACACTGTAATGTAAACTATTATTTATGGCTGCTGCTTTTACTAAAGCCTTGCTCCATTGCCCCAGGGTTTTGTGACTGAACACCACAGTGATGAAATTAAAAGGCAGCTGGGACGAATTTATTCAAGGTGTGGTTTCCCACAGATAGAAATGGCCATCTCTGTAAGCTTCCAAATTGCTCACACTTCCAGTCAGGTTATTTAAAAACAACAACATAAAAGAGGCGCCATTATTATTATTTTTTAAAGAGCTTTGGATTCTGAAGCAGGTTCCACAACCAAAGCTGTTAATAATAATAATAATAATAATTTATTATTTAAAACATCTACAACTGCTGTTATAGAGAAATTGCTTCCCCAGACCCAAATAAATGGATCTGATCAATCCATATGTGATGGCTTTGTTTCCCTATGGAACATTCAAACAGAATAAAATAATAATTAATGTGGTTCTCAGATGAATATGTGCTGAATTTCTCTCCTGGAGAAGAAATGTACTTCCCCTTCTTCAGTAGTGACTGTGGAAGGGTTCCTTACCTGACCTCCCATTGCTGCCATCCCTGTGGCATACTGGGAGGGCAAGGTGATGATGAGGCTGGAACATTTGAAATGCACTGACTGTGGTGCTACAGCAGCTCTCCTGGTGTCTGTACCACACCAGCCTCATCACCAACTTTGCCCTTCCCAGTATGCCACAGCAATGGTAATGATAGGAGGTTAGCTAAGCGGTCTTGCTCCACCTCACCAACCGCTACTGCCCCTTGTAATGCTCATTATCTAGAAAGAGAGCATTTTGCTGCTTGAGACAGAGAAGGAAATGTGGCCCATTCCACCCAAATAAAGGGGCACAGCAGTCATTACATCTCCATTTGCTACACATTTGCATTACCCAAAGTCAGCTGTCTGAGGAAGTCACCTCACTCTGCCTAATGGTAGGACTAGGCCCAGAAGACAGTCATGTTTACACAACACCTTGATAATGCAACAAGAAAAATGAAGGAAAGACTTAGCCGACAACCATCATCCCAACTTCTAACCGCCTTCACATTCAATTTTACATTTTGTCTAACCAGAATTCAAGGTTGAGGTGAGTTCATATATAATCATCAGGATAAATGACCATATATATTTTAGAAAAGCACATGCCTTTTTCAAAGGAAGAGAGATCTTGTTAATTAAGCGTTGAGCTAAAGGTGTGACTTATGGAAGACAAGATGCACTCAACTCTGCTACATACTTTTCTAACAACTGTTGTTGAATTTCTTTATGCATAGGCACAATATTTATCCTCATCTCATTTATCCTCCTTACCAGAATGTAAATTCTCTGAGATTAGCTCTTCTACACCTTTTCCCCAAAGCATGTCCTTACCTTTGAAAAACAAATACAGTTTGTTCAACAAACTGATTACTCTCCATTTTACAGGGTATCAATTAGGAGTTCTTCATTAGAAAATATCATCAGTATCAGCATATTAAAAATCACTGCAAAACTAATTTTTGCATGGGCAGTGAAAAACAACAAAAAAACAACACACAACAGATAAATGACATCAAGGCTACATTTACTTTTTTACATTTAAGACATCACACAGTACAAGATCAAAGTCAGTTCTATTTGGAGCAAATCAGACAAATCCATCACTGAGACAGAATGTTTGTGTGATTTCATCTGGTGTGACATGCAGACCTACACTACCACCTGTTTCAACTCCAATGCATAAGATATCCAATGGCAGTGACAAGTAGCAAAAATGTCAGATGTATAGTCCTAGATTTAAAGACATATGTAGCCTGCATCGTTAAGTGAAACCACAAAATGCTAAATCAAATGCTGAATGCCCTTTCAATAAAACAAAGTGCAGTGTTGTCAGTCACAGAGAGAACACTACATTAGCGTTTCCTCTTACTATAACTTCATATATTGTAGTCTTAAAGAGATTCTAGTGAAATGTATGATACGGATAACATGTAATAAAATGCTGCATTTTTAAAAATCCTCCAGGCACTTTCCTGAAAAATACTTTTATATGTACTGAAGCAACAGTTTGTGCAAAAACTATGTTCACCAAGCAATTTCTTTTCATTCAGGAATGACACAACAAACACCTAGCCAGGGTCTGCTTTTAAAACTCAGAGGAGGTTTTAAAACAGATGAGTGGTACACACACTGGATAAGTAAGAGAAACAGTCAATAAACCTGAGATTCACAGAATTGCAGTAAAGTGTCACTGGAATTGTGGTTTAATGTATCTTCTAACTATGGCACCCCCTGAAGAAAATTCTTAAAAACAAACAGCACAACTTGAAGGCTGCATGTGGCCAGCTCACACAACACATTTTTCGCTTCTCCTTACCTCCATCCCACTTCCATTGTCCACTTCCCTGCTACTCCACTCTTTGTCCTATATAGTTCCCCCTCTGTTCTGTATACACTGCCTGCCTCTTCTCACATTTATTGTTAGGTTAAAGTTAGAGGTTAAGTGATTAAGTGTGTATTCCTAAACCCAGTTGCTGCGCAGTGGGGCTGAACAGAGCTGTGCTGCATCCACAGCCCTGCTGAGCATGCCAGTCTGGCCAGAAGTGAGGCAGGGTGATCTTTGGTCCAAATCAGGTCTGATACCATCATGTATGGTAATGCAGTTGTCCCAGGATCCAATAAACCTTAGACTGGCTCAGTCATTCCCCCTCCCCGCCCAGGATTATCCAATTTGGGTGGCTTTTCAGTGGCCACTGCCTGTAAGTCTGGCAGTTGGAAGAGAGAGCTGCACCCTGGTTTTGTGGTGAAGTGCCTAATTAGGTTATTGAGCTAAACTCCCATGGAAGAAAAGATTACTGACAGGATTAGCAGTGCTAGACAGGACCTTTAGAAAGTCAGTGAAGCCACCAAAGAATTAATTGCAGACCTCTACAAGTAATGTTACCAAATTATCTCATTAGTGTCTGGCATCTGGGATCAGCCTTTCTGGAGGACTCTCCTCTTGACTTAGAAATCGCTTCTTAATTCAAGGTCATGCAATGACATCATCCAGTACAAGAGTAGCAACAGAGCAAAAGCATCCCACCTGCTCAGAAAAACCGGTAGCTAATATAGTTACAAAGCTGTAGTGCTAAGCTAAAGAAGCTCTATAGGGCCAAAACTATAGTTTTCCTGCAGCCAACAGGGCAAGAGCATTGCGAGAAACAGACGCATTCAGCTGAAATGAATCCAGATGCAAACACATTTCTTTAATTCCTCACAACTCTCATGAGCAAACATGATTCAGTTCTCTTGGAGCCAAAACACATGCCTATGTGGTACCTGTAGTTCACTCAACTACTGTACAACTACACTGGGGTATGCAATCCAGTGCTGGTCCTTTCACGAGGTGAAATCAATTGCCTCAGAAAACAGGGGACAGGGGACAGAGTCGTAATGAGGGTTGCCAGAGCCCAGGGCAAGGAAAATATTTTGCACCCTAAGACAAGTATCGCGCCACCTACCGGCGCCTCCATGTTGCACTGCAGCTGCTGCCAGCCAGAGCTATGGAGCAATGGTGGGACATGCATGCATACCTCCTGGGGTTGGGGTGCTGCCACTGCCACAAATCTTGCCATCTGCCCACCTCCCCTGCTGGCAGGGGATGCTGTGCAGCCAAGGGATGCAAGAGTCCATCCTCTCCCAGCTGCTGCTGGGTGTGCTGCTCAAGTGAGGTGAGCAGGCAGGAGAGGAAGCATGGGGCGAAAACTGCAGAAGTTCACCCCTAGAAATGTTCACACCTGGGCCAAGCATCCCAGTTAGTCCCCCATTCTACACCTCTGATAAAGAGTGTTGAATTAGCACAATTGCTTTACTGCTGACTTAGCCAATGCTACTCTCACCACCCCGCTGCCTGGCAAGATTTCTGACTGGAGCTCTTCAGAGTATCTGCCCCATCCCTTGCTCAAAGTGAGGCATTCCAGTCACTGCAGTAAGCCAGGGGCAGAGCGGATACTCTCTGGGGCCAGATTGCCCAGAATATCTTGATCTGATGCCCCTTCCTCAAAACAAAGGAGACTGCCAGTACTAACAGCAGCAAAAAAAAGAGAGTATAATATGAGCAAGAGGGGAGGGTTGGGGAGAGAAGAGGAAGAGTACAAGTAGTGTGAGGAAAGGAGTGGAGCCAGCTGCCTTGGAACTGCCCCAGGTGAACCTATGACCACCAACCCCAGCCAGCATCAGGGATGGTGCGAGGTGTAACGGTCCAGCAACATCTGGAGAGCCATAGGATTCCCAACCCTGCTGTGGCAGATAAATGTGGCATGTTGACTCCTCTATTGTGCTATCAGTAGTATACAGATCTTTCCAGGAAAGTTATTTAAGCCTGTCTACATTAAGAATTATTAATAATTATTTCTAAGTAAGAATCCTTTTTTGCCACGTTTTCCCAGAACACCACTCTTTTACCACTATGTACACAAACACTGCCAAAGTTGGTATTTGTATCTTATCTGCTGCCATAAATAGACGTTTCAATGTGGTTTCTTCAAGGGCCCAATACCAGGGCATAAACAGTACATACAAAGGAGGTATAGATTCATCTCCCTCCTACTCATTTTTGTTGCCTTTCTATTTCAAACAAAGAGGTACTGAAAACTCCGCACAGCGATTTTCTGTTTTTTTCCAAGTTGTACAAAAGGCCACAAAACACAAGAATTAACTTGCTTTGTAGAAAGTTTTGCGCATTATGACTGGCGTAGTAATGAAAGGGACCACACACTTAATTGTACCACCTATTTGCCCTTGAAATGTCTAAAAGTTTGCAGCAAAATGGTATGACAGTTGCTAAATCATTACTTGATGTTACAAAACAAAAAATATCATTATTCAGAGCAAAAGAGGGATGAATGACCGAACGGCAAAGATTGTAGTATTGCACTTAGTCTTCTTGAATCCCATTGACGGCATTTTGATTTAAGTAGCCTAACCATGCTGAAGGTTGCAATCTCGTGTACACTTACCTGAGAGTAAGCCCCATGAAACACAGTGGGGTTTACTTATGAGTAAGCATGTGCAAAAATATGCCACAGAACACCAATCCCATGGTTTCCTTGGGAGCAAGGTAAAGGTACCCCTGACCGTTAGGTCCAGTCACAAATGACTCTGGGGTTGCGGCGCTCATCTCGCTCTATAAGCCAAGGGAGCCAGCGTTTGTCCACAGACAGCTTCTGGGTCATGTGCCCAGCATGACTAAGCTGCTTCTGGCAAACCAGAGCAGCGCATGGAAATGCCATTTACCTTACCGCCGGAGTGGTACCTATTTATCTACTTGCACTTTGATGTGCTTTCAAACTGCTAGGTGGGCAGGAGCTGGAAACGAACAACAGGAGCTCACCCCATTGCAGGGATTTGAACCGCCGACTTTCTGATCAGCAAACCCTCAGTGGTTTAGACCACAGCGCCACCCGCGTCCCTTTACTTGGTAATAAATCCCACTAAATATAGTAGGAGGAGTCATGTCATTTGTAAATAACAGAGGGAGGCTTAGTTTCTGTGAATATTGTTTTGTAAGTTATATTAGTCTGAAAAAGGTTGTGGCACATAATCTCCGCAGAATGTTCAGCGGAAAATTGCTCAGAAACATTTTGGCTCCATCAGCTTTCCTTGATTGACAACGGAATAAGGAAGGATCCTCCCAAAGGCCAGCACATCTGTGCTGGATGGCAAGCCAGCCAAGACAAAAAGATTTTCTAAGCCAGGAAGATGGGCAAGACAAGGGAAGTCAGACTCAAAGGAATCTAGTGAGACAGAGAGAGCATGCAGAGGCTTCTCCACAATTCTCTCCACCCTTTTCTCACAGTAGTACATGATTCAGTGGTTTGGCATCCTGTCCGTAGGAGCTGATTTCCTTTGAAGTCATCCTTTATTTGCTATAGTAAGGCATTTTTCACAGAATGCCCGTATTAGCCTTCCCATACTTTAAGATCATCGTCAAGGGCACAACTGGGAGCAGAGGATTGGTGTGGCCACAAAGGAGAGGCCTTTTTAGCAATGGCCCCATAGTGGGGGAGAGATGCCATGCCCTAAAGGCTTGCTTATTTTCTGTTGTGTACTTTGAAATAGGATTTTATCAGGTTGCTGAATTTCTAAAGTGGTTTTAGTGATATTTATTGGATCTTAGTGCTTTTACTGGGCTGGATGAGTTTTAGGAGGGGAGGGTTGTTCAGTTGGTGTTTAATTTTTAGTATTTTGCTTTTATAGCTTTGAAGCTTATTTTTAAAACAAATTTGTTTGTTTGACAGAATTTATATACTGCTTGACTGTAATAAAACCTCTCAACGGTTTATAGCCTTTAAGCGGTTGTATATCGATTGTTGAAAGTAGCTTTTAGAGGGGTATTTATATATTAAAAGATGCCACTTATAAATATTTTAAATAAATAAATAATCTAGCCTAGCTGCTATTTCATCCATGTCTTGCCATGAAAGTACAATTATTTTATATGGTTTTAAAATTCTGCACACTATCATTAATAACCAGAACAAATAATTCCATTAAGGCAGGGAAAGATCAAAGGTGCCCACCTCTTCAAAAACTCTATTGTTCTTGAAACAATATCCTTGTCAAAAGGTCTACCTGTCCTCATGGATGCATAGCTAGGTGAGTTTAAGAGATCCATCAGTCAAGGACAAAATAAAAGCCTGCTGGATCAGGCCGATGACCCATCCAGTCCAGCATCCTGTTCTCCCAGTGGCCAAACCAAATGCCCGTGGGGAACCCACAAGCAGGATTCAGGCACAGGAACCCTCTCCCCTCCTGTGGTTTCCAATAACGTAATCATAGAATTGTAGAATTGAAAGAGACCCAAAGATCACCCAGTCCAACTCCCTGCAATGCAATCATTCTAGCCTCAACTATTCCATTCAAATGGGACCCAATTGTCCCCCTGGAGATGATAACAAGAACAACAACTATTTATTATTTATACCCTGCCCATCTGGCTGGGTTTCCCCAGCCACTCGGGACAGCTTCCAACAAAATATTAAAATACAGTGGTCTGTTAAACATTAAAGGCTTCCCTAAACAGGGCTGCCTTCAGATGTCTTCTAAAAGTCTGGTAGTTGTTTTTCTCTTTGACATCTGGTGGGAGGGCGTTCCACAGGGTGGGTGCCACTACCAAGAAGGCCCTCTGCATGGTTCCCTGTAACTTGGCTTCTCGCAGTGAGGGAACCGCCAGAAGGCCCTTGATATTGGACTTCAGTGTCAAGGCAGGACGATGGGGGTGGAGACGCTCCTTCAGGTATACTGGACCGAGGCCATTTAGGGCTTTAAAGGTCAGCACCAATGCTTTGAATTGTGCTTGGAAATGTACTGGGAGCTCATACCTCACACTTCGCATGCACAAGGCTCCGGGTTCACACCACAGCATCTCTAGTCAAAAGGATCAGATAGCAGGGGATAAGAAAGAAGTCTCTGCCTGCAACCCTGGACAGTCACTGCTAGTCAGAGCAGACAAGGCTGGACTAAACAGGGCTAAACAACCCTACACTCTTAAATACAACTAGTGACAGAGGTTGATTCAGTTTCAGTTGGGAAGCACAGTTTCAGGTTCAGTTTTGGGTTAGGGTATATTACCAGCTGAACCCAATTCTCACCTGTAACTTGATTCTATATAAAGGTAAAGGTACCCCTGCCCGTACGGGCCAGTCGTGTCGGACTCTAGGGTTGCGTGCTCATCTCACTCTAGAGGCCGTGAGCTGGCGCCGTCCGAAGACACTTCCAGGTCACGTGGCCAGCGTGACGAAGCTGCAGCTGGCAAACCAGCGCAGCACACGGAAACACCGTTTACCTTCCCGCTATAAAGCGTTCCTATTTATCTACTTGCACTTAAGAGTGCTTTAGAACTGCTAGGTGGGCAGGAACTGGGACCGAACGACGGGAGCTCACCCCGCCGCGGGGATTCGAACCGCCGACCGTACGATCAGCAAGTCCTAGGCACTGAGATTTTACCCACAGCGCCACCCGTGTCCCTGACTTGATTCTATAGAAGATGGCTAAATGGAAAAGCTAACTGTCCAAACAAAGGCAGCTTGTCTTGCTTGTGGGCTTACCATAGGCATTTGGCTGGCTGTGATGGGGAACAGGATGCCAGATTAATTGGCCTTTGGTCTGATCCAGCAGGGCTCTTCTTATGTTGGTTGCCGTAACAGCACATGGCAGGAATTCAGAAATACTATTCACTCAAATGCTGGAACTGGACTCAAGCTGTATCCTTAGAGAGCTCTCTATATAATGTGATGTTCACATTTTACTGGGCTGCATCGCAATATCTTCCTCCTCTTTTTTTTTCATCTGCTGTTTCTTAAATCAGGTACAGCTACTGTTGAGCTCAGCACATTAATCCTTCTGCTCCAGAAATATTTCCCTAAGGCTAAAATACCAATACTACTATATGGGATTCCCAGTGCCACTTTTAACACTCTTCAGAGACACAATTATCTCATGATTTATAGATGGCGCTTTCAAAAGCACTCAGTGTTGCCCTCATTCTGCTGTTATGGACATCGGTAGGAAAAATGCAAAGGGAATTTTACTCAGGCCATTTTGGGATGTTCATCCAGCCGATTAAAAATTGGAAATTCATGGAGTACAAGCCTATGCATTCAGAAGTTAATCCAAATGAGTTCAGTAGAACTTACTCCCAGGATTTCAGCCTGAGTTACTAGATGAAGTCCTGCTTGCTTAAAATAGGGAGCTGCCAGTAGGTACCACCAGGATTTGAATGGAACCTTTTGATGGGATCATATTTTATCAATTTTTACCAACTTCACCAGCTACTCATCTGCTTCCAGGCCCAAATCAAGGTGCTGTTATTGATCTTTGATGTCCTAAATCAGGAATAAGAAATCTGTGGTTCTCTAGAGGTTCTTGGACTCCAACTCCCATCAGCTCAAGCAAGACTGACCATGTTCAGAATTGATGGGAGTTTTAGTCCAAGTCAGGTTTCTCACCCTTCTCCTAAATGGCCTGGGACCATAAACTCTCAAGAATAGCCTTGTTCCCTCTGAGCCTGCAAGAGAATTACACTCCAGTGGTGGAGGAACCCTCTCCGGCACCCAGGGCGGGACGCCCAGGGGCAGGGTGAACCGCCCGGCGGCGCACATGCACCCAGACAAGTGGTGCCCATACTAACTGTGCACGTGCCCTCAGCCACGGGGGGAGGCAGCAGGACATCTCCCCCCCGGGTGGTACCCGGGGCAGCCCGCCCACTCTGCCCTGCCCCTGTTACATTCCACATTGGCATGCCCTGGTGACTGGAATCAAACGTATCAAACATTTCACATAGATTCCAGACGAACTCTTACTGGATTTGGAATGGATTCTACTTGTATTTGCGAACTGAAATTTTGCTGAAGAATTAATCAGTATGAAGAGAAATTAAAATGGTGATAACATTTAACTTTGTTAAGTGTTTTGCAGGTGAACTAGCATGAAGCAAAAGGACAAGATAGTGGCAAAACTGAAAGGCAGTTGTATAAGTTGTGCGGAAAATGCTCCGAAGCCAACAGTTCAGAGTTTGGCAGAGTTGCACATGAATAAAGTGAGAGGAAAAACCTTATACTCTTAGAACATTCTCCCTGGAGAAGTTCATCATTTTGAATCTTTAAAATTAGACTGGCATACAAAAAACAGAACAACCCACACATCCAAAGTGAACAGCGCAACACAGAACAATCAAATGCAGTCAGAGCCATGTAGCAGATGTATCAGTAAGTCTTTTCCTTCTTGGATACCTAAGATTCATGTGATGCTATTTGTCGCTGAAGTTATAATCTTGGTGCTTGGGTGATCATTCAGACAGACAGAAAACCACACACATAGTACTGTCTGGTAATGGATGGAAGAACCTAAATTTCCATCATCCATAAGTCATTTATAAACACAAGATTAAAGTGTCTTCTTCAGCTCTATAAAGATCTCATGGAAGAAGTCCCTGTGCAAGAAAAGGCATGGGGGGTGGGGAGGGAATGCAAGCTCTGAGTGCTGATAAAAGAGTAGCAAGTAAGGTATGTTGTGCACATCAAAAATTAGACTTTGAAGGAACTACGCTTTGGGGTTCTGTTCAAGGAGGAGGTGACAGCTACTGAGACACCGTGTGCAGTTTATTAAAAGCGAGTGAACAGAAAGAGAAGAGATTCGGTTTCAGACATTTCCCCCAGACCAGCTTTACCAGAATGCACTTCTTTTGAAGTGTTTGCCCTCATTTCAGAATCTCATAGCTCATCTACCCAGCAGTTTCTCCCATGTTACAATTCTGTTAGCAAGGCAACCCTCTCAACACAGAAAAGCTGGTCTCATTATGGGGCTGGCCTTAGGAGGCAAATTCAGGAAAACTCAAGAAACCCGGAGATTTGAAGGCCCAAACTTGAGGAGGCCTGGAGGCAGCCCCTGGTGATGCCACAGGGCTGGGACAACATTAGGCACGACACATTAAGCCTTAACTGCAGTTGCTGAGGGCTAAATCATTCACATTAAAAAAATGCAAAGTCATAACAAGCAAGAAAATATGCAACTGTTTGGAAATTAAAATAAAAAAATACTAAGCTAAAGTGGGTGTTCCTGGGTGTAGCTTAAGTGAGAGGATTATTCCTTCTCCCTTGCTTAGGAAGTCTCAGTAGGGAAGGCGCTGTCACCCACTTGGAGAGTCAAGCCCTCCCCCTGCCCTGGTTGGGGGCAGGCAAACGTGCCCTTGGCGTCTGGCAACCCTGTTTCCAGTGGCAATAGTGCTTCCAAGACGTTGCTGGCCATGCATACTGAATGCAGGCTTCCCAGCAAGCTTCCATGCAATACATATGACCAGCCATATCTCTGCGGCACTACTGTTCCTGGAAGAGAAGAACAGAAAACATGTACTTCCTTGACTAAGGTATCATCCAATTGATTTTCTGCAGCTACCACTACCTCATCCTGAATCATCTTCAGTCCTATTCCCCTACCTGACCTAAAGGAAAAAATGGTTTATATGTGCAGCTGAAAATATTTTATCCATCTCAAAATGATATTTTAATAGATACTCTTTTATCAATAATGTGCCTGTTTTTTATTCACGGCCAACCAATTAACTTCAAAGTGCTATGTGAAGCCAGTACCCACATAATGAGGCTAAATATCTTTGCATGGCTCTAGCTTCTATAGTACGCTATTAATTGGATTCTGGCAGCAGGGCCTGATTATGAAGCCTACTCATGGAGTTGCAAGAACTTTTAGCAGCACTAGATTAGCATTCTGTTAAGTGCTTTTCAGAGTGAAGCCCAGTAGCAATTTCTCAAAAGACGCTGGTTTGCACCATTTAGGGCCAAATTACATACAATATTTAATGTGGGGGGTTTTTTTGTTCCCTAGCGCTCAGAACCTTAAAATGCAAAGTGCATCTGTCGGAGGGGCTAATAATTAACAGAATCAAAGCAGGAACTGAAGGAATTTAATCAGGAGCAGCGCTATGATGAAGCAAGCTAAGGCAACTGTCCTAGGTGGTGGACACAGACAGCAGTGAATTAACCCCTCCAGACTGCCCCTCACTTGCCTCACCACCCATCTACTGCCCCTGCTGGTGATACCACCCTGGAGCCTTTGAGGCTCTCTCTCTTACACCCTGTCTTATTCTGAGAAAGAGCCAAGGGCATGCTCTTCCTCAAAGTGAAGCATTCTGGGTAAGGTGGCTGATAGAGTGTCTGTGCTATTTCTAGCTACCGACAGCTCAGTTAGTAGAGCATGACATTTTAAATCTCAGAATCATGGGTTCAAGCCCTACATTGGGCAAGATAGTCCTGCATTGCAGGGGGTTGAACTAGATGAGCATTGTGGTCCACTTCCAACAGTACAATTCTATAATTCTAATTCTAATAATAATAATAATAATCAGGAACAGGGAGAAAGGAGGAGGAGCAGGAGTGGTGGCAGTGGAACCAGGGTGAGAGGAGGAGAGGTCACAGAAGAGAGAAAGAGGATGAGGAGGGGGTGGTGCAATCTCTTGTGCCTGCACTGTTTGCTCCACTGCCATATCACATGTAGTTTGGTTTTGAGAAATTGATGTGGTTTCATTTAATCTACTTTAACCATGTTTGTGTGTGTTCATTTTTCTCTGCTCTGCTGGTAACAGTGGCTTCTTTCCATGACTGGAAAACATTGTGTTTAAAAACAACAACAACAACCAGGAGCTACAAAGTGACTCATCAAATTGCGGCTATTAATTTTCAGCTAATGAACGGCTTTCCCAGTTCAAAAAGTCCCATTCAGAAATAAAGCAAAAGCTAAGTGATGCTAATGGCAAGGCTTACTGCGGTTCAGTAGTAGAAGAAAAGAACTCGGTAAAAGTTCCTCTGCGGAAGATATGAGGGAAAGCATTGGGTGGTTTCCAACTATGTTTACACTTGGAGTAGACCTAGTGGAATCAATGCACTCTATGAGAAAGTAGAGAGAATGAACAGCACTTCAGATTTATTTGGTAGTCTCTTTTAGGTATTACATCCTATAGATAATCCAGAACAAGCCAGCCAACACAGAGGTTATGCATATGGATGACTTAGACCAATTAACTGATTGCCACCAAATTGTGGCATTCTGCTGGCATATGCATATGTAATATTCTCCAGTCCTAACAGCTCATGTCTGTTCAGCAGACAGCACGACATCTTTCAAAACAAAGCATCTGTGTAATCCTACAGGAATGCTCCCTCCTTAAACAAACTGATCTTCTGCATCCTTTCCAGGGAACACTCCCGAGGTGAAAATATAGCTTATGGTGTGCTGGAGCCTCCTGTCTCCAAGAATTCATGAACATTCCAGTGCCAATTCCATGGTTAAACAGGGTTTCTAGCTAAAGCCTGTGCTGGCAGGAGCAATGATAATGAATCAAAAGTACCCTCCTAATGTCTTCTGGTCCCCACCCCCACCCTTTGTTAATTTTGCTGTGCTGACTGCTTGGTCCATGAAGGCTCAACAGTTGCCAGCCATACATGACGTGGGCAAGGGAGACATGATTTGTGTCCTGCCGACACCCAAGATACTACTGGGATCAAAAATGATCTGGATGCACAATCAACCCCATTCAAAAATTAGTATGCATACTCACTCTGAGTCAGGAAGAAGGGAGAGCCATTAGCATACATAAGTGTATGCTGACATGGAGACTACAGAGCGAAGTGCAGCAAACTGTTTAATTAAGTCTGAAATCCCAGGCATCCTTACTTGCGAGCAAGTCCCACTGCATCCAGCGGCACTTGCTTGTGAATAAGCATGCCTAGGATCAGGCTACAAAAGATTTGCACAGCTGAGGAGATTCTACTGCAGTCAGTTATCAAGAATTTTAACAAAATATCTAAGTTAAGATCTTCAAATTGTAGAACTAGACACATACAACTGTAGGCTACACAACTGATTAACTGCACAAAAAGAGAAGGAGTTGTAGCAGACTGTCTTCTCATTCTTGGCATGCTCAGGACGCAGCTAGGGCTATGTCATATATGGTTAGGCTGCTGCAGAGCTAAGATTCCCTTGTTGCATCGAGTGTGATTTTGTCCTTGATTGTGAGAAATTTATACTTTGCTTTAGCCTTGAATGTATCTCT